>NC_046162.1:48087083-48417499 GCF_011064425.1 Rattus rattus
AAGAACATCGGAAGCGGCCTCCACTCTAACGGCACCACAGCCCAAGGTGAGGGGACGGAAACACCCACAGACATAAGAAGGAAACGTGACAGAGGGTAGTCCTCATGGTGAACGCCGCAGGATAAGAGTAACTACAGAGACTGCGATTGCCAACACCATCCCAGAGTCAAAAGACACATATACAAGAAGGTGCACAAGGCTGGGCAGTTGGGCTTGGGGCCAGGGCAAAACCTTGCAGTGGAATGCAGTGGGCTGGGTAGTCCGTAGCCTAGCATTTTGAGAACTTATATTCAGGCACAGAGACTTCGTGGCTTGGTGTATGACTGGCTGGCTGTCTATCCTAGGTCAACAAAGGCAGTAGGAAGCCGCCCCACTCTAACTGCCCCACATTAGGGGGTGTGTAATTAGGGGTGAAGAACCCTGGGGAGTGGGCTGCTCGCTTTAAAAGCATCACAGGGATTGTTGCTCAGTGGGTAAAGCACTTAACCACATAAGTATGAAGACCTGAATTCTGATTCCAATACCGGGTAACTTCTAGGTGGGAGTGGTAGCCTGCCCTAAATCCCAGTGCTTGGAAGGAAAAAACACACGGAGTGCCAAGGCAAGCTGGCTGGCGAAACTGGCAGAGCCAGCTAGCGCGGGGTTCAAGTAAGAGATCCTGGCTCCCCTTGTAAGGTGGAGAATGATTGAGAAAAACACCTTCTGCCAACCTCTGACCCCCCCCCAAAGCACACACATACACTGCATGCACATTCATACATACATATGGGGCCACAAACCTTCAGACAAGCATACACACACATGCAAAGAAAAAAAAACATAAAATAAAAACAACATTAAGATAGTTAGACATTCAAGGCCCTGGATTCTACCCAGCAACAGAACACACACACACACACACACACACACACACACACACACACACACACACACACACACACACACACACACACACAAATGGGAAATAAAGTCAACAGAAGTTTTGCTTGTCTATGTTGCCTGGGTGTCGTGGGGCAGAGGGTGTGGCGGGATTGAATTTATCTTTGCAATGCATATGAATGGCCACTAGATGGCACCCCGAATCCTAAGAGTAACAGCTGATGTTTTAAGGATGCCATTAACAGAGAAGACCTAACATTAGCATGTCTCTGGCAATTATATAAAGCAAACATCACACAAAAGGCCAACAATTAGACCAATTAGGTCCCAAGTTAGAAGAACATGAATTGGTAATTTCCTGTCGTTTACCAAACAAAATTCATGGCCTTTGTGTTTACAGCTTTCTTGGTTTTCCTGCATCCAAGGGGAATTCCCTCCCTCTCCTCAGCTCAGTCCCAGCCAGGGTGCCGTGTGCCCAGTGTGGACTTCCGTGTGCCTATTTCTGAACATTGTTTCCTTTCAGTGTGTTTTTGAAGTCACGGGGGGAGGAAAGGAGACAGGCTCTGCTGGGGACTGTCAGAGAAAGCAGGCACCAGGCAAGACCTAGGTCCCCAAGGAGTGAGAAGCCAGGCAGAGAAGAGGAGAGGGGGTGGAAGGATGCTGCCTAGCTAGTCTGACACTGAGCATGGAGACTGATGGGTGCCTGGCACACACACCCCCTCCCCCACTGCAGAAAGACGACAGGCGTTAGTGACACTACAAGAGGGTCTAGAAACTACTTGTCAGCCTCCCAGGCCTGCGTCCTCCCTCTCATGCCGTTTTACCGCCCAGGAAGGTTTAGCTGGTGAATCTCAGGTGGGCCAGGGACTAAGCTAGGAGCAGTCACCGAGGAGTCTCCTCGAGCTGTCTCTTCAGGAGGAACTGAGGACCAGGGTAAATGACGACCTGTCTGCCCAAGGCCAGGAAGAAGAACCAGAATAGAACATGAGGGATCTAACAACATACCCCTCTGTCTCCTGCTGCCTGTTCCAAATCTAGGGACAGGGCCTGGAAAAATGGTTAAGAAAAGACAGAGGGCAGTCAGAGAGGCTCGGGGTGGCTTTGATGTGAAGGCTGAGGTGTTACAGGTGAGGTGACCGGCCCACAGAAGCAAAGCACTTGCCCAAGGACCAAATAGCAACTGTCTTAGGGCCAGCTGTCTTCTGAATGATTGTCAGGAGCCTCGTGGGGCACTCCCAGCCCGATTGTCCAGAACTTGTAAAAGGCCCAGGATGGCATTGCCTGGGACCTAACCCACCTACCCCTCCTCTATGCTGCTTGTTGGTCCACAGGAATCTCCTACCAGCGGCTGGTGAGGGCTGAACAGGGCCTGCCCATCAGGAGCCACCGAAGTTCCACTGTGTGAGTGCTCTGGGGGAGTGGGGAGGAGAAACAGGGTGAGGAACTTCCATTCTTTCCCATCCCCTGCCTCCCGCACTCACCCACAACTGCACATTCCAGTCACTGACCAACCGGGAACCCCAGGAACTGTCACTGCTGCTGCCGTGGTGTTTAGCCTGGATACCCTTTCTGGGCTGGTCTTCCTTCAGACTCATTTTTTCATTTTTAATTTTGTAAGTTTTGTATTCGTGTATGTCTGTGCCCACAGCGGCTGGAAAAAGGCATCAGAGCTCCTGGGACAGGAGTTGTGGGTAGCTGTGAGCTGCCATGTGGTTGCTGGGATTTGAACTCAGGACCTCTGGAAGAGCAGCCAGTGCTCTTAACCGCTAAGCCATCTCTCCAGCCCCATTCATACCTCTCCAACCTTCTCCCTTCAGATTCTCAAGTGGGTCCAGCACACAATATTTTCTTCACTTCCAAATTTCGGGTGAAAAAGCTGGAGACGAGAGAGGCCAAGCGTGTGTGTTTTAAAGAGATTTATTTTTTTATTTTATGTATATGAGTTCTGTAGCTATTTTCAGACACACCAGAAGACAGCATCTGATCCCATTACAACGTAGGGGTCTTTTGCCTGCATGCATGCCTGTGCCCCGTTTGTGTAGCTGGTACCTGCAGAAGTCAGAAGAGGGTTTCTGGTCCCCTAGGTCTGGAACTGCAGATGGTTAGTTATAGCCACCATGCGGGTCCTGGGAGTCAAACCTGGGTCTTCTGGGAGAGTGGTCAGTGTTCTTAGCCTCCGAACCACTTCTCCAGCCTGTCAGCACTATTCTAAGCATATAATAGATAGATAGATAGATAGATAGATAGATAGATAGATAGATAGATAGATAGAATCATTGAAGCCCCACATTAACTCTGTGAGAGAGGGCTTTCTCCAATAAGGATACTGAAGATATTAGGAGAGCTTCGAGTTAGAAATGTTCTCATCTTCATTGTCTGTAGCAGAGAAACCAAGGTGGACAGGCCACCAGCTCAGTTAGCCTTCTCCCAGCATGTAGTGGGGATCAGCACATGTGGAAGGGATGACCAAGGCTCCACAGGGGCTCAGCTGGGCACTGCTCAAGATCCTGCCTCCTTTTCATTCTGAATAGGGACATTAAATAATTATAATTTAAAAAGCCAGTCTCTGTGACAGATAGGGACCTGTCCTGTCCTTGTGCTCTGGCCCGCTCTCCTCCCTGGAAGGCAGAGCCTAGCAGTGGTTCTGCCTGCCTAGTGCCCCTTTGCCCTGGAGTTTGTTACTACTTGGGATTGTGAGAGTGAAAGGGGTTCGGACCATTTCTGCTACAGCCCCGCGGGTCCTGAAACCCACAGTGTGGGGGCCAGCACGAGAAGCGAGAAGGTTGCTTGTTGCCAACTTCCTCACACACCTCAGGCTCCATGATTCTCTTAATATTTGAATATGTTTGCAAGTCTCCATAACAAAGACATTCAAACACTGACACACCAAGGGTCCCAGATGCCCCTCTGGGGTTGGGGGGTAGATGTGGCCCAGCACACTTATTTTTAATTATTTGTGTGTGGGGGGGGTTATGGGTATGTGAGCAGGGGCCTGTGAAGGCCAGCTGTGTCCTATCCCCTGGGCCTGCAAAGGCCAGCAGTGTCCTATCCCCTGGAGCTGGGTTACAGGTCATTGTGAACCACCTTGTGGATGCTGGGAACTCAGGTTCTCTGCAGGAGCTGGGTCTCTGATCAACGGCTGCTGAGCCTTCTTCTATGCAGCCCTTCAGGTTCAGAAGAACCTTTGAAAGCTCTGTCTGGAAAAACAAAACACCCCAGACTAATCATAAAATGGACTCCCAGCATCCCTAGCCCCTTCCTGGCAGCTGCTGTCACTTGTTGTGAGCTGACCTGTGTGGAACTGAGCCCCGGAGGCACAGAGGGCACAGCGGCACAAGGTTTATCCTCTGTGTCCCCAGCACTGTGCTGTTGCTGAACCCGGTAGAGGTACAGGCTGAGTTCCTTGCTGTGGCAGACAAGCTGAGCGCACCGGGACAGTCACCCCATGGCGCCTACACCACCCTGCTCCTGCATGCCTTCCAGGCCACCTTTGGGACCCACTGTGACCTTCCTAAACTGCACCGCAAACTTCAGGTAAAGACCAGGGAGCCTAGGTCTATGAAGAAGCATTTTGCTATGGAGATACGCGGGCCTCCGTAACCACAAGTGTCACTGCTAGGCTGTGGCTGCAGGGCTGGCCCTGGTTCACTGCTGTTCCCTGGCCAGAATCTGACCATGAACTGCTGGGCTGGGCGTTGGTGCCCATTGTCCCAGAAGAAGGCACCATGCCATGGGAATGGGGATGGGATTTGGACAAAGGTCTTGTTTCTTTGCCTGGCTCTGTGATCAGTTGGCTGCGTCATGTGAATAACTCTTTACTGTTCTTCATGCATCGAGGGGTGTGAAACCCCTCCCTCTCTGTAGTACTCTCTCTGGGCTTTTTTTTTTTTTTTTTCTTTTTTTTTTTTTTTAAATGAAGGGCAGAGAGGTAAGGGAGTCTCAGGTCCTCATCTACCCAAGGGTCAGAGGGATGAGGAAGCTGGGAGCCCTTGGTCTGGTACTACAAACTGGGAGAGGCAGGTGGCCTGGCTATGGACCAGGAACATACCTTGTCTCCTCCTGGACTTTTAGTCCAAGACGCTAGAAGAGCTCGAGGACATCTTCACTGAGACTACAGAAGCCCAGGAGCTGGCATCTGGCATTGGGGATGTAGCAGAGGCCCGTCAGTGGCTCCGGACCAAGCTGCAGGCAGTGGGAGAAAAAGCCGGCTTCCCCGGGATCTTAGGTAAGGCCTGAGGGAGAACAACTATTCTGGCATGCAGTGTGCACGCACCAGCCAGCCTGGCAGCTCTCTCCCACAGAGCCTTCCAGTGGCCAGGTTCTTCAGCGTCTGTGTGCTCCCTGAGTCTCAGGCAGAGTTCCTGTGGGCAGATACAAGGCTGCCTTCATGTTAGCTGGAGAGAAAGAAGCTCTCTGGGGGAATGGAGCTGCCCTCATTACTCTGGTACACGATCCTGGACCCACTTACACCATGGTCTCATCTTGCTCCAAAAGAAGTTAGAGATGCCCCCTGACACTCTCGTGACCACAGTCAGGTAGCATAACTTCTGACCACCAGTTGGCAGCTTCAGGTACTGTTCCTCATCCAACCTAAGGAGCCTGGCACGGTAGCACACGCCTGTAATCTCAGCATTCAGGACGCTAAGGCAGGAAGTTTATGGGTTTGAGGCCAGCTCTATGGTGAGACCTTGTCTCAAAACAAACATGCAAGCCAAAAGGTGGTGGCAAGCACCTTTAATCCCAGCACTTGGGAGGCAGAGACAGATGGATCTCCTAGCTCAAGGCCAGCTTGGTCTACAGAGCAAGTTCTAGGACAATCAGGGCTACAAAGAGAAAACACTGACTCGAAACACCAAATGAAACAAAACCAACCAAACAAAACTATGCAAGCTTTTACGACTTTTATGAGTGTTTCTATTTCTACCCTTTTCCCAATTGTCAGTAAAATGAGGACTTAGAGGCTGTGACCTGGCCATGTCCACAGAACTAGCACAGGGCCCGCCGTCTTTGTGGTACTTTAAAGAAAGGCTGAGAGTCAGGTATCCCAGCCCATCCAGTTCTGCAGCTCCTACCTGTACTGCTTCAACTCTGGCCTCTTCTGTAAGGCCAGAAGACTGGGCTGGCCATTCTGCAAGGCCCCTTCCCAGTCCCTTCCTCCTGTCCTCCCTGCTCTTACAGACACTGCAAGCCCTGGGAAACTCCACACAATCCCCATCCCTGTCGCCAGATGCTACACCTACAGCTGGAACCAGGACAGCTTTGGTAAGGGGCAGCTAGCTGGTCCCAGTCTGGTCCTACATCAGTGAATTCTTTGCATCCCTGTGGGCTCTCCCACTACATTAGGCCATAAGCCTAGTGGGTGGGTGGGGCTTAGTGGGTGGGTGGGGCCTAGTGGGTGGGTGGGGCTAGTGGGTGGGTGGGAGCTAGTCGGGGGGGGGGCACTATAGCCCTGAAGCAAACACCTCCTACCCTTCCAGAGCAGGGGCTCAAAGGACACCAACCCAAACACTTCTTTTGTCTCCCATAGACATCCTACAGGAAGTCCTTCTCAAGGAGCAGGAGTTGCTGCAGCCAGGGATCCTGGGAGATGATGAAGAGGAGGAAGAGGAGGACTTGGAGATTGACAGGCATATTGCCGAGAGGGACTCCCTGCTCTCCACAGGCTCTCTGGTGTCTCACGACTCCGAACTGTTGCTTACCTCCTCTCAGGCCTCAGGACCAGTGCTGTCCCGCCAGGTGCTGACCACCTTTGTCTCAGGCCTCTCAGATGGCATGGACAGTGGCTACGTGGAGGACAGTGAGGAAAGCTCCTCAGAGTGGCCCAAGAAGCCGGGTGGCCAGCAGCGCCAGGGTCACCGCAGGCCTAGGCAGAAGTTCAACAGGTTCTATAAACTTTTAAAGAGCACCAGCCAGTTGGTCCTGCGGAGGGACTCTCGGAGTCTGGAATGCAGCCCAGACCCAACCCTGCCTCTGCGGCGGGCAGGGAGCCTCAGCAGCCCCTTGGACTTTCCGACCCAGCTCCCTTGCAGGGCTCAGCGCTCACGGTCCCTACCCCAGCCCAAGCTCAGCACCCAACTACCCAGCTGGCTTCTGGCACCTCCCTCACACCACCAGCGCCGCCGGCCCTTCCTCAGCGGGGATGAGGACCCCAAGGCTTCCACACTACGGGTTGTGGTCTTTGGCTCTGACCGGATCTCAGGGAAGGTGGCCCGGGCCTATAGCAAGCTCAGGTAAGGGTGGGGACAGGGTGTGTGGCTCTGCCTTGTGCATCAGGACTGTGGTGCTGATAGAATTTAGAACCCGCCCCGGAGTCCTGAAGTCACTCCGGATTCACCATTCGCCATCCCCTAACCAGGCGGCTGGAGAGCAGTCACCCGATCCTCACCCGGTTCTTCAAGCTTCAGTTCTTCTACGTGCCTGTGAAGAGAAGCCACGGAGCCAGCTCTAGTGCCTGCCCATCCTCTCTGAACCAGGCATCTCCACTCCTTCCAGACTCCTTGAAGCACCCCAGCCCTGCAGTATGTCCCAAACCTCAGGCCAAATGGGATGGGGAAGGGAAGAGGCAAGAGATGATTCTGGGTATTTGTTTTAAAAAAATCGTTCAGAGTGATCTCCTGTGTCTGGAGGCGCCTTCTGCCTGGCCCTCAATCCCAGGTCCCCAACCTGTCCTTGGGTATGACCTTCTGCCAAATGGCAAAGGCTGAATACCATCTTATTTCTCTAGAGGCATAGAGAAGCTCAACTTGGGGTTTCAGATGCAGCCCTGTGCTCTGTAGCTATGGTAGCCTGGCTTTCCGTGTAGCTGGGGATAATTCTTGTCCCTTACCCCCAGGACCTTGGCATGGCCCCATGGGAGGACAGTACCAATGACATCTCTCACTACCTCGGTATGCTTGACCCTTGGTATGAACGCAATGTGTTGGGCCTCATGCATCTGCCTCCTGAAGTCCTGTGTCAGGTAAGTGGACTCTGAGGTAGGGGTTGGAGCCCCCTGGCTGCTGGCATTTCCACCTCACTTCGGGGATTCTGGTTTTGGGGAATCCACGAAGGGCCAGGACTGGCTTAGAAAAGGAAGGGGCAGCATATGTGAGAAGCCAGATGAAGTCTGAACACAGGGTAATATGGCCGAGGGCTGGGGCCACTGTGGTAAAGGGGGGAGGGGGAGCAGATCCTCAGAAGGGTAAAAAGGACTTTAGGTGTCAGTTCCCTCTCATCTCTTGGCTTGTCTCCCAGGAGGCCTGTGTGAGGCAAGGTGGGGCACAAAGAATACACTGGGATCCCTGCCTAATACTGCGTCCAGATCCCCTCTCACTGTCTCTCTCTCTCTCTCTTGCTCTGTCTGCCTCCAAATTCTTCCCCCTGCCTCTCTGTGTGCCCTCACCTCCCTTCCTCTGGTGGCTTCCTTTACCCCACCACCTCTCCCACCCGGCTTGGCTGCCCCATCTACCACAGCAGTCCCTCAAGGCAGAATCTCGGCCCCTGGAGGGCTCGGCCACCCAGCTGCCCATCCTGGCCGATATGTTACTCTACTACTGCCGCTTTGCGGCCCGCCCCGTGTTGCTGCAGGTTTATCAGACAGAGGTGAGGTCTGTCGTCCTGTTTCTCCCTGACCCCCTGGTTAGCTATGGCCCGGTCCCAGCCTGTGGCCTGCTGGGCCTACAGCACTCCATCCTCGCCCCTGGAAGGCCCCGTGCTGATCCACGGGGTCCACGCTGATGTACACGCTCTACTTGTGTCCCTTCCAGCTGACCTTTGTCACCGGGGAGAAGACCACGGAAATCTTTATCCAGTCTCTGGAGCTGGGTCACTCTGCGACCACTCGTGCTATCAAGGCTTCAGGTGGGCACCAAGGGAACCCTTACGGAGATGAGCGGGAGGTGGGGTCAGAAAGAAGAGGGAGCAAGGGGAGGCACGGTCTTGTGGGGAGAGAGCAGGGCAAGGATTACAGGGAGGTAGATGTGGGGTGCAGAAGGAGTCCTGGCAATGGGGAGTTGGAGCCCGGAGGAGTCTAGGCCAGAGGGAGGGAGTATCCAGAGAGGCGGGAACACTGAGTGAAGAGCGCATCTGTGCATCTGTGTGGTGCAGGTCCTGGAAGCAAAAGGCTGGGCATTGGCGATGACCGGGAGGCCGTCCCTCTAACACTACAGATTATTTACAGCAAGGTAAGTGAAGTCGGTGCTGAGCCCCCTTCCCAGCCGGCGACTGCCGCTGAGTCCTCCTCACCGGAGCTTGGGCCCAGAGCTGACTCTAGCGTTCTCAGGCCCTCGAATAGACTCCCAGACTTCCTTTGGTGGCCCTTTAGCATCCGGACCCTTCCAAGGCGTCAGGCTCTGGGGCTCTGGGCTGAAGGGTGTGACTATGCTGCCTTCCAGGGAGCCATCAGTGGACGAAGCCGCTGGAGCAACCTGGAGAAGGTCTGCACCTCTGTTAACCTCAGCAAGGCCTGCCAGAAGCCGGAGGAACTAGGTAAGCGGGCTGGAGAGGATGGCTGGGAGGTGTGGCTGGGGGTGCCCGAGCCTGACCTGAGCTACCCTTGACCTCCAGATTCCAGCATGGAGGCACTGACGCTAACCCTGACAGAAGTGGTGAAGAGGCAGAACCCTAAATCCAAAAAGGGCTTTAACCAGGTAAGGGCTCACTTCTTTCGCCTTGCACCCATGGCCCTGGCAGGAGTGGGGCGTGGCTTGCTTGGGAAGGTGGCCTTGCATTGTGTGTAAGGGAGAGACAGAGAAAGGATTGCTGGGGAAGAGGAAGTACATGAGGTGGGGAATGTGAGGATGTATATATGTGGAAAGGTTGTGTGGCTGTGTGGTTGTGTGGTGGTCATTCAGAGTCACTAGGTCTGAGCCAGTGTGGGCACCACGCCAGAGAACCCTGGGGTCTCTGGGTTGGAGCGGGCAGTGCATTGATTCCTCGAGATTCAGTAAGAAGCTGCAGAGGAGACCTGACCTGATGTGATTCTCATGATTCCGCCTCTGACTTGATGGTTAGCTCTCAAGAGCTGCCAGCCAATCCTGTCCCAAACTCTCCCAGTTCCTGTGGGAAAAGAAGCACCCAGGGCTGACAGAGGTATGGCCAGGGCTCCAGGGCCTGAACTAGGGCTTCCCTTCCAGATCAGTACATCCTACATCAAAGTGGACAAGGTGCAGATCATCAGCTCCAGCAGCTGCCCCTTTGCTGTGTGTCTAGACCAGGATGAGAGGAAGATCCTGCAGAGTGTGGTCAGGTGAGAACGGGCCCAGCTCTGCTAAGCAAAGGCGATCGATCTCCGGGGAGGCGGGCGTGTCTTCTCTCTCATCTAAAGCCTGCGGAGCCCGTTCTTACACGGCCCTGTCCTATAGGTGTGAAGTGTCACCCTGCTACAAGCCAGAGAAGAGCAGCCTGCCACCCGAGGGGTCCCTCAGCCAACCAGCAGAGGCTGGGTCTGACCTGTGCTCCCTTCTCTGTCTTCCCATCATGACTTTCAGTGGTGCTCTGCCCTAGTGCACCTAGGTACGAGGCTGGACAGCAAAGTGCCCAGCTTCTCCTGGACCACTCTTCAGGGCAGCTGCTCTCTATGGAGAACCAAATTGCCCCCGGGCTGCATCAGGATCTCTCTGCAGGCCCTGCTATGGACCAGTCTGGTCAATGATATTTGAGCCTCAGAGAGCTGATGAGGAAACAGGCGTTGGAGAGAGAAGGGCCTGAGATGTCCAGTCTTACAGATGCCTCTGAGAAGAGGGAGAGGGATGGGTGAGAGGTCCCAAAGGAAGGTGTGAGGCTTGTCTGTGGTTTAGGCCTCCTTTCCAAGCCCTGGACTGAGACCCATCTTTGACTTGTCGCAGACTCAGGGTCCCTAACTAGAGGTCAGTTTCTCTAAGGCACAGGTAGGAGAAAGATGAGTGAGATTTCTTTCCTGGCCTCAAACATCATCTCTCTATCCTACCACTACCATCATGAGCGTACATGTACACACACAAAGAGACACACAGAGACACACAGACACACACATAGACACATATAGACACACAGATACAGACAAACACACAGACACACACAGATACACACACAGACGCAGACACATAGTCACGCACGTAGACACACACACAGACACACATGCACACACGCACACGCACACGCACACGCACACGCAGGCACAGACTTTCTCAAGTTCCCCGGATCCCTTGAAAAACAGCACTAATGTTTGGTACAAATTTCTCTCCTGAGCCCCTTTCTGGGTCTCAGATGCTGAGGGCACAGGACTGACTTGGTTCCTTTTTAACTAAATGACCAGAGGAAGTTAATGCATTTCCTCAGTCCTGAAGTGAAGGGGAAGTGGGTCCTCAAAGGGAGTGCCCCTGAACCTTGCCCAGTGCCTGGCTCTCAGCAGCTGCCCTGGAAAGACAGCGTCTTGCCCTCCATTGCTGGTGCCCTGCCTTTGGTCTTGAATATTCTCAAGGTAGACCTTGTTCGACCTTGCCCCACCTACGGGTGAGGCAGAACCCACCAGGGTTAAGCCGCAGTCAGGAAGGGCCGCCTAGGTACGGATCCTCCCCAACTTCCCTAGCAGATCAGTTCCAGTAAGCTCACTTCCTCCAGGGCTGGAGGCTGGCACACAGTATGTGAGCAATTTCCATCCCCACAAGCTCTCTGGACAAGGTCTCAGCGGAGCAGAGGACGAACTGCTGAATATCTAACGGTAGAGACAGGACACTCACGCATGGGACCCGATAGACCAAGAGCCTGGAGCTGAAACCTGCCAGACTGGACGGCTTAACAAGTTGACAAGATGTGGCTGGGACAACAAGGTGGTGGGCTGGCTCGGGCCCTGGGCTGACACGGCTGAGTAAGGAACCTTGGAAGCGTTACAAGCTGCACACAAAGTTCTTCCTGTCCTGTTCTGCACCAAAGACCCCAGATTATAGAAGCCCAAGGAGCCTGCAGCGTGCTCCCGACTTGAGACTGGACAGAGCCACTATGTTGTCATTCCCAGTCCCAGCTGCAGGTCTGCCAGGCTCTGGAGCGACGTCCAGCCGTGCATTTCCACATACTTCCACCCGCTGTGTGAACCCTACTGCATCATCAACATGGCATGGATCAACGGATGGGACTTTAATGTTATTATCGAATAAAGTTGATTTATTGTACACTTGGAGACCTATAGCTATGCTGGAGCATGTCCGTGAACTGTTCAGGGTTTACGTTTATCAACTCAGGGCTGGAGAGATGATTCAGCAGTGCTCGCTGCTCTTCCAGAGGACCCAGGTTCCGTTCTCTGTACCCTCAGAGGATGGCTCACAAATGCCTGTACTCTAGCTCGAATGCTTGTACCAATGCTCATTTCTGGCCTCTGAAGGCATTCACACACACACACACACACACACACACACACACGCATACACACACAAAATAAATTTTAGCTGAAGTAAGGAATTATTTAGTTTATTTGTAATTTTCTACTCTATAGAATATATATTTGTGCTAAATTTTCATTGACACTCCTCCATTTTGGCTTTATCATACACGCTGACTTCCAGAACAAAAAACTCTACACATCTCTACTGTTCCCTATATTACTTCACCTGTGAAACATAAGCCTCTGTATCCTGATGTCCCTGTGGGCCTGAGGATCCTGGCACTGACAAGAAATAAAGGACCTGGGCCCATCACACTAGGGAGAGCAAGGGAAGAGATAATAGCCATATACACCTGAGGACGCCGTTACACTTGGCACACAAAGGGGAAGAGGAGGTGTTGGACACTGGAGGACACCAGCTCCAGCATCCCAGAATAGCTGCCTTGGCTGGAGGGCAAAGGCTCTGAGAAGGTTGCAACTTGGCATCAGTAGGCTGCCATGCACGTCAAAAACTTGGTTGGCTAAAAGCTGAGCAGCCAGTCTTTCCCTCGAAGACACAGACGCTTCGGGCACATCTAGTCTAAGCTGGGCTTGGTGTGGTATGATCGCAAGCAGTGTACTGAGTCCAGGTCTTTCCCGTGGGTCTCTTGGGTGCCTTGGACCTGCGTGATGATGCAAGAGATGCTACATTGGCCACCTTACCACAGGGAGGCAGGTCTATTCTCAGGGGTGTTGTGGGGTGTCTGAGAGGAAGTGTGGGTGCTGTGAACTGAAAGCCAGCGCTGTGGTTAACTGTAGCCTGCTGAGTTAAGGGGGGGGCTTAAAGCTTTCCTGGAGGGGGGCACCCCAGGAAACAATGTCAGCTCCAAAAAAAAAGAAAAAAAAAAGCCACCTTTGTTCTTCTTAGGCAGCTGGGACCTGAAATCAAGTGGCCTACTGACTGTCCAGCTGTCCCTAAGAACCAAATGCTGACTCCATTGATGGCTAAGAGCTCCTGGGCAGGGATGCTCCCATCTCACCCACTTGCTAAAGCAGAGAGAAGGGGGTTCCATCCAAGTATCTTTACATACAGGAAACGACAAGTACTGGCTAGGTCTTTGTCAATGCAGCACAGAGGAGTCATTTGGAGGAGGGGACCTCAACTGGGGGCATTGTCTTCAGCAGATTGTCCTGCGGGCATGGCTGCAGTATTGTCTCATTAATGATTGATACAGGAGACCCATCCCGCTGTGGGCCTGTGGGCGGGTGGTGCCCCTGAGCAGGTGATCCTGCTCTGTTGCCACCACTGGCCGGGGACAATGGGTAGTGATCCAATGAGTAGCTTTCCTCTATGCTTCTCGCCTTGCCTCGCGTTGGTTGGAGTTAATACCCAGTGAGGGACTGTGACCTGGGAATCATATGGTAAACTCTTCGCGCCCACCAAGCCGGGTTTGGGCCAGTGTTTTACCACAGCAGCAGAGAAACCCTGTACATTGGAAGACATGAAGATCCTTGGGAAGAGGACTTCCTGTTTCTATGTGTCTGGGGGATGGGGTGGGGTAGATCTCCTCCCTCCTACCCCCACATTTCTGAACCTTTCCCTTCATCTAACGATCCCTTTACCTAACTCTTTCAGTAAAGTCCGAGTACTGAAAGCTGCCTCTCCAGGGACAAAGTGTCCTCCGCCTCCTGCCAGAGGCACAGGAAGTTGATGGTTCCATCCATCCATTAGAGATCTTCTGTGTTCTACTCGCAGGTACACCTGAGGCTCTGAACGTCCCCTGGAAAGGTAGTTGTGGCCACAGCTGCCCCGTGAACCCCTTTGAGGAACCTAAGAAGGTAGAAGTGGAAGGTTCATGACCTTAGTTGTGGCCTCTAGAGTAGGTCATCCCAGTGAATGCCGGCTGGGTTACAGCCGCCTCAACAACACCTACCAGTGCTTAGCTCTGTACTGGACAGGTGTTCTCGACCCTCGTGCTCCTGCTAGCTTACGTGTGCCTCTTCTGACCCTTCGAGGTTGGTACTGTTATACCCATTCTGCAGGTAGGAAAACTGAGACACACGGGCGTTGAAATAATGTACTTATGGTCCCTCGAGCCCAGATGGTGGCCTCCAAAAGTGCCATGCTTAACAAAGGTATGTGGCCATCTCAACACCTCACAAGTGGTGGGTAAACGGAGGCCCAGAAAAGCAAAGTTCATGATTGTATCTGAGGCTGGCTTTGTTGTGATGGAATTCAAGAGGACAGCTCCAGTCTCATGATGGAAGGGACACTCTGTTCACCCTCAGGAATGGTGGGAGCAGACTGGGGGAGGGGCCAAAGGAGGGGAAGCTTTGGTAGAGTATTTTTTCCTGCTCCACGCAAGTCTGGGCTACCTGAGCTGGGGGGAAGGTGGCTGGAAAAGAAGTCCAAGTGTAGCTTCAGGCCTCAGTAGGCACCTGTCTTCATATGTACATGCCAATACACAGACACACATATGCATAAGGATACGTATTAAAAGTTTATACATAATCCTGTTAGATGGCTTAGTGGATAAAGACACTTGCAGCTAAGCCTGATGACCTGAGTTCGATTCCCACATGATGGCGCAGAAGCTGGCTTAACCTAGTCCCCCTGATGCCTTTGGAAAGGGAGAAGACAGGGCATGGGCGGCCCAGGGCAGCCTACCCCATCCACCTACACCTCTAAGGGAAAGGGCCTAGATGGCCTGGGGGCAGAGGACTTCTCTGGGCAAAATAAGCTGGAACTAGGATCCTCTGGAGAGCTGAGAAGCTGGGGTAACCTTCACAGCCAATCTCTCCAACACCTCAGGGTGTAGATGAAAAAACTGAGGCCCAAAGAAAACAGGTTCCGCAGCCAGAGGTATGTTAGCAGGAATTTGTGCGTGCGTGAGTGCGTGCGTGCATGCATGCGTGCATGTATGTGTGTGTGTATACACTTGAACAGTCCCCTGAGAGTGCCTGTGTTGTCATGAACTGCCCGGGGACCCTCTGTACTGTTGCTGGGGAATTATTGTTCCCACTGGTAGGAGAAGCTGCTGGGAGACAGGGACAGGGGACGTAGGTGGGGCTAGACAGATGTTCTGTGTCTACGCCCTGTCTGGAGATGGGCGGGGCTGTCACAGGGGCAGGTGCGGGGGTGGAGTGGGGTTCTCATGACCGCCTCCTTCCCGGCCCTGTCCTCTGTGCAAAAGATGGCTATGGGGCTGTCTGCAGTCAGTCACCTAGCTGCCCGCTACTTGGTTACCACACCCACACCAGCTGCAGAAATGCAGCTGATAAGAGCAGTGGTGGCCACAAGAGCAGAGGACGACATGTGATTTCCGATTCAGTTAGGCCAAGGCTGATAAGCCGGACTGCCCGGGCCACCCGTGGAGGCTGCACTGGTTCGTGCTCTCCCTTATCATGCTCTCGGCTTATTTATTCCCCGCTTGTCACTCGTGCGCTTACTCTCCATTTGCTTTACTGAATGAGCCAATCCTCTTCTCGTGGTTGGGGTGACTAAAATCTGACGACTGCTACTATCCCAAAACTTCCTGAGCAGGCAGAGGGTGGGGGCAGGCGGGCAGGCAGACCAGTGAACACCAGTGAAGAGGAGCTAGAGAGAATTAACCCCGGGGGACATGGGAAATTCAGGAAAGAAAGTAATAGGAGGGAGGCAGAGCCAGAGAAGAAATGATGCTCATCCCTGAACTGCTTTTTCTAACGGCTTTTTTTAGAACCTAGTGAGGGCCTTACGAGGGAGTCAAACAAATAAAAACCAGTAACTCCATACTCCAAAAGCTGCAAGCGACAGAAGCCCACACAAAACAGGTTTGATTTTCGAAAGGTGGGGAAATTATTAGATCGCATAGATGAGCAGATTAGAAATAGATTAGGTAATAGGGTTTCAGGCACGGCTGGATCTAGGTGCTTCGAGTACAGCATCATTATCTATCTGGCTGCCACTCTCCAGAGCTGATTTACCAATGGGCTGCGACCATGGAATCTGTGACTTTTAAAAAGAGACCTAAAAGGTATTGTTGGAGATGTTCCTGTGTGATCGATTTCACGTCTGAGATAGAAAGGGAGGAGAGTAGGGAGGCAGAATGAGGAGGAGCTTCCTCTCAATGCCCCCAACTATCCTTCCCTAGACCGGACATTTGCCACCACTGACCACTGGTCCCTCCTTGACATTCCTGCCCCAGCTTTTCCTCTTGCCCCTCTCTTGTCACTTTGCCTTGTTTCCCATACTTCTTTGTCAAACAGGAGATGACCCAAGAAGAAGATTAGAAGGAGAGTCTCAAGGCCTAGATGGTTTTGGTTTGCCTGTTTAGAGACAGGCTAGCAAAATGTAGCCCAGGCTGGCCTTGAACTCACAGATATCCACCTGCCTCTGTCTCCTAAGCATGGGGGTCAAAGGCGTGGACCACCACACCTGGCAGCCTGCATGGTTAAGAACCTTCACTGGTTCGTGGAGAGGCTGCAGCGAGGGGGTGAGATTAAGGAAGCAGCCCAGGGCAAAGCCCACAGGCTGGGGGAGGCAGTGCTGTGCAGACTTGATGTGGTTTAAGATGCAAATGTGGGACGCCAGGTGCTGGGATGACACCAAGTTTCTGTTCCGAGGTGACAGACAGAGACACAGGTTTGGTTGGTGTGGAATAGTTTAGTCTGTACATGTCAGGTGGGAGGAGCTTAACAGACATCTGGCCCATGATGTCCAGTATAGGGTGAGGCATAGATGGGGTGTTTGGACTTTTGGAAAAGCCTAGGTTTCTGCTTCAGGACCTCATCAGCATGAGAGCGGACCCTTGTGGAAACATCCGTCCCTCTAGACAGGTCAGTTGCATTAGGTCAGAATAAGGAACCCTCTGGGGACAGTGAGTGACCACACCCACTTCTTTGAGGGAAAAAAAGCATCTGCAGGATATGCCTGGGAGGGGCTTTGTGGGCTGTGAGGAAGGGGAAGGAAGGGGAGGGACAGGACTGGCTGTGTGAGGAAGAACGTTTTCTGCAGATCTAGGGTAGACAGTCAGGATTACAAGGTCTCCTTGGCTCCTTTGGGACACCTGGTCCCTGGGGTTGCTGGCCTTCTGGACAGGAGCTCAGGAGCTCATCGACTGAAGGATCTGGACAGGTGGACAGCTGAGGTAGGTTCTGACTGGGATAGGGTATCTGGGGAGGGAGTTGGGAGAGAGCTGAACCCCTATGAGAGCCATAGGGGAGGCTGGTGGCTGGAGAGCCCTCAGAAACCCACGTCTCAGAAGGCTAATACTGATGTGACCAGTAAGAGCCCCTGCCAGCTCTTTCTGTTTAGCCTATTTTCAAATGAGGAGAGGACCCATGATCCTGTGAGGAGGCCTTGCTTGTTTCATCCCTCGAACTCCGTGCCTTCTATCAATAATAGGGCCAATGCCCGTGCTGTGCTGTGTGACACGATTCTCCCAGCAACTAGAGGCTGGCTCAGTAAGTGCTTTAATGACCACCTTGGGTCAGGAATAGGCCAGGGCTCAGCACAGGGAAGTAAATTGCAGCAGGTTGCAGACTAGATGGTCATGCAGGGAGACTCCCTCAGAGATTCCTTAATCTCTATCTATGCTGCTTCCGGGACATCATCTGTCCATCTCTCTTCTGGGTATTTAGTGAGTGTCATGGCTGTGGTGTGGTGCGTGTGTGCATGTACTCGCACTCACACAGAGAGACAGGGGTGGGGGGTGTATCTCTGCTCTTGATGTTGGCCTCCCGCTCCAGGGCTAAGACAGGGCCTTGGGTGTCTAGCACAGGTAATATAAGGCACTAGATTGCTAGCGAGCAGGGACTTGGGAACGGATCCAGGGGACGGTAAGGTGAGATCAGGATGAGGCTTCAGCGATTGGGAGGGCTTGTATGCAGAGGTGAGGCTAGCCCAGGAGCACTCCTGGAGGAGAGAGCCCAGTGTGCAAATCTCAGAGGCAGGCCAGTGGACATATAGTTGAGGATGAGGGAGCAGAGACCTAGGAACTTTGTGTGGCAAAAGGTGCAGAGTTGTGAAGGACTCCAGTGTGGGACTGTCCTTGTTTGTTGACCTCCGGACAGGTCTCACGTGTCACCTGGCATAGTCCTCTTGCCCATTCTACGTGACAGGTGCTGTAATGGTGTCTCCTTTAAAGGTGAGGAGGGCTGGGGGTGTTGCTCAGTGGCAGAGCACTTACTTAGCATGCAAAAAACCCACAGGCTTTGTAAGTAAGTAAGAGAGGGAAGGAGGGAAGGGAGGGAGGGAGGGAGGAGACAGGAAAAGAGAGAGAGAGAGAGAGAGAGAGAGAGAGAGACAGACAGACAGACAGACAGACAGACAGACAGACAGATACAGGCACAGTGGTATAAGCCATTCAGACTTAGATTAGCCTCAGTGGTAGGCTAGGCTAGACCCCAGACAGTGTGAACTAGGATGCAGGCCTTACCCCCTGCACAGGCCTGCTGCACCGCCCTCATGGTGTTTCCAAGGCATCTGACCATGATGCCTGAAAGGTGCACAAAGGCCAGGCTTCAGTTCCTGTGGTCCCTCAGCATCCACGATCCTCAGATTCTCTCAGACTCCCTGGGAACAATATTGTTGCCCTCACTGCTCTGTCCCATCCAGGTGCTTCCTTTCAGCCCAGGAGAGACACCCCAAGGAAGTAGGCCTGAGGCCCTTCACGGAGCCAGCAAGGAGGCAGGGTCTTTAGGAATCTTTAAAATTCTGACTGGCCCTGGGAGCTGAGGAGGGTCCTAGAAACTCAGAGCTCTGCCTCGTACTTCCACTTGCCCACAAATCACTTGCTATGGTTTAAAGATCTGCCCTATAGTCATATGCTGGTGTTTAATTTAAAGCAAAACAAAACAAACGTTCTATTGTTTGTTATGCGTGATCTGCCCCTGAACTCTGGCGGTGAGAACACTGGTGGGAGAGGCAGCTGGAAGGCTCCATGGAATTGTGAGAGGTGGTGAACGTGGGTGACAGAGGCTCAGCAGACTATTTCCATCTCTTCTGTCTCCCTGGGCGGGAGGGCATGACTTCAGGTCCTAGGGAAACAGAAAGGCTACCTGCCCGTTCTCTGCTGTTGCTCCAGGGTCTGGCTTTGCAGGCGGGGTTATATCAGGTGGTCCGTGCATACAGTGTTCTTCTGTGTGCACAGCTGGGCACAGGAGATGCAGTTGGAATGCATGGGGCTGTGAGGCCTAGTGAGGCCTAGTGAGGCCTAACTCTTCCCAGAGCTTCAGCACTGATCCCAGCCCAGCAGCTCCGAGCGTCCTCCAGCAAGGCTGCTGACAGGATCTGACAGGCTCACACAGTTCTACAAGGGCCCAGGATTCCCATTTGCTCTTCCCACCTGTTTCACCCTCAGGGCTGTGGCCTGCTCCAACCCTGCCCCAAGAGCTGTTCCTTGCTAATATTCTTGACTTAAGGGAAACTTAAGGGAAAGCTCCCTGGGTCCCTGGGTCCCTCCTCCCTTATTTCATTCCTTTGTTTATTTATTTAATTTTTGTCTCTAATCTCATGTTTCTGTCAAAAATAATGAAGGGTCTTCTGTTTAATTACTTTGTGTGTGTGTGTGTGTGTGTGTGTGTGTGTGTGTGTGTGTGTGTGTGTGTGTGTGTAACACCTGAATGGAGGTCAGTGAACAACTTACAGGAGTTGCTTCTCCCTTCCACCTGTGGGTCCCAAGGATCAAACTCAAGTCATCGGGCTTGGCTGCAAGCACCTTTACCCACAGAGTCATCTCACTGGTCCCCAGAATGGTGAAGGACCTTACAAGTTACAAGTTAGTCTGCCACTCGAGGGTGCTACAAAAAGCCATGAGATGAGGGAGGGGGAGAGGGAGAAAGAGAGAGGGGAAGGAAGGAAGGAGGAAGGAAGGAAGAAGGAAGGAAAGAAGAGGAAGAAACTCATTAAGAGAATAAATGTATTTCAGCACAGGAAACACTAAGGATATGATGGGGTTGATTCGCTTGATCTCATCACCTCATATCACACACATATAATGTCACTTTGTGACTGGTAAGTGTACATTATTGCAAACTGTCCATCGATGACTAAAGACTGTAAATGGAATACATCGAAACATAAACCAAGACTTCAACCCTCCTTAACTCTGGGACCTCGCGTTTTTCCTTTCTAACTTCACTTTATTGCACTTATCAAACAATACACGATTTAATTATTTAGTTTGTTGCCCATGCCCCCCACCCTCATTTCAAGTTTTATTGGCTGTACAGACAGTGTTCCGTGAGTGGATGGATCCATCTACCTATTTCATTTCAATAGAACATCCTTTCCCCTGCTAGTGGGATTGAGCCTAGGGCCTCAAACAAGCTAGGCAAGGGCTCTCCTACTGACCTGTATCCCCAGCCCACTTTACTTTTCCCTTTGAGACAAGGTCTCACCTTGAACTCATCCTGTAGCCCTGGCAAGCCTTGAACTTAGGGTCCTCCTGCTTAGGCTTCCGTGACAGTTTGTGCTATATCTGAGCCACTTGACCCAGCAAAGATTCCATTTCTGTGCTTGTTTATAGGATGGTTCTGGCACGTAAGGAGAGACGGTCAAGGGTGATTCAGTGTGTGAAACAGAGGATGGATGTTGTGGGGTACGAAAGGTCAGAGCCCACAATACCTGCCCTAGGTCACATCTGCTGGGATTCTCCCTAGCTATGTCTTGCTGTCTGTCCTGGGGCACTGCATCCCTTCAGTCACTGGGGGAACTAGGAGACAGCAGGACTGTAAGCAGAGCTCTGACATGTCCTTTGGCTGCTCAGTGTTTTGCACGTGCTTTGTGACATGACTGTAGCTAGACACTGCAACCTGAGTTGTCCGCGGTGGAGCCTGTGTCAGATCGGCCATCAGCGCCATTGGACACCACGTGAATGTGGCAAAGCACAGAGTCCTTCCCCAAACTGTGTCATCCTTCCCACTCTGTAGAGCTACGGTCGTTTTTGTCAGTGCTCTTGGCATCAGTGCGATCTGTTTTCTGAACCATTTGGTGTGCCAGCCATGCCCAGCAGACTTGCCTGTCTCTGAACTGTGTGGGGATGGTGACACTGTCTTGTTTTCCAAAAGCACCGGGCTTTTAAGTTTTTGGTAAAGGGAACTTCAATGTGGCCTAAGCAATGTGACATAATGTTAGAGTGCTGTACAAAAGAGAATTCCTGCCCTGGAGGAGTAGCACTCTAGTGGAGGCAACCCGATGGTTAACAAACACAGTGTAATAAATCAGGTGCTATGTGGTAATACTGAGTGACCATTGATTGCTGGCTGATGATGTACGCAGACTCCATGGGGGTCCTTGTGCCAGCCTGTCAGGCAGTGTGTGGCTACCTTAGCTTTCTTTTCTTAATTCCTCTCTTTCTTTCCTTCCTTCCACCTTCCTTTCTTCTCTCTCTCTCTCCCTTCCTTCCTTTCTTCTCTCTCTCTCTCTCTCTCTCTCCCTTCCTTCCTTTCTCCTCTCTCTCTCCCTCTCTCTCTCTCTCTCTCTCTCTCTCTGTCTCTCTCTCTCTCTCTCTCTCTCTCTCTCTCTCTCTCTCTCTCTCTCTCTCTCGTGTGTGTGTGTGTGTGTGTGTGTGTTTCTTTCTGTGTGAGAGAGAGAACAGTCTCTCTCTTTCTTTCTGGTAGGGTCTCACTGTGTAGACCAGGCTAGCCTTAAACTCAGGGCTCCACCTGCCTCTGCTCCATGCTGACGCTGATATTAGAGGCATACAGGACTTGCCCCATTTACTGCTGTTTTAAGTACTGAGACCTAAGTCACTGACACAGCTCTTGCGAGGCCATGCGTCCTCGTTAAGAACCAAGCATGTATCAAGCATGAGCCAACGGTCCTTGGTAGTGGTACTGCTCTGCCAAGGCCTCTGTATGGCGAATGTGACAGGTGGGAGGCACTGAGACCCCAGGGAGCACATGGCTTTCAATAGGAACAGTCCTACTTCGACGCCACCTGATTGTTGGCATGTGGAACCATGGGCCCAGTGTCCTCAGGTCTATCCAGTTCCTTATTTTAAGTAAAAGTTCAAATTTTGATGTATATGTTGTCTGGCTTTTCAGGGCTGGCTGCAGATGCATTTCTTTGCAAAAGCTGTGGGAAGTTTCTGGGGGAAGGAAATGGAATGGACCAGAGGGTAACTGAGAAAGATGCTTGCTTTTCGTGTTAGAGCCGTTTGTGCCTTCAGATTTTTGAAGACATGCAGGGATTTTATTGTAAAAAGGCAATTTTTTAAAAAGGTATTCGCTTATTTTTATTGGATATTTTATGTATTTACATTTCAAATGTTATCCCCTTTCCACCCTCTCCCATCCCCCTCCCCCATCCCCCTGCTTCTATGAAGATGCTCCCACTCCCACCTCACTGCCCTGTCCTTACACTACACTGGGAGAATGAGCCTTTACAGGACCAAGGGCTCTCCTACCATTGATGCCAGACAATGCCATCCTCTGCTACATATGTGACTGGAGTCATAGGTCCCTCCATATATACTCATTGGTTGGTGGTTTAGTCTCTGGGAGCTCTGGGGGTTGGTCTGGTTAGTTGAAATTGTTGTTCTTCCTATGGAGTTGCAAACCCTTCATCTCCTTCAGTCTTTTCTCTAACTCCTCCATTGGAGTCCCCGTGCTCAGTCCAATGGTTAGCTGCAACCATCTGTATCTGTATCAGTAGGGCTCTGGCAGAGCCTCTCAGGGGACACCCATATCTGGCTCCTGTCGGTATGCACTTCTTGGCATCAGCAATAATGACTGGGTTTGGTGGCTCCATATGGGATGGATCCCCAGGTGGGGCAGTCTCTGAATGACCTTTCCTTCAGTCCCTGCTCCATTCTTTGTCTCTGTATTTCCTCCTGTGATTATTTTGTTCCCCCTTCAAAGAAGGACTGAAGCATCCATAAAAAGTGATTTTTAACCATTAACTAAGAAAGGTTCCCCCATCACCACCACATGAGTCTATGAAGAAAGGGAGTTGATTAGGCACCATTGAGGTCAAGCTGCCGTGGAGAAACAGCCAATAGGATGTGAACAGATGGGCAAGAAAGTGCCACCTTTTTGAGGATTGATCGGTTCATGTGGCTATGGAGACCAAGGAGTCCCTCGACAAGCCAAAAACCAAGAAAATCTCATGTTGTAGTTACAGTCTGGCTCCAAAGACCCAGGGAGCAAGGAAGCTGGTGGTATGAGTTTTTATCGGAATGAGGTTTTGAAGACCAGGAGTATTGATGTCAAGAGCAGAGATGTTGGACTTCTAGGTCAGATAGCAAGAACAAATTCATACTACCTCTGGCATTTGGTTCTGTTTAGGCTATCAAGGGATTAGATGCTGCTCAGCCACATGAGTGAGGGCAGGTCTTCTTTACTGAGTCCATTGAGTAAAGGGCTAATCTCTTCCAGAAATACCCTGCTATGGTTTAGATCTTGAATGTCCCCCAGAGACTCATGCAATAAAGGTTTGGACCTCAGGGTGTGCTATTGGGAGATGGCAGAACCTGTAAGAGGTGGGGCCTAATGAGAAGGATTGAGTTCATTAGAGGCATGCTGAGAAGGGAAGTGTGGCACCCTGGATATCTCCTCTCTCCTCCTTCTCCCAGGTCTTGCTAGGTAGTTCAAGCTAACCTCAAACTAGTGCTCTCCCTACCGTAGCCTCCTAAGTGCTGGGACTGCAGGTATGCTCCACCAGACACTGTCACTTCCTCTTTATCTCTTGTTATCTGGATTGTGAAGTTAGTGGTTTTGCTTCAGCCATTATGTGCTGCCTCACCCAAAGCATCGGGGCAATGGTCATGGGCTGAAACTTCCCAAATTGCTAGATAAATTAGACCTTTCCTACTCATAAGTTAATATCCTCAGGTACTTTCTTAAAGTAAGAGAAGACTGACTCAGACCCACCCTCACAGACATACTCAGAAGCAATGTCTTATCAGCACCTGGATATCCCTTGGCCCAATCAGATTGACAAAAGTTAACCAACACAAATGGGCTGTGGGGGGTGAGGTCTGCAAGATATTTTTAGTGGCTAAGTGGTGGGGCAGTGGCTAAGTGGTGGGCTGGGAGTGTGTGAGGCTTGTTTGAAGAGTCTTGGGCAAATAGAGACAAACTGTGGTCATTAAAAAGTTATAGAGTGGGCAAGCAAGATGCCTCAGTGGGTAAATCACACTTACTGAGCAACTTTGATTTCTGGAACCCATGTGTGAAGAGATACTATGACCACAGCAACCCTTATAGAGAAATACATTTGATTGGGCCTGGCTTTCAGTTTCAGAGGTTTAGTCCATACTCATCATGGCAGTCAGATATGGAGCTGGAGGAGCTGAGAGTTCTACATCTTGACCTACAGGCAGCAAAAGGAAACTGTGTGTCTCACTGGGCTTATCTTGAGCACATATCACCGCAAAGTTCACCTCCACAGTGGCATACTTCCTTCAAAAAGGCTACACCTCCTAACAGTGCTATTCTTTATGGCACACAAATGAGTCTGGGGGGCGGGGGTCATGGCTATTCAAAACCATCATAATATGTAAAGGTGGAAGGAGAGACCTGATTTCCACAAAGTTGTCTTCTGACCTCCACATGAACTGTTACATGCATACATACATCCCACACAATAATAATAAAGAAAAATTACAAAGGGTAGACCAGTAGTCCTTAATGACAAGGCTGTATCTCATCCATCTATCTGTAAATCTTGGCTTTTCATTGACTTGTGACTTGTACCAGGACCTCCCACCCTCATCCCCATCACACAGGTACGATATATATTCATTGTCTACTGGGTATCACTGTTGCTCTGGTAGTGCTTAGTTCACATTCTAATCATTAGCAAAGAAGAAAGGAGGAAGAGGAGGAGGAGGAAGAGGAGAAATTGTGTAATAGGTCTTTGCTAACTTTATGGGTTCTTCTTTGTACCACCCTTTATTACCCACCCCCAACCACAGTTTCACCCCCTATCACTAGATAGTAGAGATAGAAGGATCTCCATAGTTTGATTTTACCAACGAAGATTGGAGAGACTGATGCTGGTATGAAAGCCTGCTAGCTCAGAGAAAGCACCCAACTGACCTTCCTCCTTACCTGAAGTCCCATCAGGATTGTCCCTCTCCCACACCAGCTCAAAAAACTTCCTTCAAACTTAATGTCCTTCCCTTCTACTTCCTGTGCATCTCTCTATCTGTCCTCCTCACTCCCTCTTATTCTGTATGTTTTTTCTTAATAATCCTATTTTTAAGATTCCCATCAATTGGTTGCTTGCTCCGCCTCTTGACCTATGCTTGACTTTATTTAATCCTATTTACAACATTTAAGCAGAAAGATGTTTGGATTAAAGGTGTGTGCTAAGGCTGAGCCACAGCACAACTAAAAACAGCTCTTTTTTTTTTAATAGTAAATAACACAATCTCAGGGTTCACAGTGTGATCAAATATCCTGCAATGGAAAGACAGAGGGAGAGGGAGAGGGACAGGGAGGGGGAAGGGGAGGCGGGAGGGGAAGGGGGGAGGGAGTTCTAATCCTTATCAGTTTTGACCATATCCATAGTTTTTCATTTCCTGTGGAGAGATAAACAAATCCACGTCCCCAATGAGAAACCTTCGCTGGCCTCCATTCTGATGTTAGACATTCTTTTTTTTTTTTTTTTTGGTTCTTTTTTTCGAGCTGGGGACCTAACTCAGGGCTTTATGCTTCCTTGGCCTCCATTCTGATGTTAGACATTCTTATATTATATAGGCTGGTTTAATTTCACATTTTTCTATAACCCAGTGTCTCTTAGCTGCTATTGTTCCTTTCTCATTAACATCAGAAAATATAAAGTTAACAAAAAGCACTACCTAGCCTATTCCTGAATGTCTTTATTCTTCCTTTTTGTTTTTTTTAAAGATGTATTTATTTATTACATATAAGTACACTGTCGCTGTCTTCAGACACACCAGAAGAGGGTAGCAGATCCCATTACAGATGGTTTGAGCCACCATGTGGTTGCTAGGATTTGAACTCAGGACCTCTGGAAGAGCAGCCAGTGCTCTTAACCACTGAACCATCTCTCCAGCTCTCTTTTTTGTTTTATAAGCATTTCCTTTAAGGTGTAATTAGATCTTTCTACAACTGCTTGGCCTGTGGGGTTCTCTGGTATACATGTAATGTGCTTTATATTATAGTATGCAAAAAATTGCTTCACCTTACTGGAGACACATGCAGGGGCTTTGTCAGTCTTAATTTGTATGACTATGCCCGTAGTAGCCATTACTTCCAATAAATGTGTAATTACAGAATCAGCCTTCTCAGGACTCAAAGCAGTTGCCCATTGAAACTCTGAATATATATCAATGGTGTGGTGTAGAAACATTAGTTTTCCAAATTCTGCAAAATGAAACCCACCTGTCTGCCACCTCTAGGGCTACCTCCAAGAGTTTGGTTACACAAAGAATAAGTAGGACATTTTCTTATCATTTGCTTGGCTTGTTGACAAGTGACAGAAAAGGTTTTATTTAAATCTTTAGTGTTAACACGGAGTTTTTTTCGTGAAAATTTGAGGCTTCTAACACGTTTGCTATTAATAGTTGGTTAATTTTATTTCTTTGTGCCCAATGCATCTGGCAAGCCTATATGAGACCAAATATGGGTGATATGCACTGGGTCATTTCTATTTTTGATTGTCTGTGGCTGTATAAACAAAGTTAATTCTGAATTATCTGGAATAAATTCAACACTTTCTGCATGCAGAACACCTCTTTCTGCACATCGAGAGTCAGTAATTATATTAAGAGATTCAGGAAAATCTAGCGATAGCATTAAGAGTTGCAAACAGCTCTGATTTTTGAACGGAAGTATGTGTGAATTACTTTGCTCATTTTTGTCTGACTTATAACCTGCTATTCCTAACTTATTTGCACGATTATAAATGTAGGCAGTTCAGGAACTGGCGTTCCTTTTACAATACATGAGAGAATCCAATTAGTTATTTTTATAAACTGAAGAGTCTTGCTTTTAGGCTATTTGATGCTCATTTCTCCCTCCCAAATGGTTGCTACAAGCTCTTTGCTGATCTTTTTACTTATTTTTTTTCATCTTTATTAACTTGAGTATTTCTTATTTACATTTTAATTGTTATTCCTTTTATAACCATCCCCCCCCCTCCCTTCTCTATGGGTGAAGCCATCCCCCAACAATCACGTTCACTGGGGTTCAGTCTTTAGGACCAAGGGCTTCCCCTTCCACTGGTGCCCTTGTTTAGGGCTATTCATTGCTACCTATGCAGTTGGAGCCCAGGGTCAGTCCATGTATAGTCTTTGGGTAGTGGCTTAGTCCCTGGAAGCTCTGGTTGGTTGGCATTGTTATTCACTCTTTGCTGATCTTCATTGATGACATAATCCCAGCATTGCTATAGGGTACTATGGTTTCTGCTGGGTCCATTCCTGATAATTGATGTAGTCCTATTCTACTTTTTTATGATTAAATCAGAAACTTTTTCTATGGAAGCCTTTAATTTTTTTACTTTGTTTGTGTGCTAAGAAAATCCATCCCATAACAACTATCTTCCCTTTGCATAATGAGCCCAGGAGGAGAATTAGTTGAAGGCAAAACAACCAAAATGTAATCAATCAATCCCCATATGCAGCTTGCAGCTCTGTTCTACCAGAGTTAACTCTCTCACTGCTTCACCTGTTAAACCATCTTGGACTGTTTAAGTCTGAATCTCTTTGTAATGTCTGAAACAAATTACTTAAGTCTCGAGTTGTTGATACAATGGTAGGCCACAGGCAATTAATTTTAGAAAATCATTAAGGGTTTTCAGATGATCTCTTCTGATCTGTACTGTTTATGGTTGAATGTTTTTGTTGTTGACTTATTTTATAACCCAAATGGTTAATAGAACCTCCTCTCCGTAGTTTCCTCAAGAGCATTCAATAATCCCAGCATGGCAGAATTCTTTGTTTCCTTAAACATTTTCTCTAAAGTATCTGCATCAGAATCAGCCGACAAAATGTCATCCAGGTAATGATAAATAATGGATTGAGGAAATTGACTATGAAGTATTTCTAGCAGTTGTACAAAATATTGACATGATGTTTAACATTCCCTATTGAAGAACTTTCCACTGATATCTTTTTGCAGGTTGGGCATTATTATAAGTAGGTACTGTAAAAGCAAACCTTTCCTTATCCTGCTCATGAAAGGTAAAAATGCAAACTTTTAAATCAGTTACTATCATGGCCCATGCATTAGATAATAAAGAAGGTATAGGAATTCCAAGCTGTAACAAACCAATTGGTTGAATTCATTCTCCATTTCCCTGGTTCCTTTTTTATAAGAAGTATGGGGGTGGATTTTCACTCTTCTATATGCTGAGCCTCAAGTTGCTCTTGTACTAGTTGCTCAAGCTCAAGTGCCAGTAATTTTTCCTCAGTTAAAGGCCATTGCTCTGTCCACACAGGGTTGTCATTCAACCATTTTAAGGGTAGGGGCTGTGTCCCCACCCCTTATAGATCAATCCCTATTATATTCTGTGTTTGGACAACTGATACAGCCTGGGGTTGTTTTTGATGAACTATATCAACACCTTCCCTGGGATCATCTACCATTTCACCCCTTATTTTATCATGGGCTGTGTCTAGTATTGCAAGAATATTAATCTGAGCACCCCACTGTTGTAAAAGATCCCTTCCCCATAAATGGTGAATAATGGCTTCTTTTTTAAAAAGATGTATTTGTTTTATATATGTGAGTGCACTGTAGCTGTCTTCAGACACATCAGAAGAGGGCATCAGATCCACCATGTAGTTGCTGGGAATTGAGCTCAGGAATTGACCTCTGGAAGAGTAGTTAGTGCTGCTGAGCCATTTCTCCCAACCCCAAGTCGTGGCTTCTTTAAGATACTTTACATCTATCATCTCTATAGGATGCCAACCTATCTTGTCATAACCTTGTTCCACACCATTAGCAGGTTTATTCTGTATGCCTACTGGGAAAGCTGATGGTGTTCTGATAACCATCGGCCTCCCCTCCTCCCACTCCTGCAACATGGTTGTTAGAGATCAATCCTTTCTCTAGAAAGGCTGTTTCATAAGATTGTACTTTTGTTTTTTGTTTGTTTGTTTTTTTTTCAGGTTTTTCTCTGACCACATCGCACTCTGGCACAGTTTCTTTTCCTCTTTTCCTCAGACTAGAAACTTCCACTCTCTTACTCAGTCACCAGGACGGAACCCTTTTGTTCTCTCTTTTCCAGTGTGTTTCACTTCCCAATAGCTTCTGCCTCCACTCACAACCTCTCAAGTTTCAGCACCAACTCTGCAACCTTCCAGCAAAGAGAGAGTGGAGTGACCCCCTTTTGTCTTCCCATTGCAGCCACTTTTTGTTTCTCAGGCCCCTCCATTTCTTTTTTTTTTTTTTTTTGGTTCTTTTTTTTTTTTTTAAAAAACTGGACGAAGAAGAAGAAAAATCCCTTCCAGGTAAGCAGCTCTTTTTGAGCTTGAAACAAAAATACCCTTTTCTTCCCCTGCCATTTCTACTACAGTTTTTCCAAATTCAGTCATTTTTTTTTTTCAACATTTTAAAAAACAGAACATACGAAGAAGAAGAAGAAAAAAAAAATCCCTCTGGGAACAAAGTGGAGGTTATCCCAGTGGTAGCAGCTGCAATAAACTTTTTGCTGGCCTCTTGAAACAAAATACCCTTTTCTTCATCCCTGCTGTATCCTTAACAGTACTTTTAAATCAAATTTGCCATTTTATCCTTAACTTTTGAGACTCATTTTGAGGCTCAAGAAGAGGGAAAGAGGAGGAAGAAGCAGGAGGAGGAGGAGGAGGAGGAGGAGGAGGAGGAGGAAAATGGAGGGTGCAGGAAAAATCCAGAGAGGTGCTGGGATTTGAAGAAAATCAAAAGAAACAGGGGTCCCAAGGACTGTGGGGGTGTTGCCCTGTTATGAGCTCATCATGGAAAATAGCTATTTACTGTTCTTGCCAAAGAACCCATGTCTGGTTCTTTTCGTACCCACACTGGGTCGTTCACAACCCCACCTATAACTCCAGCTCCAGGGGATCTGATATCTTCTCTGGATTCTATGGGCTTTGCACTCAGGTGCACAGCCCATCCTCCCTCCATATATACACTAAAAATAAACCATTTAAAAACATTTTAAAGAAATATACTTCTTTATATGTTTCAAGAATTTTCAAAAGTTATACTTACGGTTTTTTGTTTCAAGTTTACTTATATTTGGATCTGTGAACTTACTTTGTATTTTTTTTATTACCTTAAATTTTTTAAGGTTTGCACAACCTGTTCATGACCTATCCTGCTGGACATACTGTGTAGATTTTGAAATAATTTTCATACAGTGGTTATTGTTTATAAGGTTCTATAGATGTTAATTAATCTCATTTGATTGGTACTGTTATTTAATGCTATTTGATGTCTCTATGATCCTTCTTGAAGAGATGCATTTTAATTTTACCTTATTTTTATGATTTCTTCTTTAATGTATAAGTGTTTTTCTTGTATGTTATACATGTGCACCACCTGTATACCTTGTGTTCCTGTAACTGGATTTACAAACAATATGAGTTGATATGTGGGTGCTGGGAATTGAACTCAGGTCCTCTGCAAGAGCAGTCAGTGTTCTTAGCCACTGAGCCATGTCTCTGCTCCAATATCTCTATATTTCTGTTGATTTTTCTTCTCCTTGACTAGCAGTTACTGAGAGAGAGATGCTGACATTTCCAACTATAATAACTATAATAGTGGATTTTTCCATTTATGCTTTAATTTTACTAGGTATTCTTTCATGAATTTTGAAGTCACACAGGTACACACATACACACACACACACACACGATATATACATCTCCCTCATGAATTGAATCTTTATCATTTTATAATGTCTCTCATTATTCCCAGTGAATTTCTTCTTCTGATATGTACTTTGTCTTATATTCATATAGCCACCTAGACTCCTTAATTGTATTTTTCTTCGCATTTTCATGATATATCTTTCTGTTCATTTTTTGCTTATTTAAACTCTTTTTAAATTTGAAATGAACTTATTGTAGCCTGCATAGAATTAACTCTGCTTACCATTATGCCATGCAAGCTGGGTGTGGTACACTCTTCCAGTCACTGCACTTAGAAGGCAGAGGCAGGAGGATTGCTGCAAGTTTGAGGTCAGCCTGGAATACATAATTAGCTGGGGGTCAGTCAGAGGTACGTAGTGAGACCCTATTTCAAAACAAGTAAGTCGGAGAGATGGCTCAGTGGTTAGTGAGACTGCTCTTCCCCTAGTTCAATTCCCAGCAACCAAAACCATCTGTAATGGGGTCCAATGCCCTCTTCTGGTGTGTGAAGACAGCAACAGTGTGCTCAAAACAAGTAAGTAACCCCAAACCTTTTCTTCATGCTATCCCTTCTGGCAACCTTTTCTTGGTGAGTTTAGGCCATTTACATTTAACGTAGCTATTGTTGCATCTGGAAGTCTGCCATTTTATTAAGACTCCTATAGTGCATTCTTTGTTGTTGCTCCTCTGACAGACAGAAAAGGTGGCAGATTCCTCTCCAGTCCTTAGAACCGCAGACCCTGTGCTTAGAGAGATGTGCTTCCCTTCTTCTGACTCCTTGGCATCTTCAAGCTGCCATTTCCAGCACCACTGCTCCAAGTGTTGCTTGAGTCCCTGGGGTTACAGCAGAAAATGGAAAAGGGAGAGGGACTTCCCCATCTCCCCAGTTTAAAGAGCTCTTTTCTGCAGCTCAGACAAAAAACAGAAGGCTCTTTTTACTTTTAAGGTGTGTGTGTGTGTGTGCATGTGTGCTCTCACGCGTGTGTGCTCTCACGCGTGTGGCTCTCACACGTGTGTATGTGAGTGCAGTTATCCATAGAGCGAGCCCATTGGATCCCCTAGAGCCTGGCTTGTTATCGGTGGTTGTGAGTTGTCCGCTATGGGTGCCAGAACTCTGGTCCTGTAAAAGAGCAGTATGTGCTTTTTTTGTTTTTGTTTTTTTGTTTTTTTGTTTTTGTTTTTGATTGGTTCTTTTTTTTTTTCGGAGCTGGGGACCGAACCCAGGGCCTTGCGCTTCCTAGGCAATCGCTCTACTACTGAACTAAATCCCCAACCCCCAGTACGTGCTTTTAACTCCTGAGTCATCTCTCAGGTGTCCCCATGTTCACTCCAGCCCCAATGCTTAATTTCTTTCTTAGACTGCTAGTTATGGAAGAATGAGGAAAGCAGAGATCTTGTTACTAGATCATTCTTACTTGAGTTCTGGTTCCCTTCTACCCTCTTCCTGATACTATTTACTGTTTAGAATGCTCACGTAGCTGCCCCACGTCTCCCAGCTGGGGTTTTCAGCTGCAGCTGGTGGGCAGGTGTCTTGGATGTACTTTCCTATGCACACTAACAGGCTGCATCTTATTTTGCAGAACAATCTCTGTGTAGAAACCACCATTCTGCTTTCCACTCTGCTGCTTGAGACAACCACATCCTTCCCTTACAGGACAGGCTCCATGGAGAGCTCAGGTCAGTGTGTGGGGTTGGGGGAGGGTGTGTCCAGAAGGCCAGGCTGCTCAGTGAGAAAATATTTTGTACACCTATGAATCAGTCAAGGAATGCTAGCTGATGTTAACAATTGACCCCAAGTATCCAAATAGCACAGCAATATTCATTTCACACTTAATCACACGTCAATCTGGGCTCTAAGCAGCCTTCTGGTATCTGAGGATTCCATTGGTCAAAATTTGTTGCACTACTCTTCTCTAACTGCTAGGGAGTCTGGGAAATGTAGTCTTCCTGTCTACCTCGATTTGATGAACATTTAGCATTGCCTTGAAATGTTAATAATAACTAATTGTACCAGGCAGTGATGGTGCACACTTTTTATCCCAGTACTTGGGAGGCAGAGGCATGAGGATCTCTATGAGTTTGAGACTAGTCTGGTCTACAGAGTAACCAGGACAGCAAAGAAACTCTGTCTTGAAAATTCCATAATGATGATGATGGTGGTGGTGGTGGTGGTGGTGGTGGTGGTGGTGGTGGTGGTGGTGGTGATGATGATGATGATACTTGTAATATCCAGCAACACCAAGATCAGGAATGTGTTCTTCCCCTGTGAAGCTGGGCTTACAAGGCCTGGACACTGCTGGGGCCTCCTGAAGTAGCTGACTAGGCTTGTATGGCCTAAAGGGAGATGGAGGCTTCTTTGCAGGACATTCCTGTGCTCTGGGCAAAGTTGATTCAGGAGATTTACATGTGGCAGCCAAAGACACAGTGCTTGGTGCTCAGGTGCCCTTTTCCCTGAGTCTCCATAACACTTTCTCTCCCCTGGTCTTGAGAAATCTCACCTCCTTGAACTGAGAACATTACCTTTCCCTCAGTCTCTGTTTTGGGCAACCCAGGTCAGTTCATTTAGATAACTGGGATCTCTGTGGTCAGGCAAGGAATAGAGACCAGTGAAGATAGGAAAGATGGGTTGGGAAAAAGACGCCATGCTGCATCCTGGGTCAGCCATTTCCCAGCGCCTGCCCATCATCCCACATCAGAAAGACTCACAGAAGAGTGAATGACTTCCTGATTCCTAATTCTGCTCCACAAGCCTGAGCAGGCCGTGTCAGCAAGCCAGCAGAGGGCCAAAGCACGAGTCTGTTCTGGCTTCCAGAACAGCATTTGTCTGAGATTGTCTTCAGGACCTACTGGCAACTTCTGTTTTTCTCTGAAACACGGAGATGGGGGTGTGGGGGCAGGCAGAGGCAGAGACAGATCAGGATTGTCACTGGTTTAAATCTCTTCATGTAGCCAAAGGACAAAGGGGGAGCAGAAGGAAGGGAAGAAAGGAGGGAGGGGAAGAGACAAGGGAGGGGGAGAGAAAAAAAAAGGACTAAAAGTTAAAGGGAGAGAAGTCAGGAGGGAGCCATGGAAAGACAGAACACAGCAGGGAGGGAGGGAGGAGAGAGGGGAAGGAAGAAAGGAGAAGCAAGGACGAAAGGACACAAAGAAGGGGGGGGAGGGAGGGAGGAAGACAAACAATTAATTTACTAATAACTCACCTTGCATTATGTTCATTAAATATGTTCATTAAATCTTCATGCAAGGTCAGGTGCTAGATGAGAGGCAGGTTGGAGCAATTGTCATGACAGACTAAGTGACTTCCTGGCCAATTTGGAGAGATGGGCCATGCTCAGCAGAGTGTCTAGGTGGGTAGACATGGCTGTCATGTTCTGTGATCCTTCTGGTTGGAGGAAGCTGGAAAATAGGCTGTGACAGTGACAAGTGCCTCACAGGGATGAGTGAGAGTTGGGAGGAAAGTGGGGTCTTCAGAGATGACAATTATCCTCTGACTAATGGGTCTACCTCATAGCCATTGAGCAGGACTGCCTGATGACCACTAGAGCACGGGATACCTTGGCTTTAATGGTTTAACCGGAGCTACCATCTGTGATGTTTACATATGTAGCCTCTATCCTTGTAAAGGAATTAGAGACAATTAAGGTATCCATTTAATAAAACACAAAGCGGAGGCTGCAAAGAGGAAGCAGGAAGTGAGGTCCCGGCCCCTTGACATGGAACTGGACTCTAATTCGGCTGTGACTTTCTTGGCAGCCAAGTCTAAAAGGGAAGCCCTGAGGTATGTCGTTTGTGTTGCCTGGTGACAAGAGAAGACAAATTACTTGTGTATAGAAACACTCCTGGATGGCAGTTACTGCAAGGGAAATCTGTCCTTGTGGGGAGCACTTCCCAGACCTCCCATCCTCGTCTAGATCCTCCAAGAAGTGGACACCAAGATGTGTAGGGATTTGCTCAAGGAAACACCTGCAAGAGAGGAGGCAGAGAGCAGGAAGGAGAGGCTGACTTGCTGGGGGATGGTGCGTGCATGCGTGCGTACATGTGTGTGTTAGGTAAAGAGGACTCCAGAGAGCCGTTCCAGAGTGTGTTACTGCTGGTGGAACCTAGAGCCACTTAGCCATCAAAGTAGGTCTTCCTGGGAGCAGCGTGAAAGGCAGGGGTGTGCTCTGTGTGGGTGGCAGCAAGCCCAGGGCTTCACAGTGAGAGCAGGCTGCCTCACTTCCTTAAGTCACTTACAGGTTCACCATCTTTACCCTTCTGCTAGGCCAACACACCCTCATTAAAGAGAACAGATTCACCCTGACTCTTGTCAAAATGGCAAGGAGCGCTTTCTTCACAGCTGGCAGTGGAGAGAAAGCAGACTCAAGATCCCTGGGATTCCCAGCCTAGGAGCAGAGCAAGGACTGAGGAGGTGGAAACTTCCCCAGACTTAGCAAGGTTCTTGCCAGAGGCCGGCCGAAGGTAGCAAGGATCGTACAAGGGCGGGGACTCTCTCTGAGCTGACTTGCCAACCTTCTTGATGAAACTGGGATGAACAAGCCAGAGTGAGGACAGAGGCCAAGATTGGGACCCAGAAGAGAAGAGACCTGGGGGAGCCTGAGACTGAGTGGAGCAATGACACTGACACCATTTGGGACAGCCTAAGGAAAGCTGTCACCATCAGGAACAGTATTTATATGCTTTTTTAAAAACAGAGTTAGGGGGCTGGAGGGATGGCTCAGTGGTTAAGAGCATTGGCTGCTCTTCCTGAGATCCTGAGTTCAACTCCCAGCAACCACATGGTGGCTCACAACCATCTGTAATGGGAAATGATGCCCTCTTCTGGTGTGTCTGAAGACAGCTACAGTGTACTTATATATACAAAATAAATAAATCTTTTTTAAAAATAGAGTTAGTATTTAATAGAGATATTTTATAGCAATCTACAAGAAAGAAGAACTCAGAAAGAAAGACAAGACGCCCCCTGGAGCATGGGTATGAGATTCTCCAAAACAGCCCCACTCCACTGTAGAATTTTGGTGGCTTTGAAGGTCCTTATGGTGACAAAGGGCCCCGGGTGCACACACCAGGAGGGTCCTGGGGAGCTCTTGAAGGGCTACAGTTAATACGATCATCCAATAAGATCTCCATCTGGGTCACTGGGATTAGGACTTTTTCGCCTGTAGACAAAGTTAATAGTTTTATTTGAGACTCTCAGGCTACGGCTGGAGAGGGGAGTAAAGTTCACCCAAGGTCAAACATATCAGGCCCTAAGTCCAGGTCATTGCTGTTTTAACAGAAAGTATGTGTATGAGAAAGAACCATGGGTGTGTATGGACAGCTTTTCAGTCAACAGTACTGCTGTTGACAGTAGATTCTTGTTTCTTAGATCTAGGTAGACTTCAGGGTAAGGGCTCCTCCTCATCCTCACGTCCCTATCATTTTCCCTGTCTTTCTCTTCTGCCTCACATCCCTCCCTCAGACTCTGATCTCCCAATCTTAAGGGTTACCTAAGGGTCGTAGATGCCCCCCACAAAATGTGTCTTCTATGACTTTGTCCATGCTGAACAAGGGTGTAGACCTATCTATCTAGAGACCAGAGGTCCTGACCTTGGCTCAAGAGATGGCTCCGTAGATAGAGAGCCTGAAGGCCTGGTGACCTTAGTTCATCTCCAGAAGCCATGATAGAAGCTTAAACAGACTCCTGGAGGTTAACCTCTGACCTACACATGCCCACCATGACACACATGTGCCTACTGCTCTCTCTCTCTCTCTCTCTCTCTCTCTCTCTCTCTCTCTCTCTCTCTCACACACACACACACTCGAGTACACACATAAACATGTACATACAGTAATACAATAAAATCACACATTGAGGAAAGAATTTATGTCTTAACCTGTCTTATGTGACTAATGTAAAGGGAACCTGAGAGAATCTGGGGTTGGAGGCTGGCAGGCCGTCATTTGAAGGGAATCCAGATTTTGGATGTTACCATCTGTTGGAGCTCTATCTCCATCAACACTTCAGGGGGATCCTGGGTGAGTCACAGGGGTGAGGTAGGAATGATAAAGCAGGACACTCAACTCCTCCTCTGGCCTCCGTACACATGTGCATGGGTGCACATACCTGAACACACATGTGCATACATATATGCGCACATGCCTACATACATATATATGCATCCACATGCATATGACCACACACTTATTCACATATATATATACATATATATATGCATATGCCCTCCCCCCCCACACACACCAATTTTTTTAAAAAAGTTATTATAACATAAGCACTACTATACTAAGATAGTTTAGCTGGTAATCAAGATGGCTGCTAATGACTAATGGATAAATAGATGGTATATTACATGTACTCTGGAAAGAAAGATATTTTGGATCTCAGGCCATACAGAGAAGGATAGTGTGAAATTTTACCATGCTCCTCTGAACAACAAACAATTTAAAACTTGTACATTATTTCTAGAATTTCCATTTAATATGTTAAAGCCATAGGTGGTTGATGGATAGTTGAAACCACAAAAAAAAGTGAAGTCTCAGGTAAGAGGGGACTGGATTGCCGTATGTCCCCACTTTGGAAAGTTCTGGTTTTACAAAGAACACAGAAATACTGATGGAAATACTATCTTCCAGCTCAGAGCAGTGTGCTGGCTGCCAACTCTTGATGATTGCTTCCAGGCACCTTGCGAGGTTTACAGGAAGGCTAAGAATATTCTCCAGAGAATAAATGTTGGGCAGCAGTAAGGCCAGATGGGCTGAGGAGCACAGCTCCTGACCTCAAGGTTCCCTCACTTTCAGATGTGGAGCTGGACTTCCAGAGGAGTGTACAGGCTGTGCTGCGAGAGCTCAACACCCCAAACCCAGCCCTCCAGAGTAATCAGGGTAAGAGCTGGAGCAGGATGCTCCTCCCCACCGTCCCATCCTTCCAGCTCTGCCTCAGGAAGGGCCTGGCCTAGACTTCTTGGGTGAGGGGTTTCCAACCTAGCTGTCTGCTTGTAGACCTGGAAGGCTTCTCTGCTCCCTGGCTCAACTCTCCTGGTTCATATGTTACGACCACAGTTGGTGGCGGGGAATTAAAGCTGCAAAAGAAACAAAGTCTCAGGTAGAGAGGGACTGGGCTGCCACACTGCAGACAGTAATGGGACTCTGGTTACCTTCCCTGCTGCCACTGCCAAACAAAACTCTCTTCTAGGACCTAGAATCATTCAGAAGGTGGCTGGGGCTCTGGGCCTGCACACGTTACTGCGCCATGCTCCACACATATGCTTCTGTCTGCTCTTGTGCCTCCCCTCTTGTTTCTGGCCTAGGAGCTCACTGCCAAGAAAGAGCTACAGATCAGGTGGCCATGGGAGGAGCTCACCACAAGCATCTGGGGTCAGCTCTTACAACAGGGTCAGATGTAGCTGGCTGGTCACACTCTAGGACCCAGGGATCAGGGTCCTGCTCAGAGGAATCCCCTCTAAGACCCTCGGGCCCCACCCAGCCACGATGGGTCTCCCTTTCTCCTGGCCCAGGCATGTGGAGATGGTCTCTGCACAAGAAGATGGAGAGAAATCCAGGAAAGAGCTCCGTTCTGGTCCGAATTCTGCTCAGAGAGCTGGAGAAGGTTGGTGCTCAGGTCAGAGGAAGGCAGCAGGGGTGGAGAGAGGAGCCCCCTCAGGTTGGGGTTGCACCTGTGCAGATCTGTGCTTCCAAGTGTGGGTTGTTTGTGAACCACATGCTTGATTTTCCTTCATTGGTTTTTGTCTCAGCACTATTTTCTATTCATCCACTCCTATCGTTTCTTAAATTAGCATGTTTCAAAAAAAGAAACTCCATAACGTAGCCATAAATGGAGAACCCACATCGCTGGGTAGAAATAGATATGTGTCTGTTCTGCATATCTCTGTGGCAACCATTAAGGTTTATCTTTGTGCCACCTGAAATTATCCATGCCCCGCATGTTGCTGCTTGGAAAACACTGCTCCAAGTTGTCAGTTAGCTTTGGCTCCTGTGTGGCGTCTATGCAGCTTCCTTATCCTAACCGTTTGCACGAGGATTCCTCCGTCTCCCCTGCCCCTCACAGAGGACTCCCACATCCTTGCTTCTCCCTGCCCTACTCCCTTCCTCCTCTCTCCACAGCAGGCCACTCCCCTTAACATAATCCATTGCTGCCTTCCACCTCATCCCCCATCACCCCCAGCCTAACCTGCGTTCTGTAGCTAGGATGCAGTGCTCCCTGGAGCACCCAGCCCAGCACCATGCTAGGGTCTCCTGTTTTCCAGGCAGAAAGCGAGGACGCACGGCGTGTCATCATACCCTTGCTGCTCACTCTAATGTCAGTGCTCACTAAGGTGAGAGGGGTGGGGGTCAAAGTGATTCACATGAGGCTGGGGATTGTCAGGGGGGAAAAGTCACCACTCTCAAAGGGAATAAGAGGTCATTCATTCTGTAATCAAATATGGGTGACTGGAGTTGGAGAGGTGGCTCAGTGGGTAAGAGGACCCAGGTTCAATTCCCAGCACCCACATGATGAGAACTTCAAGTCACAAGGCCCCATCCTGTCTCCCTAGTTGGTACCTAATCTCTGCTAGGGTGAGCCTGGTCTTGCCTCCCATACACTTGAGTGCTTTCCTTTCTACCCAGAAGTAAAGTTGCACAGGCAATCGAGGAGTTGAGATGGTGCAGAGGACGGATAGAGAGCCTTTGATAGTGGGTGGGCCCTTGGGTTGTTCATTTGTGCATCATCACTGTGAGTAACAAGCTCCTAGTTCTGTAACAACACATTCAAGAGACTGGAGGAAGCAAAACCGTTTTTAGTACTTGGTTCTGCATCACAGGACTCATAGGGAGAATAGGCCAAAATGACTGGCATGGCATTTTGGTGTGTAAGAAATGTTTTTAAAATCCCCAGTCTCAAGAAATCCCTGCTCTCTTTTCCCCCATAGAGTTAGCATCTTCACACTCCTCTAGCATGGTCCCTTTCCCAACTCTCCATCCTATTGGCCCAGTATCTAATGACTTATTTAATAATTACCCGGGGGCTTTGAACCACCTCCCTCCTCTGAGTTCTGAGACAAGCTGGGCGAGGGAGGGGCCTTGTCTGTGACTCTTTGGTGAGCTCTAAATGCAGACTGATCCTAAAAATGGATCAGAAGTGTTGATTTCTTACAGTTGGTGATCTTTGCATAGGGGTGGGATATAAGAAAAACAATGTTTTACACTCTTGGTTAAAGGAGCTGGTGTGGGCTTTGGGAAGTCACTGTGGTGTCTGGGAGGAGGGTAGGACTGGGCTCTGGGAAAGGAATCAAACACAGTGAGGAAGAAGGCAGAGGGGAGGAAAGGAAGCCTTTGAGCATTGTGGGGTACCTCATGGCTGTGAAATTCGTGGAGATGCAGAGACTTGGGAAGTGACTCCAAGTTTTCAGGCTGGAGATGCTCAGAAAGGCCCCACACAGCTCCAGCATGGAGGCTGGGACAGAACTGATCTGCCGAGAAAGCAGGGACGGATTTTTGTCTTGCTGAGGTGGAGAGTGGTGTGGTAGGGAGGTCTCTCCGATGCTGGGAGGAGAGCCTACAAACAGGGATGTGAGAGCACAGAGCCAGTCTGGTCATCAGTCCCAACCCTCCTCCTTCCGCACCTACTCTCCACCCACTCCATCCTAGACCCTTCAACCCCTCCCTCCCACCAGGCGACCGGCATCACGGAAGATCTATACCATAGAGCTTACACCTTCTGCACCAGGCTGCTGACCCTGCCAGCCCCCTACTCTACAGTCGCCTTGGACTGTGCCATAAGGCTGAAAACAGAGACGGCTGTCCCAGGTGAGAACTACTGGGCATCCCGGCCACCCATGCTGCCAGGTAATACTACTCAACACCAGGCTGTCTTCTCCAGGAGGCCAACGCGCTCAATGCTCTCAGCTCCTTCCAGGAAGGGTGGAGAATTGGTGTGAGAGACCCAGAGGCTGGCTCACTGGTGTGGTTCGTTTGCAGGTACGCTGTATCAGCGGACTGTCATTGCGGAGCAGAACCTGATAAGTGAGCTCTACCCTTACCAGGAGAGGTAAGAGGCCTGGGAGTTGGTTGCTGCCCTCTGTTCCCTCAAGGTGTTGGGAGCGGGCAACTGATCACTGACAGGAAGACAAAAGAGAAGGCTAGATAAAAAACTTAGCAAAAAAACAAAAACAAAACAACACAAACAAACAAACAAACTTAGCAGAGCTTCCGTGTTGGCCCAACAATGACGCGCACTTCCAGTTCTAAGGGTGGTAATTGTATTGTTATCTTAGCTTGCTTCTTTGGCGGATTGACCCTGTCCCCGTGCAGAAGAGCCACATGGCCTAGGGCAACGCTGCTGTTCCACTCCTGTGCCCCTCTTGCCTTGCTTTGTGCCACATAGAAGCCACACCCAGCCAATCCAGGCAGCAAGAGACAGCTTCAGAATGCCCACTCGGCAGGGACTGAATCCTAGGGGGCTTTTCTCAATGAGTTCTCAGCTCTCAGATAAGATGGAGATCATCCCTGGCCCGTGTTTGGAAGAAGAATATTAAGCATGAGGGTGGGGGAGTGCCTCCCTCTGCTGCAGGCAGGTTGTGGACTTAGCACTGAGGGGCACTGTGTAGGTTTGAGACTTGGGAGCTATGCTCAAAAAGGATGCTATGGAAAAGAGCACACTGGGAGTAAGTCCCGGAGGAGAGGACAGGCACAGCACCCTGAGGGAGGAAAGAGAGGGTATGTCAGTTTTCTGGTGTGATCAGGGTGATGAGCAAAGATGGAGTCTATGTGGGTCCAGAGCTCCAGTACCCAAAGGGGATGTGGTTAAGGTCTCTCCAGAGCATGTTGAGCACTGGGGCCAGGGTGCCGAGAGCCAGGAAGCAGGACTTACATTGTAACTTCACTAGATGCAGGATGTAGTCTGCTTCCCCACAAGGAACCAGTAGGCTGTTTGAATGGGACTCGAGCTGCCCCTCTGAAAGGGCTGTGCATCCTGCCTGCTGTGGTCCCTGCTTCTCCTACTTGCTGCCCTGCCTATAGGTTTTTGAACTTGAAGCTTATCTTTTTAAGGGGAATTAACCGCCAGAAAATGCTTTTGTTATTAGAGGCGTTACACAACCTGGGTGAGGGAGCCACAAAGGGTTTGGAACGTCCGTCCATCCAGCAACCCATTCCGTTCTTGCCCTCCCAGAGTGTTTCTGTTTGTGGACCCCGAGCTGGTTTCTGCCTCCGTGTGCAGTGCCCTGCTGCTGGAGATCCAGGCAGCCCAAGAGCAGCACACACCCGAGGCCTGCATGCGCCACGTGGTCTCCCATGCCTTACAGGCAGCTCTGGGAGAAGCCTGTCACACAGGTGCTCTGAACAGGAAGCTGCAGGTAATTAACCCCACCGCCTGGGCATCCAGTATACTCACTCCCTGTACTCTGCCTGCTTCTGGCCCATGGCACCCTTTCCCCAACAAGTTAACAGTTCATACATGTTTATTAAAGGAAATATGAAAACACACATAAGCTGCTGAAAGACAAAAATAAAAAAAAATCACTCACACATCTCTACTTAGAAATAATGAACATTTAGTATATTTCCTTAATAATGATGACATCAGTGACTAATAGCCAGTTTATTGACTGTTACTCCAGACACTGCGCTAAACCGATCACATTTCGGATTTCTCCTCCAGCACTGTGAAAGGCAATTACCATCTGCCCTGATGGATAGGAAACTAAGGCACAGAGAACTAATCGTATACTCGTGCTCCCACAGATGCAAAGAGACTGAGCTAGAATTTGAATCCCATGTCAGGCTTATGCCTTCTGGCTCGAACCCTGACTCTTCTGAACACATGGAACTATCAAACTCTGCAACTGCTTGATAGAATGTGTATTTTCCCATAACACTGGAAACATGGTCTGTGCAAACACATTCCTTGGGAAACAGGTACTTCTAAGGACTGCACAGGATGTGCATTTAGCCGATGCTCGACTCCTGCTGTGGGGCGTGCGATCAATTCTTATACTTACTTGTTTGCTAGCTTTTCTTTCTGATTCAGCCTCAGCCCAAGAAACTCTTCTGACTGAGAGTCAGCACCAGAGGCTGAACTTGTTGGGAATAGGGGAACAGGAGGATGGGTGACATTCTTTGGTAACAGGCAAGGCTGGGCAAGACTAGATTCCATGCATGCAGAAGATGGAGAGGCTTCTCTGGGTGGGAGGGATTAGAACTGCTGCAGTGGGAGGAACCAGGCACCCAGAGTGAGAGGGTTCAGTTGTCTCCTGCTTGCCCTGATTCAGGAAGTGGGGAAGGATGCCAGTCAGGTTTTTTTCTCAGCCCGATATTCAGACCCATCCCCTGCTCTGCCCATCAAAAGACACAGGAGCGTTGCTCCTTCTGTTCTTGTTTTCCATCCAGAGTTCTTCAACCTGAATCCCACCCACATCTTGAATACTTTATTTTGGTGGATTCTTCCTAGTTTTCTCCCCATCATAGTGTGTGAAAGCCAGAAAGAAACGCCACTACCCACCGGCAGGCAACAGGGGGCTAGAGCCATAATGGGGCAGAATCCCAGGCTGCCCAGCTCCCAGCCAAGGGTGGTGCCATGCTGGATTGTTGGTGGCCCTGCCCAATTTAGCATAGGAGAGAGGTAGGTGGGTTGGTGGGTAGACCTCAGGCTCCGATGTCGCTCCTCGCAGGCCAGCTCCCGTCGAGTACTAGAATACTATTTCCACGCTGTCGTGGCTGCCATAGAGCAGGTGGCTAGCGAGGACAGCCCCAGCCGGCTGGGACACCTGGAGAGGATGGAGGAGATTTACTGCTCGCTGCTAGGAACTGCGGCCACAAGAAGGCGCTGCGTCGGTAAGCGGGGGCAGGTGGGGACTTGCTGAGAGATTGCCGACTGCAGGGGGCGCCAAAGAGCTAGGTTAGACAGAATGAGGTTTCTGAAGGCGTGGACCCCCTCAGGAGCCTGGGGACTGAGAGGAGAGCTAAGGAGAGCAGGCCAGGGACTAAGCCAAGAGGCTAATACGTTCATGACAGCCCACAGCTGCAAAGCTCCTACTTTATCTCATTAATGCATTAAACATTTAACACATGTTCAAATTTACGCCGTGTGCCAAATCAAATAATTTGTAAAGTTGGGAAGTAGAAATAATCATTGCCCCATTTTACAGAGAAGATTTTGAAACTGATTTAGAAAGAGGTTGAAAATTGTGCAGACTGACACACAGCTAGTGAGTGGCAGAGCCAGTGTTTGGGTCTTGTTCTGGGCATAGTAACTGACAGATTGGATTCCCAGAACGCCTCCACAGACGGTGGAAAGTAGCGAGTGTTGGCATTACTTATCCCTTGGAGTCGATCAGTACTCTGCGACCTCCTTTCTGTTTGAATGTTGATAAAGACGTGCCACACAGGAGCAAGGTTATGAGTGAGCTTCAACGATCCAGAATGTGTGTGTCCTGCTTCAGTAGGATGATTCTAAGTGTGTCTTGTTTGCACAGTCACTCAGAGCAGCCATGAAACATGTCGGCCTGAGCGTGTCAGAACATAGGGTCCCTGACTGCACCCATAGTTACAGGTGTGGGGGAAATGGGCTAGAAACCATAGCAGAGGTCAGTGCACCAAGCTCACCAAAGCTTAAACTTGGCAGCCCAGGCTGGACCAAGTGAGCAGGGTAGTCCTATTTAGACTCCACCCTCTCAGTCTCCCTGGTCTTTTACTTTGCCTACAAGTCTCCTCACCACAGTCCCCACAGTCTGCTCCTTTCTTCAGGTGACCTCCTCCAAGACCGACTGCCAAGCATCCCCCTGCCCAGCCCCTACATCACCTTCCACCTGTGGACTGACCAGGAGCAGCTCTGTACGTGCCGGAGCCTCTGAGCTCCTGTAGAATTGGCTGAGAACCGTGGTGTATGTCTGTGTGTGTTCACGTGTCTGTGCTCCTGTCTGTGTTCAAGCTTTGTTCTCTGAGTTGGTCCACATGTCTGGACAAAATTGCAAATCTTTTCCAGGTTGGATTAGCCCAGTGCATTAGCCCTTGGTCTCTTGTATTCGTGTGAATGCCATCAATGTCCCCCTAAGGGAGGCAAGCAAAACCCATTATGGTACCTTCCAGAGCATTCATTTCCCACTACTGTTGTGTCCTACTCCTCTTCTCATGGCCCTTCTAGCAAGTGAGGACAAGGACATCAATTGTGGTAGAAAGTATTGATCTGGAGTACTGGGTTCAAGTCTTGACACTTCCTTTTGCCCAGTGGGTCATGGTAGATGCCGTCTCTCTCTGAACCTAAAAGAGAAAACCTCCAAGTTTTCCCTGGAGCTGGTGGCCTGGTACCTGTGTCCCAGGGGGAGCTTCCCCACAGTAAGTGGGGTGTTGGGAGGGACCCAGGGGCAGCTAAATGTAGGAGGTGCTGGGTTGAGCATTGTCTTCTTTAGTACTGGAGTTTTACATGGGATTTTAATATGTTTATTGATTGACTGGATGTGGTGGTGCACACCCTTAATCCCTGTACTCAGGAGGCAGTGCCAGGCAGATCTCTGTGAGTTCAAGGCCATCCTGATCTACATGGTGAGTTCCAGAATTGCCAGGACTACATAGAGAGACCCTCTCTCAAAAAACAAAAAACAAAAACAAAACAAAAAAAAACTAAAACAAAACAAAAGAAATAAAAAGAAAAAGAAGAAATATATTTACTGAATGGCCTCCAGGACCATGGTGGCCCTTGTGAAGTGTCCCATGGGGGTTCAAGTGGACAGTGTTTGAGAAACAGGCGTTCTGGATTTCTGGGGAGCTGTCCTCTCAACTTCAGGTGTCTTTGCCATCCTCACGCTCCCTGTTCTCCGGTCTCAGGGAAAGAACTGGTACTCTTCCTCCGCCCACGCTCCCAGCTGTGTCTCAGTGCTGATCTGGATGCCTTGGATCTACAAGGATTTAGGCCAGACCGGGACTTGGCCCGGGTGTCCACCGACAGTGGAATTGAACGAGACCTTCCTTTGGGGAGCGATGAGCTCCCAGACCCCAGCAGCTCTGAGATGGAGCGAGCTGCACTTCAACGCAAGGGAGGCATCAAGAAGCGTGTGTGGCCCCCTGACTTCTTCATGCCCAGAAGCTGGGATGGACCCCCAGGGTTGCATCGGAGGACTGGAAGGCCTAGTGGGGATGGAGAGCTGCTACCTGGAGTCTCCAGAGTGCATACCGCCCGCGTGCTCGTGCTGGGGGATGACAGGATGGTAGGGCGCTTGGCCCAGGCTTACTACAGACTCAGGTAGGACCCCAAGGAAGGACTAGGGTATGGGCGGTTCTGGAATGGGCTGGTGAAGGATCCAAATGGGTATTAGAGGGATGGGAGAAAAGGCATGGGAGGGTAAGGAAGGACACTGCAGTTTATCTCCAGTGCCCAGCCATTAGCTTGACAGGAAATGACAACTGTTCCCATTTTGTAAATTGGTAAACAGAGGCTCAGAAAGATAGTACAAATTGCCCAAAGTCAATACCTGGTAGATGGCAAAGCCAAGACTATTTGATGCCAACACCCAGCCCTGGGCTCTTACCCATCCACCTTGCTGTCTGTTGCTAGGAAACGGGAGACCAAGAAGTTCTGCCTCACTCCTAGACTCAGCCTACAGTTCTACTACATCCCTGTGCTGGCTCCTCAGGGGACTGGACAGGTGAGAGTCGGGGCCAAGAGAACCATAGAAAAGGAGCAGAGGGGTCAAGAGTAGAGGTCTCAGCAGAGAAGCGAAGGAAAGGTGGGGACCCACTAGCAGTCTGGCTCCCAGACTGGGGATGAGGAGTTGGGGGCAGGGACAATTGCCTTAGACTGCAGAGTTGAGAGAGACTGGGGGAAGAGTCTTCCAGATCAGAAGCTAGGACTCAGGTTTTGCCACAGGAGCCTCTCTGCTGGGCTCCCTCATCTTTGTAGTGAAATTATTAGTGCTAATCAGAACGTTGAGGCATTTCCCCTCAGGGCTCTCCAGTCAGTAAAACCAGACCATGACCCCCCAGAGAGGAGATTAAGTATATGAGCCAGAGTGAAGCAAGGTTGGTTAGTTTATTAAGTGGAGGTGAGAAAGGACAGACTTAGGACAGAAAGAGACAGAGACAGAACAGGAACACAGAAAGAGAGGAGGGGAGAGAGAAAGGGAGGGAGGGAGAGAGAGAGAGAGAGAGAGAGAGAGAGAGAGAGAGAGAGAGAGAGAGAGAAGAGAGAAGAGAGAAGAGAGAAGAGAGAGGAGAGACTAAGGAAAAAATGCAACTCGCCCAAGGCTTTGCAAGCGCCTACTGTTTTGCTTTCATGCTCAAAGGATGTAGTTTACAACCAACTTAAAACATGAGACAAAAAAATTATGTCCTGTCTAAAACGAAAAGAATCTGAGTGTTTTTACTTATCCTAAAGAATGTCCTCTAGTAAGTGAGACGCTCAGATTTGAGAGAGGGCAACACAACATTCTGGCCCTAAGAAAACATGGTGCATTTGTTGTTTTAATATTGGGGGTTGTTTGTTTTTGTTATATTGATACAGGGTTTTTTATGTATCTCTGACTGTCCTAAAGCTCCCTGGGTAGACCAGGCTGGCCTCAAACTCAGAGAGTCCCCCTGCCTCTGCCTTCCAAGTGCTGGGATTAAAGGCATACAACACCACTGCCTGACATGTTTTAACATCTTTGATTGAGATATTTTTTCTTTTTTTTCGGAGCTGGGGACTGAACCCAGGGCCTTGCGCTTGCTAGGCAAGCGCTCTACCACTGAGCTAAATCCCCAACCCCGACTGAGATATTTTTTAGAAAAGGGAATAATGTCTCTTTAGGTCATCCTCACAGTGGAGGTTGTCAGCTGTGTTGAAATTCTTTGATGAGAGACTTTGCCTCCCCTGCCCTTTCCCTCCACAGGAGAGGAAGTCTGAGGCAGATGACCAGCATTCATTAGAGTAACAGCAAGACCCAAGCAATACATCCCTCTGCCCTTTAGAGGCCAACAGTGTTTTTCAGTGTCAGAGAAGTGGCCCTCAGCAAAAGCCCTTCCACTTCACTTGAGTTTATGATACAGAACACGAATGTGTCTTCACACAGTATAGAAACTGAGTCCAAGTGATTAAAAGACTTGGCCACAGTCACTGAACATTGGGTCTTGGTATCTGGGGCACCCAGACTGGGAGGGAGGGACCGACAGGTCTGACTACCCCTGTATTCTTCGAATCCCTAGGATCCAGAAGCATCCAGGAAACCTGAGCTGGGAGAGCTGGCTTCCTTCCTGGGTCGAGTTGACCCTTGGTATGAAAGCACTGTCAACACCCTGTGTCCTGCCATCCTCAAGCTTGCTGAGATGGTAGGAGCAGCAATGAGGGAATGGGGGGAGGAGGGACAGGAGGACGGAGAGGAGGAGGGAGGGGAGGAGGGGGAAGACAGACGGTGAGAGAAATGTGAGTGGCATGAATGAAGTTGAAGGCATTTTTAATAGTTCAGATGGAGAGGGTGGGGGAGTCAGGAGGAAAACCCCCAACTAGATGCTGTGCGTGACCCCTGACCACAGAGTCAGCCCCATTTAGTTCTCAGAGCGTAGGAACCGATGTCCCCAGGTGCCATTGTCACCATATTTATGTCTCCATTTTACAGGCCAGGTAGCTAAAGCAGAAAAAGAGTAGATAACTTGCCCACACAGCAAAATAAATTGTGACGCACTGTCCCCCATCTTTGGAACCAGGTGGGCTGCCTGCAGACTGCTTCTGCCATCACTTAGTCATGATTGACAGGGCAGGATAGACTGGGGGGCAGGCATGACTGTCTCTTTAGCTATTCACGTTTATATTGGCTTGCTGTCAGAAATGCTGCACCAGGTGGGGGTGGGGTGGGGGTTGGAGGATTAGGGAGTGGGGTGGTTAGTTTTTACACTCTGACATTTGTCCGTCAGGGTTTCTACTTAGAATTTAACGTTTTCTGTTGTTAGATACAGAACTTTTGTTCTTCATGACTTCTTCCTTTGAAAGCTTTTTTTTAAAAAAACATTCTCTCTTTTCACCTTGACATGGCTTCTGGGCGTTGAACTTGAGTCCTCAGGCTTTTGCAAAATACTTTGCTCTGAGCCATCTCTCCAGCCCCACAAATCTTGCCTCTTAAGGCCTGAGATCACAATACTCAAACACCTTTACAGCCTGGATTTTTACATTTAAGTAATTATTCTCCACAGAAATAATTGCAGTGTTTCATCTGAGGTGTGAGTGCAATTTGACTTTTCCAAAGGTTTAGCCAGTTAGCCCAAGGCTGTTGATCGTCTAAACCATCCTGCCTCATCCATCTGATATTCTGCTGTATCCCTGGCTGCACTCCTATGTCTGTGTGATGCTCTTTTGGGGAGCCTGTGTTTTCATGGGTCTAGGCAGTACTGGAGGAATCAATATGATTCTGTTTTTATGCCAGGAAGGGTAGGTCTACAATGTTATTTTTCTCTTATAGAAGATTTCAGAATATACTAGTTTACCTTTGCTGATAAACTTTAGGGTTTGCATGTTATTTTTACACTTTATTTATTTATATTAAACATTCACTTTATTCATTTTGTGTGCGTGTGCATGCACATATGTGTGCAGATGCCTGTGGAGGTCAGAAGAGGGTATTAGGTCCCTTGGAATCAGAGTTACATCTGGTTGTGAGCTTCCCAACAAAGATGCTGGGAACCTAATTCAAGTTGCCAAAGGAAACAGCAAGTGCACTTAACCTAACCATTGAGCCATCTCACCAGAACGGTCTTTTTTTTTTTTTTTTTTTTTTTTTTAATTTTATTGAGATTTTGATTAAAAAAGAGAATCAGCCTCTTTCATATATTAATCCTCTCTGGGGACATACTATAATTCCATAAGTGCTTTCTTTTATGCCGATGGGGACTGCAGTCTTGCCTATGTGACTTCTACCCTTCTCGCTAACTTCCTTCTTATCTGGTAGTGCACTTCTTGTCATGGTGAGTACATGTTTTTTAATTCTAGTGAGAAAGAATGTGATGCCCATCACACAGGAAGCTACCGATTTATACATTTTATTTATCAAGTTACTCATTTGTTTCTTAAAAGGTCAGGGTTTGAAAACATAGCCCAAAGCATACCCATTTGATTTTTGGCTGGCTGCTGAGCTAAGGTCTCCATTGTGTTTCTTACCTGCCTCGTTGGGACATCATCTTACATGTTTTATACACACGAAGATGTCTGGCTGTGCGTGTGTATGTTTTCTGAATAGCAACTGAAGATGATTTCACACACACACACACACACACACACACACACACACACACACAAAAGACTGTTTAGCAGGGCATTAAAATACGTTTTATCTTGAAAGTCAGAGTTTATGGGACAGTCCATTGGCTCTTCTCTTCCGCTGGTAGCTTTTCTTCCAACCAAGACACAGAAAAGATTTTGCTTCATTTCTCCTCCCTCCCCCCCCTCTCATAATTAATCATGTGTATGGCCTTTCCAAAAGCAGCTTCCATGTGAGGGGCCTGGAGACTCTGTGAGCAATGACGTGTCATCAGAATGCTGTATTCTCAGCGTGATGGGGGAGGTGATTGAGACAGGGTTTCTCTGTGTAGCCTTGGCTGTCCTGGAACTCACCCAGGTCTACCAGGCTGGCCTTGAATTCACAGAGTTCCACCTGCCTCTGCCCCCTGAGCAATGGGATTACAGGTGTGCACTCCCTCGCCTGGCTGAGCATGATCTTCTTAAGGGAATACTTCAATGAACCAGACGTGAGAGTCAGATAGTCAATGTTTAAGACAAGTCCGAGTCTTTTGCCAACTGTGGCATCACAGCTTGGAGCATTCCCAGCCTGGAAATCCTAAACTTGAAAATGCTCTAATACCCAAAACATTTCAAGCACTCCCCTGATGCCACAAGTGGAAAATTCCACGCCTGTCTGCACATGACAGGTCAAAGTCAAGACACAGGCACACCGAAAATGTGTGAAATTATCTTCAGGCTAAGAGGAAGAGGTACCTGTGAGACAAAATGCATTACACTTGAGCCCCATGGCCAAGATATTTCATCATCTACACATAAATGTTCCATTACCCAAAGGGGGAAAAACATGAAATTAAAAATACTCCTGTGGTTCCAAGCATTTTTGGTAAGGGGTAGTCAGCCTGTATTCTAATCTACATAGACGTTCCACTCTCTGCGAAGATCATTCACTTTACTCACAGGGCTAAGGAAGCCACAGAAGACAAGGGGCTGAGTCCACTCCCAAAAACGTGTAAATATTACTGATTTCTTTATTTTGAGACAGAGTCTCACTGTGTAACTGAACTCAAGAAATTCTTTTGCCTCGGCCACCCAAGGAGCAGGAATTACAGCACATGTCACCACACTTAGTATGTTAGTGAGTTTATGGATAGTTGGCCAGAGCTGAAAGGGACATCATCTGGTCAGGTAGCTCAACCTTATTTCTCCCTTGAAGATTACTCAGGCCTCAAAAGGTTTGAATAACCTTTACTCCAGGCTTCCGGATAGTAAGTAACCAATCTGAGCCTGGAAAGATACAGGTTTTCATCACCAGTTACATTTCAAGCAGCTAGCACAGTGTCCAAAAGCTCAGTGAGTCTGCGTGAATGAAATTAACCCGGCTCCCTGAGAAGACTGAGTTTTGTAGTTCGTATTCTGGTCAGAAGTAACAAACAGAGGGCCTAGAAGGCTTAGAGCACATTGAAGGATTGGCCAGACTTGGACCTCACAGAAAGCATGGGAAGTTTTGGAGTTTCTCACTGAAAAGGGTGCCTCCCCTAGCAGCCTGGAGGTGGGTGGCTGCTGAAGAGACTGCCCCTGTTCCTCACAGCCTCCCTGTTTGGACACATCCAGGACTGTGGACCCCTTCATCCTGGATGTCATCACTTACTATGTTCGCATGGGCACCCAACCCATCTATTTCCAGCTCTACAAGGTTAAGGTAAGTTTCCCCCTGAGTTTCTCAGGTACCATGAGAGCCTGCAGGACCCTGTTAAGGTGCCACACAAACCCTCTGGCTCTGGGGAGATACTGATCACTTAGCTGCAAGTCCGTCCCTGGCTGCTCTTAACAGCTTCGTTTTAGTGTCTGGGCAAACCAGTTCATCCTTAACTTCAACGACTTCAGATTCAAGCAGGTTGGGAGTCAGGGGTAGGCTGTTCTGAATCGGCTTCTGTCCTCTGCCTACAAATTCCCAAGGCACTGCTGTTTTCTCTCTTCGGCCTCTTGGAGACCTTTGGACGCCGAATAGACTCACCTCCGTCCTTCCCTCTCATATCAGCCCTTTTCCTTTACTGCCAGGCGATTCTTTATTTGAACCATCCCGCTGCCTCATTTGTTTCCCGTTGTTTCCCTGACTTCCTTCCCAACAAAACTCAAGCCCAGAGCGGTAGTACGGCAAGGCCCACTTGGAACAAAGACCCAAGACGATTTGGCTTTGGCGTGGCAAGCCTCTGGTGTGCACCTTCATCCTGGCCGATGGAGATCCCCAGCCAGTTTCCTCTTTCTCTGAGACAGTGGCTGTTTATCACTTTCCTGAAGCCTTTCCCTTCAGCAAGTGACTTCCCTACCATTAGGTCCCCTGAATGTCCTCTCTGTACCCAGAATGCATCATGTCCATTCCAATTCTCACAGGGCCTCTCCTGGTGCACACGGACTGGACCTCCTCCATCCAGTTCAGTACAAATTCCTCCACCTAGGCCCCTGACTGGAATGATGCCCCTTCTCCTGGACCCTCCCTCTTAGCCGTTCAGTTTTACCTGACTCCGACATTTCGCACTTGCTCACCTTAACTCAGAACAATGGTGTGTTCTGAACCCAGGAAACCTCCGTCTGTTTTCCCATTTAGGGCGTTTATACCATTGAACTTCAAAGGTCAGACTTTCTCCAGGTCTCAATTGTCTCTCCTTCTGTGTTTCACTCTCCATACCTTTGATGGCATTAAACAACGGGAGAGAATTTAGCTTTCAGCTTTTTCCTTCAGTGATGCTGGTAGGTAGGACCGGTTTGTGGAGGCCTTGGTTTCTTCCTTGTCCGCCCTGAGGTGGATTAGCTTTCCAGTGTAGTTTCCTTAGTGGTCCTTACTGCAGGACACAGGAAGTACCCAACACACACCTACAGACTGGCTTTACTCTGCCCAAGGCCTGAAAGCTAAAGTACACAGATGGGCTGAGTCCTGGGGTCCAACCCACAGTGAGGTAGCATTCTGGAGTCCCCAGCCTGGGACCGCAAGGATCTCACTGCTCTCTACCTAACTTGGATTCAGTCACTCCTTTAGATTTGCAGAATCCGGCTGCAGAGACCTGCTCGGCTCTGTGCCAGATCCTCAGGTTCTGTTTTCTCCCAGGAAGTTCAAATATGTTTCAGGTTCATACCATAATGTGTGAACCAGACAATGTCACAGAAAAAAAAAAAGATGGTAATTTACATAAGAAATTAGGTATTTGGATTATCTTAAGTTTTATAGTCGTGCCAGACAGAGAAGTGTGTACCTGTAGCCCCGACACCTGGTAAGTTGAGGCAGGAATATCACCATTTCCAGGCCAACTTGAGCTGCACAGGGAGACCCAGCCTCACAAAACAAAAAAAGATTCATCGAGGAGATGGATTTGATCAGGTAGTGTGTAAATAAACAGATTAAGGTTTTAAGACACAGCCGCAGACAGTTACGTCAATCGTGTCATGTGTGAGCGTGAACATGAGGGAAGATGACTCAGTGGTTAGTAGCACTTGTTATTTCAGAGAACCTGGGTTTGGTCCCCAGCACCCACATGGTGGCTCACAACTGTCCATAACTCAGTTCAAGGGTGTGCATACATTTGAGCAAAACAATTATATATATAAATAAATCTTTTTCCTATTTCTTTTGATTGATTGATTGATTGATTGATTGATTGATTTTTGAGACAGGATCTCTTTATGAAGTCCTGGCTGTCCTAGAACTTGCAATGTAGGCAAGGCTGGCCTTGAACTCACAGAGATCTGCCTTCTTCTGCCTCCCTAGTATTTTTCTTTATTCTGGCTAGCTCTCAAATAAATCAGAGACTATCAGATTTATTTAATAGGCTTTATGATATAATATCTAAACGGTTATTAATCTATTCTAATCCTCTAAGCTAATCTGGCTACCTCACAGCCAAATCCCTTAGATACTTACATTTTAGAATTGATCTGTCCCTCTCTGTTCCGGATGTGTCTCCTGGACCCACTCCTTGTGGGAAATTCCCCCCTCTCTCTTTCTCCCTCCATCCCTCCCTTCTCCTCCCCTTCTCCTCCCCCTTTCCTCCCTTCCCCTTCCCGCCCCTTCCCTCCTTGGAATAGGAAGTCCAGCCCTGTTCTCTCTTCCGCTCAGTTATTGACTGATGAGCTTTTATTGACAAATCAGAGAATAAGCAGAGAGCAATGTTTATATAACATTGAGGCAGAAGGTTCGTAGAATAAGCATTACAATGCAGAGAAATCAGCATTTGAATAATGCGAGGATACTCTCTACACAGCACACAATAACATGCCAATGCAACTCTTTTTTTCTTATTCCTTATTGTTTTATATTTATTTTATGTATTTATTTTGGTTCTTTGAGACAGGGTCTCTTTACATAGTCCTGGCTGTCCTGGAACTTGCTATGTAGACCAGGCTGGCCTTGAACTCACAGAGATCTGCCTTCCTCTGCCTCCCGACGCTAGCTAGTATCAAAGGTATGCGTCACCACACACAGATTAAAATGTCTTTAAAATAAAACAAAATGGTAAATACAAATTATACATATGTGTGGCTAAGACATGCCATTTTATGATATGTCCACACAAAACTCTATTAATTGGGCTGGCTAATTGCACATTTACTTCACCCTTACATGTCATGCCACAAGCACTTACAACCTACTTACCACTCTGATTAAAAATATAATGTTGTTACAAACATGTGGTCCCCATGTTGTTCAGTTGCTCCCTGGACCTTACTGCTCCTGTAGAGCTGGCATTTTGTATCTTTTACCAGTGTCTGGCAGACAGGTTTGATCAGAATGAATAACTCCTGATTCTTTCTCTACATTTCATTTGTTTCGGGAAGGACTTGGATGTAAGTGACAGGAACTTTTCAAATCAGCTTAGTAAACCGGAGGCATTACTAGCTTACATTGCTGAAGAGGTCCGGACTGACGTGGCTGTCACTCTGCAGCTCAAAACTTAGCATGGGCAGGTGGGTGGGTGGAGTTCCTCAGGCTGTGGGGACAGAAGCTCTCTCTAAACTTCCTCCTTCCCCCTTTCCTTTTTTCCTTCCCTCCCTTCTCCCTTTCCTTTCTAGATCTTCACCAACTTGAGTCATGACCCTATAGAGGACATTTTCCTCATGGAGCTGAAGGTGAAGACCCAAGATTCCAAGTCCCCGAAAGGTGAGCTTCTACTCCCCTTTTCCCAGAGCTCACTCTGGTTCTGCTGCGCCTACCCTCACTCTCTTTTTCTCTCACTAGATGTCACCCCCAAAGTCACCTTACTATCTTATAGGACTTTGCAGAATGCCAGGGCCACACTTACCTCTGTCTCAGGACAGTCCCAGACTGAAGGGCCATCTTCCCAAGATGTTGCCTCTCCATCCGAGGACAGCTGCCCTGCCAGATCCATCCAGCAGCTATGCCTCAGAGACATGGGGAAGGGGCTCTCACCTTATACCCTCTCTTATTTTCTCTCAGAGGGCTCTTCACCCCGAAGGAGAGGGGCGGCTGAGGGCACAGGAGCTGAACTGTCCATGTGCTACCAGAAGGTCAGTGTCATTGGCATAGCCAACAGGAACCCAGGAGGCACAGCGAATGAAAACCAGCCTCTGGGGGTTATAGACAGAGCCAAAGGAGTCCCTGAGCCCTTTCTTGAAGATACCACCAGACTCTTTCAGCCTCCGGAGCAATCTGCAAGGATGATGTAGGGTCAAGGTTGACCTTACATGTAGACAGTGAGGCAGTGTGCTCTAAGAGATTGGAGTTGGGTGAGCATAATGGTACATGTCTTTAAGCCTGCCATTTGGGAAGCAGAGGAAGGTGGATCTCTGTGAACTTGAAGCCAGCTAGGACTATATAGTGAGACCCTGTCTTTAAAAAAACAAAAGGAAAGAAAGCTAGTTTCTTACTTAGAACCTTCTTCCTTGCAAGCTACCCATCTAGAGTTTGATTGACTCCGTGGGGATTAGGAATGGCTAAGTCTCTGCCCACAGGCCCCTTACCAGTACCCAGGAAGAATCTCAGGGTAGGGTGGAAGCATAGGAGAAGTGACACAGGAAGATACGGGGGAGGAGCAAGCCCTTGGGACCCCCTCTTCAGCTCAATTCCCATCCCCAGGCCCTGCTCAGCCACAGACCCAGAGAGGTCACTGTTTCTCTGCGGGCCACCGGGCTGGTCCTGAAGGCCATTCCAGCAGGTGACACTGAAGGTGAGGAGCTGGGAATGCAGAGTGAGGAGATGGGAGAGAGGAGGAGAAAACAGGTTGGCTGCTAGGAGATAGAGAAGTCAAGGTTGGGGGAGTGGCGGTTGGGCGTGTCCACATCTGGGCAGGACAGTGGCCTGGGGTAGGGGTGGGGCTGGTATCTCATAACTTCCTGCCATTAAAGAGCTCTGGTTGGGAAAGCAGAAACCTGCTGTCTTGAATAAAGCGAGACCCCTGCCCTCAGGTGGTCCACTGCCAGACAAACCAGACTATCCCAGCCTTGGGCTTGCACAGCTGGAAGGCAGAAGGACCTAGGGATAGGAGCAGAAGGCCTCCCCACTCTGAATTAGGCCTGCAGAGCTGGCAGCTTTCTGCTGGGAAGTGTTGGATTTACATATTGTTCCAAAATAAAAATAAATGAATGAATAAAATGGAGTGACCATAAAAAAATCTGCATATGTAGACATTAGCACACTGTCAATATTAGCTTTTTTTTTTAAGATTTATTTATTTTATTTATATATTAGTACACTGTAACTCTCTTCAGACACTTCAGAAGAGAGCATCCCATTACAGATGGTTGTGAGCCACCATGTGGTTGCTGGGAATTGAACTCAGGACCTCTGGAAGAGCAGTCAGTGCTCTTAACCACTGAGCCATCTCTCCAGCCCAGTATTAGCTTTTCCAAATTGCTCCCGGACCTCTGGAAGGACGAAAGGTGGCGACATAGACTACTAGCACCAAACACATTTTTCAGGGGCTTAATTTAACAGCGCTCTGTTAGGTGCAGGACTTTTTTTTTTTTTCCTGAGCACATGAACTCTCTGTGACCTATATTATCATTATTCCTAACTCCTTCCTGAGGGGAAACAGAAGCAAAGGAAATAACTTCCTCCACAGGAAGTTCACATCCACAGGAGTCCCAGAACCTGCTCTGAACCAAGCACGTTCACCTGATGCTCCTGTCCCCCAGTCTCTGACAACTGCACAATTCCAGTTTAGGCTTCAGGGATGTGACCCACACAGACTTGGGGGAGATCATTTTTAAACATACAAGAAAGTTCACATAGGCAGAAATGTATCTGCTCACCACTCTCCCCACAGTAGGCAGAGCGCACCAGCACACCACAGATGCTCAATGGGTTGGTGTAGTCGCCAACCAGGTCTATAATCCCAGCACTTAGGAGGCTGAGGGAAGAAGATCATGAATTCCAAGTCTGCTGGGCCTACATTGCCTGGTTATGTAGGATGATAAGAGACCTTGTGGAAGAAGAGGAAGAAGAAAGGGGAGGAGGAGGGACAGGAGAAGCATTGCATTCCTTCCTTTTCCTTCGTAAGACCCTCACTTGTTAATTGTAACCCCAAGCCCATCACAGCAGGCGACACCAGAACCATTCGCCAAAGCACAAAATCCTCTAAGCAGCATCTTCAGTTGGCATGGAGGCCCCAAGCCTGACACTGGTCACACGATGGGGACTTTTTGATGCAGTGTATACTATTAAGAGAGTGGGTCAGGGCACATTTAAGGTCCCAGGTTGAATTTATAACACTAAAAGAATTATGTAGGACAGTGGTGGTGCACACCTTTTGTTCAAATACCCAGGAGGCAGAGGCAGAGGGGCAGAGGGGCAGAGGGGCAGAGGGGCAGAGGGGCAGAGAGGCAGAGGCAGAGAGGAGGCTGAGGCAGAGAGGAGGCAGAGGCAGAGGCAGAGACAGACACAGAGACAGACACAGAGGAGAGGAGAGGACAGAGAGGCAGAGGCAGAGACAGGCAGAGGCAGAGGCAGAAGCAGAGGCAGAGGCAGAGGCAGAGGCAGAGGCAGAGGCAGAGGCAGAGGCAGAGGCAGAGGCAGAGGCAGAGGCAGAGGCAGAGGCAGAGGCAGAGGCAGAGGCAGAGGCAGAGGCAGAGGCAGAGGCAGAGGCAGAGGCAGGCGGATCTCTGTGAGCTCAAAACCAGCCTGGTCTACAGAGTCAGTTCCAGGAAAGCCAGAGCATCACAGAGAAACCCTGTCTCAGAAAAACAACAAAACAAAACACAAAGAAAGGCAAAGCCCAGTGTGGTGGCCATGCCTTTGATCCCAGCACTCAGGAAAGGCTACACGAGACCATTTTCTCAATCTGTAACTCTGGAGTTTGGAGTGGTGATCACTTTGGGTTCAGAAACGTGGGTGATTCTCCAAGGGATGGGAGAGGAAGAAAAAACAGAAGCTTGGTTAGGGCCAACATGGAACCCAAAAGTAGAGGCTGCGGGGCAGGGTAAACGGGAAGCAGAATGGGAAGCAGTGTGGGGCCTTCCCACTCACATCCCCCCATTTCATTCAGTTTCAGGGTTCTCCCACTGTACCTCACCAAATGCTGCTTCTGCTGCAGACTGCTCCTGTCTGCACGTCAGTGTGACGGAGGTGGTCAAGACCTCCAATCTGGCAGGAAGGTCGTTCACGGTGAGTTTGTATGGACTAGGAAGTGGAGACAGGCAGAGGGTAACAGGCAGCTGGTGAGGGAGCCCAAGGGGAAGGTACTCAGAGAGGGGGAGCTGACAGTGGCCCTTCATGCCTGCTGTGGCACTTTCCAATCAATGTGGGAGATGCAAAGGCTCTGTGGTGTAAGGGAGGCACGGAGTCGCTGACTTCCTTCCATCTGCAGCCCATTTGAGGACTAATATCCCTGACAGCCACATTCGCCCACATATGTCACCCCGGCCACTCCCACATGGCAGATGGCACCTATGCAACCCACTCATCCTCTTTGCTTCTCTGACCACCCTTGCCCCTCGGCTTTGCCTTGGCTGACATTTAGTGATCAAGGTATGAGACTCACCCATTTCCTTCCTCTCTGATGGCCTCTCTCAACTTCACTTAACACTTAACCTGACCTCAGAGCCCGTGATCCCACCTGAACTGTGCTCTCACTGACACGGACTCCTGTGCACCAGACAGGCTGGACGCTCATAGCATCTGGGATAAATCCTGCACCTCACTGACCAGCAAACTCTCGCTGACCCAGAGCATTGATGCCACTCAGCGCCTTTCCTGTTAGTCCTTGGGGTCTCTTTCTGCTTTCTCTGCCTTTGATTCCTCTCCCCCCTCTCCTTCCTCTACAAATGCTCAGGTCTTCTTTCCATCCTAGAAACAGACAAGAAATTTTACCCTAGCCATGTTTTCTCTCTGGCTACCAGATGCAGGTCATTTCTCCTATGTCACTCAAGCTTTTAAAAAGATACTTCTAGGGGACTAGAGTGATGGCTCAGCTGTTAAGAGCACTGTCTGCTCTCCCAGAGGCCCTGAGCTCAATTCCCAGCAACCACATGATGGCTCACAACCATCTGTAATGGGATCTGATGCCCTCTTCTGGTGTGTCTGAAGACAGTGACAGTGTACTTACATACATAAATTTTTTTTAAAAAAATCTTTAAAAAAAAAAAAAAAAGATACTTCTAGAAGTTCGAGGTTCTTATCCAAGACTCCTTTGCCTGCAAGCTATGGCTTTGAGCTTTACCTCTTTGCAACAAAGTCACCCTGTGCTGCAAAGTCACTGTCCCTTTTCAGCCCTTCCACTTCTTCATCTCAAGGCAGTGTTATCGTCTACATGTGAGAAGTAAGTTTGCTTGTGATCTCAGCGCATGTTTAGGATGACAGGTAACATTTTTAAGTATAAAACAAATACTTTGGTTTGTTATTATATATTCTAATATGATTGACAGATACAGTGATTAACCGTCCATAGCAATGTTTTTGCTCAAAATATGTGAAAGCAGGCTGGGAACTAGGGTGCACGCTTTTAACCAGCACTCGGGAAACAGAGGCAGGTAGATCTCTGTGAGTTCAAGACCAACCTGGTCTACATAGTGAATTCCAGGCCAACCAAGAGAGACCCCGTTTAATATCTACATGTTACATACTATATTAGCATATACTAATATATACGAAGGCATTGTGCATATGACCTGATGGGGCCTTGTTTATGCCATTAAATATTATTTCATAATGGTTGCATATACCTATAATGATTATTAAAATATTTTTGTATGATTCGATAATCTTCTTTCACGATTATAAGCACGCTGTGGCCAACACACTTACGGTTAAACAGAAGCAAAAACTCATGATTATGCTTTTAAAAGCCTTCCAGAGCGAGCTGACATCCACACATCAGGACAGTTCACCACACAGCTCTCCACACCCCACCCCCACTGCCATGTGTGGACACCGGTCTTGGAAGGCAGCCAATACGCTAGCCGACTGTGAATACACATCTCTGTGAATATGATTGTCAGAATGTTCATTGCTTTCGTCTGGATTTCTGTCACTCCAAATTAGCAGCACTGATGTTTTCCTCACATACACTGATAACTGCTTCTTTTTATTTCCCGTGTGTGTTCTCACCCATACGGAAACCATGGTACCTTGCTTTTATATGAAAACATCATCCTTTTGTTTGTCTCATGTTTTCAAAACAGTTTCCCAAATCTATTCTTTAATTTTTTTTTAAAGTTTTTTTTTTTTTTTTTTTTTTTTTTGTTTTTAAAGATTTATTTTATTTATTTATGTACAGCATTCTGCCTGCATATGTGACTGCAGGCCAGAAGAGGGCACCAGATCTCATTACAGATGGTTGTAAGCCACCATGTGGTTGCTGGGATTTGAACTCAGGACCTCTGGAAGAGCAGTCAGTGCTCTTAACCGCTGAGCCATCTCTCCAGCCCTTTAATTTTTTTTAATAACCTTTATATCGCAATCTCCTGCCTGGGAGTTTGAAAGTATTTCAGAAATCCCACCTTTGGCCTTTGCTGAGTTATCCTTGTCCCCACATCGTTTTCCCTACACTCGTGACAGAATGCAGGGGCCATGTACCTGGGAGAGCTGTCCTGGCGCTCTTCCCTTCCCTCAAGTTCTTCTCTTCCTTTAACCCTCGGGGCACAGCCCTGGGAACACTGCAGCTCTGTAAATGGCCCGGAGTGGGGCCCTCATCTTGATGATTCCAGCCCTCGATGTATCTGACACACAGCACGTTGTTAGTCACCTAGAGCCTCGAGCATCTCAACCCTGAACCGGAAGCTCACTTTCTCGGAGGCCAGCTATCCTCAGGAGTAGAGCTTTGACTGCTCAGAGAGACACTGTCTTGGGTTCAGATCTGCCTTAGCCTAGGATGGTATAGCGTTTAAGCTTGAAGCTGTAAGGTAAGCCTTGTCACCTTAACTGCAGCCTCCCTGAGAGTCAGTTCCTTGTAATAGTCTCTGCTCAATGACCTCGTTAAATAACCTGGCCGGGGTTTTTGACTCTCTAAGCGAATCAACCCAACAAGTTCCTTTTTTTTTTTTTTTTTTTTTTTTTAATTTTTCTTTCTAACGTGTTGAGTGAGATCCCAATAGCTGTGTTTCCTCTCCGGGAACCCTGGCAGGTTTCATCAGATGGTCAAGAGCAAGCCAGGGAGGGAAGTGCTTGGTGAGCTGGAGGGAAGGTGCTCCCAGCTGGGAGCAGCAAGAGCCTCATGGCTAGCTCGTAGGTGGCCATGGCCGGGTTGGATGCTTGATTGGCAGGAGTGACAGCAGCAAGGTGAGGGCAGAAGAAAGGAGGCTTTGGGTGTGGAGCACAGCAACGCTAACGGGAAACACGAGCATTGCCTGTCCTCCATCTTGACACCCTTTGCAAAGCCTGCTGCTGGCCCTTGCCAACTGGCCTCCATAGCTGCCCTGTATAGGTGTGTGCTGCCTTCAGAATCCACAGCCCGGGAGACAGAGCGTGCCTTGGTGTGCAGACCCAGAGGCGATTGCCACAGACAGGTGTCTGGGAGGAGGCTAGTAGATGGCCTCTGGTGATCTACAGTATGAGTCTGGGGCGTGCCAGACACCCGAAGCGTCCTGTGTGCAGCAGGGGAAAGAACACTGAATCAGAATGGGTGTGCTGAGTCCTTCATTGGGGGAGCTCAGCAGGCCACCCAGATACTCAGACTTCATTCTCTTCACTTGGGCAACACCCATTCCCTCAACCCATATTCCTACAGTCAGCTTGAACATAGTCTATAAACTGAATTACCCTGGCTTCCTCTGGGCCCCTCCTTGTGCAGGATCCCTCTGCAGCTTCCGTGGGGCTCCTGGAAGGTGACTAGTGACTCCCCAGTGCAGACAACCATCTGGTTAACTGTCAGTTACTGCCCACTGCAGGCTGGAGAGCCTGCTCACCTGCTCACAACACACCCCTCCCTCATAGCTAAGAGTTACATGGGGAATCCAAAGTGCTCGAGGTTCTACTGCGTAACCAGGCATCTCCTCTCCGCTCTGGCACTCTCTGTCAAGGGGTCTGCTCCCCCCCATCTAATGGAAGCTCGGGTGTGTCTTTCTTCATCAGTGCTCACTTGTTCCTCACACAAGGGATAAAAGAGACGAGGAAAGGGTTTTAGGCTAGGAGACAAAGAGAAAGAATAAACAATGACTTTCCTTCTTTATTACTAAGACCACCATTTTATGCTTACATTTTCCTGAAACATTACAACAATAACACTGCCCACCCAACACTGACACAGTGCTGTGGCCCACACACTCTTCTGTGCACTCACTGTGTAGCCTTGGCCGGCTTGGAACTCACAGAGACCCACTTGCCTCTGCCTCCCGAGTGCCGTCCACTGGAGACTTGTGGACCTATCAGGGGCCATGCCCTTAAAGAAAACTGACTCTCCCTCTCCTGGAAGCCATCCCCTGTCTGTAAGCTCCTCGGTGAGGACTTGTCTTGTTTGCATTTCTATTGCTGATAAAATGCTGACCAAAAAACAACCTGGAGAGACAAAGTTTTATTTCAGCTTAAAGCTTACGGTCTGTCATTGTGGGAAGCCAGGGAAGTAACTTAAGCAAGAACCTGGAAGGAGGAACTGAAGTGGAGGAACACTGTTTACTGGCTCGCTCAGCCTGCTTTCTTACATAACCCGGAACCACTTGCCCACAGTAGGCTGGGACCTCCCAAATCAATCCCTAATTTAAAAAAAAAAATTGCCGCGTAGAGTTGCCTACAACCCAATTGGTGGAAGCACTCGCTTAACTGGGATTCTCCTCTTCCCAGGACTCTGGTTGGTATTAAGTTGAAAAGGTAACGAGCACGGGGTTCCTGAACCCCTCCCCCTCCATGCTAGAACATCGACTGTCTTGACCGTGAGCAGGTCTTGTGCAGACAACCAAAGCTGCTGAGTCTGTGAGTGCAGTGGTCCTGTCATGTCCAGAAGACACCAGCAGCTCCAGTTCTGCCTGACCTCTGACCTCTGACCTTTACACCTGTTCTGCCCCTTACGTGATAGAAGCATCCAGGGTTAAAAAAGCTTAGGGGGACTGGAGAGATGGCTCAGAGGTTAAGAGCACTGTCTGCTCTTCCAGAGGTCCTGAGTTCAATTCCCAGCAACCACATGGTGGCTCACAACCATCTATAATCAGGTCTGGTGCCCTCTTCTGGCCTGCAGGTGCATACATGCAGGCAAAAAGCTGGATCACGTATACATAAAAAATAAATAAATGTTTAAAAAAAAAAAAAAAAAAGCTTGGGAGAAACTGTTTCGGAGGCTTCCTGACACACTGGGGCTGTCCACGTACCACCCAAAGCTCCAGTTTGTTGTTGCTGTTGTGGGTTTTCGGGGATGACTGACTGAAGGAAAGAGAGACTCGGCAGGATGAATTTAGGCTTCTCAGCAGCTCCCTCTCAAAGACTGAGCACTGACAGCCTCCTGGAAGCTCTGCGTACTGTGACACAAAAGGCTAAAAGTACAAGTCAATCTCTGGCACGCTGAAATCCCTAACACTGCCTTATCTGATCTCGGGGTTGCCTTGAACCGCCCATCACCTAAGCAGTTCTCAGCCATGGGAGACTTTGAGACTAAGTTAAGCAAAGGCTCTGAGACCCCATTCAAAAGAACAGCCCCATAAAAATCTCAGATAACAATCGCTGACAAAAGGCGACTTCAAAGCCTAGGGACCATTATTCCAGATTCGTGCCAGATACAACAGGCTCTGCTAAAACTCTGCTACAGTCTGTGGGGGGTGGGACTTGGCAAGGCTGTCCTGGAACCCACAGGGTCTAGAGTTTTCTGTTCCATAGGACATGCCTCCCTGGAAGTCAGTCTGTCTGGAGTCAGAAGGATGTCTAGGGGTTGCATCCCACTGGCTTAGAGTTTTATTTGACTGTTTTCCAGACCTCCTATCTCTGATCGCCCCAGGTAAAGAATTGTGCATATAATTTACTGCTGAGAACTGGAGTCATCTGGCAAAATGGTTGCCCCAGGAGGTGCTTGAGATTCACACGGACACTCTAACTTGATAACCCGGCCTGTGCTGCCCTCGGCATTCTAATTTGTATTTATGAGGAAGCATGACAAACAGGTCAAGAAAAGAACTGAAGAAGCAGTATTCAAGTGTGAGAGCAGCCCAGAGACGGCTTATGCAGTCTCTGCTCAGTCACTAGCAGGAAAAGAGCAGGGACCCCTTGGGATACACAGAAGAAACACACTAGATCCCAGGATAGGAAGTGTTGGCAGAGCAAACTGCTAAGCAAAATGACATTTACATAAACTCTCTTCTCTGATGTAGACGTCGACGAACACCTTCCGGACATCCAGTATCCAAGTCCAGAGCCAAGACCAGAAGCTGCTCACACTGTGGCTGGACAAGGATGGCCGGCGGACTTTCAGGGATGTGGTCAGGTGAGTGGGGCTTTCTATTCCTAGGACTCCCACCTCCGCAGGGAAATTGTAAACACCCCCAGTCTCCTGGCTTTGGCCCAGGCTACTTATCAGAGTCAGATCTGTTGCCAGGCAGGTTTTTAGGCCACTGTTCTATGACTCGAGGGTAGTGCTAAATGTTCCCAGGACTCCTTGAGGCACACACAGCCTAAAAGTCTTCCTGTTTCAACCCCACTGCCTACACTGACCTTTCATTACAGCCTCCCCTTTCGGGCATCCATATCCCCATTTTGTAACTTTTGCAGGTTTTCTTCAGGGAAGTAGACACAAAGACACAGTGGCCTAGATCCAAGCATCTCCCCCACTATCAGAGAGCCTTGGTGCACAATGACCTCCTTCTATGATTTGTCCACTGTCTTCTTTGTAACTCCACCTCTGTTCCCTACAACAGTTGGTCTGCCTTTTAACTGTGCTGAGCAAATCTGGTCCCCGATTACCTTCTAAGCTGATCTCTCCCCACTGCAGATTTGAGGCTGGTCCCTGCCCAGAGCCATGTTCGAGGGCCCAGAAATCCAAGATGTCAGCGTTCAATTCACATGGGCAGGAGACAGAAAAGAGCATGACCAAACCCAATTCTCTTCTGATGCCCATCAACACATTCTCTGGCATCATCCAGTGAGCCTGCCAGGACAGTGGGAGATCTGGATCCAGGGGTAGCAGACCCAAGAAGGAAACACTACCTACCCACCTACAACATTCACACTGACAGCCCCACTGGGCGTCTGTGCTTGGACCAGGAGTCAGAGAGTGCCTGGGAACTAAAACAGCCTGGATTGTAGTGAATAAGAGGAGCAAGTGATAAAGAAGGACCCATCCCAAGGCTGCCAGATTGCTGGACGAAGCTGGAGTGAGACGAGCTGATGCAATTCCAGAACCATCTTTCTTGTGATGATGTTCATTTCCCATTTCTCATGCACTTCATCATCCACGCCGGCTCCCTAGGGAGTCCTGAGAACTGGTGACAAGCAGCTGCAGGTACAGCTGGCAGTTCACCAGTAGAGCACTTGCCTCGTGTATGGGAGGCCTTGGGTTTGACCCCAGGATAGAAAAGGGGGTCAGAGCTGATGGGTTCAATATCTGAACAGAGTCCTGTGGCTGAGGAAGGAACAGGAAGTAGGTAAGGACTGCTGATCCTGCTTCCTTTGAGTCCGTACAACTCTTTCCAGCTCTTAGGCCACGGTTGACCTGTGCTGAGGTGGGTCTGTCTGTCTCAGTAGAAATGAGACTGATAGTATCAATAAAGGCACACTAAAGTGTTTCTGCTTTGTGGTGTGTGCGTGTGTGTGTGTGTGTGTGTGTGTGTGTGTGTGTGTGTGTGTGTGTGTATGTCACATTGTATGTATGTAAGACAGAGGACAGTTTGTGGAAATTTGTTGTTTCCCTCCACCATGTGGGTCCTAGAAACAAAACTCAGGTTGTCACGCTTGGCGGCAAGCGTCTTTACCCACTGAGCCATGGCCACAGCTCTATTTGTACTGCACAAGACGTCAGAAGACAGAACTTAATCTCACCGAGTGAATTCGCTCAGGCTGGGCAACAGCTTTGTGTCATATTCAGTGCTGCAGTCTTCCCTACCCTTTCCTCTCCTTGTGTTTCTTAAGGACTCTCTCAAGCAGAGGCAGGAATGTGGGGTAACCTCAGAAAAACCAGAGCTTAAAGAATAAGAAAAATTGATGCTTCAAGTAAAAAAAAAATTGCACATTGTCTTAATTAGAGTTTTACTGCTGTGAACAGACCCCATGACCAAGGCAACTCTTATAAAGGACAACATTTAATTGGGGCTGGCTTACAGGTTCAGAGGTTCAGTCCATTATCATCAGGGCAGAAACATGGCAGTGTCCAGGCAGGCATGGTGCGGGAGGAGCTGAGAGTTCTACATCTTCATCTGAAGGCTGCTAGGGGAAGACTGGCTTCCGGGCAGCTAGGGTGAGGGTCTCAAAGCCCATGCCCTCAGTGACACACTTCCTCCAACAAGGCCACACCTTCAAATAGCACCAGTCCCTGGACCAAGCATATGCAAACCACCTCACACATCAGTGGCAAAGCCATAGTAGTGTTCTTGGCCCTATGATCCATGACCTCATGGCTGTAGGGTGGGGGAGAAATAGAAAAGGTCCAAGGGAGTCAGACTTGAGCCTCTTCCTGTCAACTAGATGGGAGGGAGTTCCTGGGGTGGTAGGATCCTTTCAGGCAGGGAATCTGTATTAGTGACTTGGCTGTTCCTGTGCTAAACGCCATTACCAGGAAGCAACTGTGGGAAGAGTTCACTTTGGCTCATGGCTCTGGAGGGATGAGAGTCCACTGAGGCAGGAAGGAATGGCAGCAATCAGTGGGCGTGGCTGCAGGAAGCTGAGAGCTCACATCTCCAACACAAGCATGAAGCAGCGAGAGCAGACAGAGAGGCAGCTCTAAACTCTTACAGCCCTCACCAGATGCACACACCTTTAGTCCCAGGACTCCAGAGGCAGAGGCAGGTGGATCTCTGTGCGTTCCAGGCCAGCCTGGTCTACAGAGGGAGCTTCACCACAGCCAGAGAAACCCTGTCTTGAAAAAGAAAAAGAAAAACAAACAAAAAAATAAACCCTCAAAGCCTGATCCCATACTTCTTCCAATAAAACCTACTAACTGTGCCACCACCACCACCAGACAGTGCCACCAACTGGGGGCCAGGCGTTCAAATGTCTGCGTGTACAGGGAACATTCTCATTCAAGTCAGTATAGAATCAGGGGGGCAGGGAGGGAGGGTAGCTGTGGCATTTTATCTCTGACCTCACTATTCCAGGAACAAGGGAAAGTCCCATGACCCGTTCTTAAAGCCAAGAATGATATAAGTAGGGCACAGGGTTAATACACACACCCGAAGGCAGTCTAGGCTTACAGAAAGTCTCTGCTCCCCCATGGGCATGGAAAACAGGGAATGTTTTCTCAGGAAGTCAGAATCCGAGGAGCCCAAAGGGTCTCCAAGAGAAAAGAAAGCAGCTGTGAAAAAGAGCAAGTGAGAGGTGTGGGCCAGCGGGCAATCTTAAATGGTTTGAAACTGGTAACAATTACAACCTCACAGAGTTTGACCTGGGATTTTCTGTTTTTCTGCACTGAGGTGAGGTGAACTGCTTCAGACCAGTTTGAACATTCACAATCACATAAGCACTAGGTTTTTCTTTGATGGCTGTGTGTGTGTGTGTGTGTGTGTGTGTGTGTGTGTGTGTGTTTAGTTTATTGGTTGATATCTTTGAAAAAGGATCTCATATAACTGAGGCTGGTCTTGAACTCCTGATTCTTCTGCTTCTGCCCCCAAAAGTGGGATTATATGACTAAGTCTCCACGTCCATTAACCACTTGAGTTTTTGTTTTCTTTTGGCTCAGTTCGGTTTAACAAGGTCTCACCTAGCTGAGGCTGATGGTGAACTCCCGATCCTCCTGCCTCCAATCCTCAAGTGTTGCACTCAGGCATGCGCCACCACACCCCGCTAGAAACTCTTAGTTTTTAAATTTTAATTTAATGATGTTTGAGGCCTTAGGTTTTAAGTAATCAGTAAGAGTCTGTCAGTTGGGGTTGGGGATTTAGCTCAGTGGTAGAGCGCTTGCCTAGCGAGCGCAAGGCCCTGGGTTCGGTCCCCGAAAAAAAAAAAAAAAGAGTCTGTCAGTCATACGGTAAGAGAAAGTGCTGAGTATCTTAGCTCTCTACCAGTTTACAGAGAAAGACATTACCCAGTCAAATTTAGCTACAATCTCCAATCCACAGCCAAATTAGGTATATTCAGCAAGCCTTGAATGAAAAACGGACCAAATCAGAGGCGGATATGGCTCAGTGGTAGAGTGCATGGAGACCCTGGGTGTGAGAACAAACCACTACTACATCAGTAGCTAGATGATCGGCCATTTTGGAAGAAAGCCTTTGACACACTCCCGAATGACCGGAAGTGCTAGAGTCTCTGTTCAGTTGGGAGACGTGCCTCTGGGGAGAAAAGGAATCTGTAGTCATCTCTCACGACTTCACTGAATTCACCTGTGGGAATTCACCTAACTAAACCATTTCTCTTGACCTGTAATTTTTAAGTGTGTGTAGTCACCTCTTCTACTGAGAGCTCTTTGGTTCAAAGCCAGCTAAGAACCTCTGGAGTGCACTCCCAAACAGGGCAGGCAACAGCCTTCTATTGATTGTAGATGAAATTTTCCATTGTGTGCATCCTGTCTGGGGCTGTGAGGTGCTACCAGGATTGGAAATTAATATATATAATAATATATTATGTATTATATTTATTATATATTTAATATTTTTTCAAGATCATATCTCTAAGGCATGGGAGCCAAAATATCTACTACTTTGGGAAAAAACATCAAGGCAAACAGAAGGATTATAGACAAAAGTGCACTTAATAATAGCAAACAGGGAAGGGCACATATGAGTCCTGGTGATGGACAGACAGGACTGGGATTTCACTTACAATCAACAGGACCAACTCTGTGGATGGCCACTAATCAGTGAGCCTGTGAATATAAACCTGAGGTCGAGGGATGTGCAGATGTTCACTTCATTCTTCTCTTCCTGGAAACATCCCCATCCTGACCCTGACAGTCTCTCATGCCTGAAGCAGTCCAGAGTCCTAGAGGATCTGTGGCCCAGCTCGGAAGGTGCCCAGCAAACCACAGGTGGGCATTAGGTGGCGCAGGTGAAGCGCAGGTGCGGCTGGTGCCGCAGGTACAGTCAACAGGTGCATGGGCTCCGCCCTCGCCGCGTCTCTCTCTTGGGGCGGGGCCACTTCCGGGAGGGTGGCCGGACGTGGGGGGCAAGTAGCCGTTGGCTAGGTGACAGGAGGCGACACAGTCCGGCTTGCTCCGAACCCTGTGCCAGCGATCCTCCCTCCCCGGGATATGGAGACTCGCGCACCCTGCGTCTTACTCAGTCCTGTGCCCTTCCGGGTCTGACGGAATCCCGTAGCCATGAGCCCCAACCCGCAGTGGGACGTCCCCAGGGCACTAGGGGTGGCTAGGCTCTTCCACCTGGTGTGCGGGGTCCGGGATGCCTGTGTGACTCCGTTCCTGACCCTCTACCTGAGGCAACTGGGTGTGGCCGCGCCCTGGGTGGGCATCCTCATGGGAACCAAGCACCTCATCGCTGCCTGCTGGACTCCCTTCTGTGCCTTCCTGGCCAGACGCTACCAGAAAAGGAGAATGTTTCTGACTGGCTCATTGCTGGGCTCCGCAGGCACCAGTCTCCTGATGGTCCTCGTCCCACCAGCGGATAGAAATCTGGGCAACCACTTTTGTAATGGAAGCAGTAAAGTGACCACCACTGTCCTACCACTGGTAGTCACACAAACTGTGACCATGACCTCTGCCCAAGGGTCAGTCCCAAACTATTGGGCAGGAGCACCCAGCCTTCCAGGCAGCAGGCACACCAGAGCCCTGGACACTTCTGGCTTTCCAAATGGATCTGGTAAAACTCAAGAAAGAACGCTTCGTGGTCTGCAGACCTATTTAGTGGGCTCTGTTGAAGGAGCCAGGACCACGGCTCAAGCTCTCAATCTTGTCACTTCCGGGTTGAGAGAGAATTCCCAGAAAGGGACTTCTGGGGTGAGCAATGCTAACCTGAGTCTACTTCCTGGAAGTACAACTCTTGGAGGTCCAGTCAATGTGTCAAAGACTCAGGGGGACATCCAGACCCACGATCACACCTTGAAAGGGTCACAGTGGACCATCATCCTCTCCTTCGGGTTTTTGGTGTTCTGGGAACTGCTGGCAGCTCCTCTGGAGCAGGTGGCAGATGACAGTCTTTATGAATACTTGGATTTTGTAGACGCCGCTGACCGGAACAAAGACTTGTGGGTGTGGAGATTGTTGGGTATATCAGCAGGTGTATGTGGCATCGCAGCCTTGGTGGAGCATCTGGAATGCTTCCTGGTGGCCAATGGTCCTCAGGGTGTGATTTATTTCTACAGCTACTCGCTGGTCAGTACCCTGGCCTTAGCGGTGAGCACTGCTTTTCCTGTTCCCATAGACCAGCAGCAGAGGCCCAGCTACAGAGCCATCAAAGCTCTGTCCCTCGTCAGGGATGACTCCCGCCTCATCCTCCTAGCCTTCACTGTCTTTTGGATAGGAGCCACCACCAGTACTGTGCAGAACTTTCTGTTCTGGCAAATGAAGGACCACGGCAGCAGCGATCTGGTGATGGGTTTCTCAGTGGTTCTCGGCTTGCTAGGAGAAATTCTGTTTCATCCATTCAGAACTTCGTTGCTAAGGAAACTGTCCAGGGTGGGTGTGCTGGGGCTGGGGCTGGGCTGCCTGGCCCTGCAGATGCTTTACTACGCCTTCATCTGGAGCTGGTGGTCTGTCCTCCCTGTTCAGATCCTGAGTGCCATCAGCAGTGGGGCTCTGTGGTGGGCTGTGGGGGCCTCCATAGAGGACCTGGCCTCCTCTCGGATGGAGAGGTCTCTGAACACCCTGTTCCGAGGTCACCTTTATGAGAGTGGCTGCAGCCTAGGTAGCTTTGTCGGGGGCTTTGTGGTGCTGCGCTTCGGCGTGGCTGTGCTCTACCAAGCCTGTTGTGTGGTCCTGTTGCTTTGGCTGGCCGTGTTCCTGTCCATCCAGCCCAGGCTGCCCCAAGAGCAGAGGATCAACTACTCAAAGCTGCTAGCTATGGAGGGGAGCGACTCCAGTGACTCTGAGCAGGGGTCCGAAGGGGACTGGCTTGTGAAGGCCATGAGGGAGGAACACACGGACTGGAAGGGCTGAGAGGTGAGAGCACACTGGTGGAGGAAAGCACTCACGGAAGGGCCAGAACTCGTGCCCTGGACTGCAGGGAGCCTTAAGGGAAAGAAGCCATGTCTCTGCCAGAGGCACAACAGGATCTACATTGCATGATTTTTATTTTGTAGTAAAAGGAGTTTTTTTTTTACTTTTTTTGATGTATTTGTATACATACACGTTCATGTGGTTTTTGTGGGTGCACATGCCTGCCCTCTGTCTCTCTCCGTCTGTCTGTCTCTGCTTCTCTGTCTGTCTGTCTGTCTGTCTCTCTCTCTCTGTGTGTGTGTGTGTGTGTGTGTGTGTGTGTGTGTGTGTGCGCGCGCGCATGTGTAGGTCCTAGGACAACCTCAGGTTGTCATCCTCAGGAACACCACCCACCTCCTTTGAAACAGCCTCTCTCACTGACCTGGAGTCCACCGTTTAGGGAGGATTGGCTGGTCAGCAAGCCCCAGGATGCTGCTCCTGCTGCCTCTGCCTCCCTATCACTGGGATTACACACACACACACACACACACACACACACACACACACACACACCACCACGTCTTCCATTGTCACATGCGTTATAGAGATCAAACTTGGCGTCTTACCTTTGCAAAAGGCTGCTTTTCCAACCGAGCAATCTCCCGGGCCCAAGATTTTTTTTTTTAAATTTTGCTTTATTTTATTTCACTGCTATGCAAGCTGTTTAGAATGTGAGAGAAAGAACAGATTTGCTTTTGTGTTGCTGATTTTGACCTGGGAGGCTTGCAAGGGCTTTCAGTGTAGGACTCTGGTGCAACTGGACCCAGCGATGGAGCAATGGCAGAAGAGGGGACACTAAACTGGCTATGCATGGAAGGAAAGCGTAACTGCAGGATGCAGTGGGCAGAGAGGAAGTTGATGTAGACGGGTCATGGGCCTTCCTGGAGGTAGGGGAGACACTAGCTTAATCCTATAAAGGCTGTGCTGCGGGCAGATAGGATGGCACCCAACACTGAACCCTACCCCATGTTTCTTACTCTCACATGTATCTGCCACAAGGAAAAGGAGTCCAAGAATCCCACATTCCTGCCGCAGGAGCACATGGAGATTTTAACGTCTGCCTGATTAGGAGGTAACGTTGCTGAACCTGTTCTGATCTTCCAGGTCTTTATTCCAAGGCCAATTTTTGCTTGTTTGTTGTTTTCCGAGACAGGGTCTCTCTACATAGCTCTGACTGTCCCGAAGCTCACACCGTAGACCAGGCTGGCCTCGAAAGAGATCCACCTGCTTCTGCCTCCTGTGTACTGGGATTAAAGTGGCCTGGCCTTAGAGAGCAGTTCTTTATATTCTAATTCTTCCGCCTTCTAATGAAAGCAATAGAAACTGGACAGGTGGCTGGGTGGTTAAGAGCACCCGGTGCTTTCCTTGAGGCCCTGAATTTGATTTCCAGCACCGGCATGTGGGATCACAACCATTTGTAACCCCAGTTCAGAGGATCTGATGCCCTCCTCTGGCCTCTGTAGGGACAGCATGCATGTGTCACACAAACATAACCAAAAACAAAAACAAAACATGCATACTTTTTTTTAAAAAAAATGTACATTAAATTTAGGAGCCTTGCTATACAAAATGCAAAAAGTGACTCCCAGACGGAGAAAAGGAGAGATGAATGACTGACTGGTTGGGATATTTCCTAGGATTTTTTTTTTTTTTTTTTGGTTCTTTTTTTTTCGGAGCTGGGGACCGAACCCAGGGCCTTGCGCTTCCTAGGCAAGGGCTCTACCACTGAGCTAAATCCCCAACCCCTTATTTCCTAGGATTTGCCTTTTTCTTCAGTACTCTCTGTGAGGCCTTATGGTACGGATAACTAACACGAAATCACCTCTGCTGTCAACAGACTCATTCGCCTCACATCAGCTATTGGGGGGAGGCTAGCCAGAGCTGATTGGTGCCCAATGACAGCAGAGAGAGCCTGTAATCCTAGCCCCTCGGGGGCCTGTCACACCCAGCTTTTGTTCTCACTCACATCTGTGATCACGAGAAGACAGCTGCCTCAGCTGCCTCACCGCCAGGCCCCTCATCTGCTTTCCAGCTGTGAAAGCCTAAAAAGTGGGGACAACAAGACAACAAGAGAGAAGCTGAACCAGGGAGACAAAGGCCTTCCCTGCGGTCCTCAGCTGACTTCTGTATAAACTGTCACACAACCGCAAGGGAGTCTGGGAAGCTGGGTGTTTTTAATTATTAGTGTGTGCGTGTGTGTGTGTGTGTGTGTGTGTGTGTGTGTGTGATATGTATGTGTGAACACAGGCACACATGTGCCACAGAGCACAGGCAGATGTCAGAGGACAGCTTTCAAGGTCAATTCTCTCTTTCACCATAGATTCTGGGGGTTGAACTTGGGTCCTCAGGCTCCTGCAGCAAGGGCTTCGCCTGCTCAGCCGTCTCCCTGGCCAGCCTGGAAGCTGAGTCCTTTCATCCTAGCAGAGTGGCGTCCCAGACAGATTCTGGGTTGTAGGAGGCAGAAGATGGGGTGGTACAGTACAGTCATTCTGAAGTGTCTGCTCTATTCACCTGAGCAAGCCTGCTTCCCCTTAGAAATTATTTCAGCCGCTTCAGCCCCCATGGGACACGCATGCAGGCAAAATGGTCACGTACTCAAAATTTAAGTTTTGAAAAAAAAATCTTCCATTTTACAAACGAGAAAACAAAATCGTAGGAAAATCCCACATCGGGTCACAGGCAGAGAACATCTGTCTCCCTATCCCAATTTTGGGACATTTTCTTCTGTGCCAGAACCTCCTAAGCTTAGCTGTTCCTCCAAGTCTGAGAGTATAGGAAAAGGTGGACCCGCAGGTGTCATCAGGGCCTCCTGGGTGGGAACTGGAATTCTCTATGTCCACCCCAATCTCCAAGTGGTTCCAATGCGGTTAACCAAGCCCTTGTCCTTTGGCTCCTTTCTCCATGCCTATCTGCCTCACCAAATGCTTTCCTGGTGACTACAGGCCAACACGGCATCTGTGGTAGTCCATTCATCTTTACTCTTGAGATGTACTCACCATTAGCATCTACAGGTGACAATGCTGATGGGTAATGCACTTGAGGTCCCATAGCTAGCAGGTAGCAGGATCAGGCTCCAGCTGGTGGCTCCAGGACCTGAGACTTCTTTTTGTCTTTGGAGGTTAACTTTTATTTTTGAAGAGCTACGTGAGAAAGGGGGGAGTTAGCCTTCCCTTGTCTTACAAATATACAAAAGCATAAACTTTCTTAAATGTTGTGTGAACTCTCCCCGTGGAGATGAACAGACATCTATGTGTTCACCCAGACAGGGCACCACGACAAACCACACAACTGGTTCTACTCAAGTCTAGCTTGGTAAACCATGGGGTTGATTAGGGTCACTTACAGGATTGTGGGCAACTTACAAGCAGCTACAGCAGTGAGAAACTGTCTCTCAGCGTCCTTAACTGCCTCTGTGTTCTCAGGGTAAGGCCTTATGACCCCCTCCTCACTAGCAGCTATCAACTGGCCATGTCTACCATCTGTGACAGATGTTAGTAGATCCAGGTGTGTCCAGGCGACCATAGCTGCTGACAGCCCAAGAAGGCAATGGTTGGGACTGGAGAGATGGCTCAGTGGTTAGGCGCATTGACTTCAATTCCCAGCACCCACATGGCAGCTCACAACTGTAACTCCAGTTCCAAGAGATCTGACACCCTCATACCAAGGCACATAAAATAAAGTTTAAAAATTCATTTTAAAAAAAGAAGGCCAGCATCGTCCTCATTCACAGCACTTTAGCATGAACATCTAAAATCAAACCAAAAAAGAGCATCATTATGGATTTCATATTTTCCTATTTCTCTGCTTGGAGTTCTCTCCCGTGTAATACTAATGTTTCTTCTTTAAACATTTATTACTGAAAACAGGATGGGGAGAGGCTAGGCAGGAAAAGCAAATCTGTTGGGTGCCGAAACTGGAGAGGCTGCTGTGTGCTGTGCGGGGATCCGTGCCAGCATTCCTGGGTCGATACTTGCTGGGGGAAACTGGTCCTTTCCTAAAGAATAATAGGAGGTGGTAATGTCCAAGCCTTGGTTTTAGTCCTCCTCTCTTGTCCCAGTGTTTCTCAGAGCTGGTAAGGTCGTAGCTGTGCTTCTTGCCTTGTTTCTGAGTGGTTCTGACTTCTTTAGGTCACCCAGCTGGTGCTGAAGGTGGTCTGAGGTCACTCAGTCCTCTGGCTGGTGGTCAGGGCAGGGTTTCCAGTTGGCTCCTCACCTGCCTTCGTCTCTTTATAGCCTTGGGAAAAAGCAGTTGGCTACATGGATAGTGGTGGGGTCGGTGGTGTTTGCAGCCAGCAGATGGCTGACTTGGACCATCTGCTATGGGTTCTCCATCTTCCTCCCTCCCCTCTCCAACAGCAGGTACAAGTCATGAGAGAGGAGCTCTCCTGGGGCGCCTAGAGTGGCAGGTTTGATTCTGGACCTGAACCTTTGTTTCTCTCTCCACTCTTACCAGGGAGGTCTGTGGTGTCTGTGAAGTAGCCGTGGCCATAGGGTGCAGAACCTCAGTGACTGATTCCCTTCCGGGGGGACTCCAACCAATAACAAAGGCTTCACCCTACCTTTCTTTGCCAGTGGCACCAAAGTCACAGTGTTTTCATTTCCTACATGGAGCAGAATGCAAGCTTTTCCTTGGGTGATTCTTGATAGCAGTCTGAAATGCCAATGGTCTTTTGTGTCACTTGCTGCCCACCTTGTGCTCCGGGGTCACTCACCCACTGCACTCTCTCTGCCTCCTTTGCTGGCACCCAGCACCTGGATAGCCATTTGTCACTGTCAGCACCCCTGCTCAGCATGGCCCGCAGCTCACCCTCTGATTCCACTCTCGAGTCACATTTGAGAAAGGATCTCTCACAGAACCTGGAGTGCATCTATTTGGCCAACAGTAGGCATTGGCCACTTAGCCCCAGGGATCTTCCTGTCTCTGCTTCCCCAGTGCGGGGATGAAGGATCATACCGACATTGTCATGCCCTGCCTTCCAACGTAGGTGCTAGAAATCCAAACACAGGTGCTTGCACTTAGACATGGCAAGCATCTAACTGACTGAACCATCAAACAACAAAACAGGGGCTCACTACGCCACACTGGATGGTCTGGAACTCAAGGGGATCCACCTGCCTCTGTCTCCCCTGTGCAGGGATTAAAGGTGTGCCCTACCATGACCACCATCTATTTTTTTTAATGTCCTCTAATATTTATCTACCATTCCAATGACCTGAGAGGTGGCCCTATTCTGGACAGCTGGTTTGCACACAGGTGGGCTTACAGTCCCCTGCAATAATCTGAGGTCACCAGTGTCTTCTCCAAAATATGCACATCAGGTTTCCCATGGTCATCACTTTCCATGGACTAGAGAGGTACGGTGAGTGCCAAGTCCCCACATGGCAACAAACTGTTGGCTGGCCTCAGATGAATAAAACAGGTTAACATGCATGAGATAGATACTTCCCCCCTGCCAAATATCTTGCCTGTTGCTCACATTTTAAAACCTAATTCTGCCTTGCCTTTCCTCCGGGGTCTGTCACTTCACTTTCATTAAGCTCTCCAAGGGCTCTTGACTCTGTGGCTGTCCTTGGTTGGTCCTTTGGCTCTTGCCTTCTGGGCAGGTGTGGGACAGAATGCAGGGCTAGAGGAGGTGTTCCAGGACACGTGGAAACGCTGTGATCAAGCCGGTCCAGGGCTGTGCTCTTTGGTTCGGATAGAGCATGGGAACTAAGAATAACACCAACAAGGATGCTTCCCTGGATGATGGACCTAGTGATGCCACCCCATTTGTGTGGCCATGGCAGCTTGGAAGCGAGCGGCCATGTTGCTACCACAGCAAAACCTGACTGGGAACCAAGCTGAAAACTTAGAAGGGAGGGGCAGACTAAGAAGCAGTAGATGGACAGGATGAGACAGGACAAGGTCGACATTTAAGCAGTGGACATTTCAAGAAGCTTGAGCGCCAGCATACTCAGAAACAACAACAACAACAGACCTCAGCAAACGGAGGGAGCAGGTGCAGGGTCAAAGACTCGGCTTTGAATTGTGACTTATACTCTGTCAACTCCTCATACCAGATAGATAAATGCCACAAGGTCAAAGTCAATCTGATTCTTATCTCCCAACCGGGTGACTCTCGGGGATGTCAGGATATTCTGACACGTCTTGCTTCCGCCTAAGCAGAAAGTAAATATTGAATAAGCCACAAGCTGCTATGCTCACATTTATTCAGAGTGAATTTGGTAGAATAAATAATCCTCGTGGGATGGGTGGAATGTTAGGGAAAGTGACCAAAGGATCCTGCGGTCCCACAGCTTTAGAAAATGGCGACAGTTATTGCCACCTCTTAGAGACATACACCGTTTATTAGCAAGCCGGGGCTCTCAGGAGCATGGTAGTTAACAGACTTACTTAGTTCTGTTTGATTTACATGTGGCATCACAGTCAATTCCAATGTACCACTGCCTGACAACATTTGCAGAAACGGTGCTCCCTAGGAGATGTTTGGGAAATGAGGAAGTTAGCAGGTTCTGGGTGACCTGGTGTGTCAGGGAAAATCTGGGCTCCCAGGCTAGCAAACCTCCCTGGTATTGTGCTAAGAACACACAAACTTGACAAAGCTCCTCTCATTTAGTCAGCACACCAAATTTATGAAGTGAGCTATTACTCTGCCCTCCTGTTATGAGTGATGTGGCTGAACTTCAGAAAGGTAAAAGTTCAAAATCATATCTACCTGACCTTGGAGGTCCATGCTCTCAACTGCTATACTAAACCAATTTAGATAGCGAGAGACTACTCTGGGCAAGGAGCAGTGATCTGGGGTAGGCACACAGGAGGGTTAGCTTGTGTGGGGGTTGATGTCATAGGAGAAAGCATAAAAAATAAGGTTGGACAGATGTGAGCATGCCAAAAAAGGAAAAGAGGGCACATACTGGCTGAACTTTGCCCCTGTGTCTGATATCCACATTCAATAAGGTTTGCAATCCCTTCAAGCAATGTTCAATTTGCAATAAACCAAGCCTCAGAGAGATTAACTGACTTAGTTGCCCAGGATTGTAATAATTAGTTATGAAATGGTAGCTCCATGGCTTGGACATAGATGTGACACAGCAAATTCCATAACCTTCCTTCAGCCTTCCTCTGGGAGCGGAAGGTTTTACCAGTCAATGCCGTTTTTGACGCTCTCCTGAGGGTTGTGTTGTAAATGGTGAACGGAAGCTACACAGGGTGCTGAGGACTGAGATACCTGTGTTGGACTGACCAGGGCACGTCCGTGAGGAGGCACTGCATCCAGAAAGAGGGAAAGTACTAAACAGCAACAAAGTTGACAGAAATGAGTCCCGCGGTACAATCAGAATGTCGCTCTGGCTATGAACTAAATAATGAAACAAACGGTTAAAAGGGGACGGGGGAGGGAGGCTGGAGAGATGGCTCAATGGTTAAGAGCACTGACTGCTGAGTTCGATTCCCAGCAACCACATGGTGGCTCACAACCATCTGTAATGGGACCTGATGCCCTCTTCTGGTGTGCCTGAGGACAGTGACCGTGTACTCACATACATAAAATAAATAAATATTTTAAAAATCATTAAAAGGGGGGGTGATGTTCAGCAATCATGTGTCCTTGAACATAGGAGCTCAGGAAGCTGTCAGTACAAGATCTGAGAGCAATGTACACATCATAAAATTAGAGGTACAACAGTGGCTGGAGAGACAGCTCAGGGGCTAAGAGCACTTGTTCCTTTTCTTCTAGGGGATCATGGTTTAGTTCCAAGCACTGGGCAGTTCACAACTGCCTGTGACACCCACTTTGGGGAATACTGTGCCTTCTGACCTCCATGGGCACCTGCGCGCGTGCGCACACACACACACACACACACACACACACACACACACACACACACACACACACAAAAAAAAAAAAAACTAATTATTCATTTCTGTTCTCCTAACCTGGTGCCAAGTCTCTGGTTTCATGCCCAGCCCCAAGCACAGCCTACTGGCCAAGTGGTCTGTCCTCAAAGCAGGGGCCCTACTCGCGGTGTCTGAGTCTGTGCAGCAACCCTGGGGGTTGATGCTTTTGTATGTATGTGACGCCAACATGTGGACCATTGTGCAGGGGACAAGTAGACACCTTCAGCTTGAGGGCCTCTTTCTATGGCATTCAGTAAAGTTTTTCCCAGGTCAACCAATCCCCACAGGCTGCAGCCGCGAGCATCTGCAGCCCTCTGTTCTTTGCAAGGGATGGGACCATCCTCTTAAGCCTGAAGAACCGTTTCCTACCTCTCCCCTAGAAGTCAGAGTGCTGTTGAAAGGGTCTAAAAGGACAGAAAAGGGAAGCTGGGCCAGAGGGTTGGAAGCAGTCCACTAGAGGGCACCAAACATACTAGACTTTTCAGTTCCACTTCCTCCAGCAAGCCGGTCCCACGCCCTTCCCAAAGCTCCAGTGGACAGTGCCGGGCTGCCCTCTGAAGCCCATTGCTCTCCGAGGCAGCAAGTATAGGAAAACATGAGAGGAAGAGTTGAGTTAGATTTGTTAGAGGCCGGAAACAAGTCAAAGAGAGGGGTCTGAAAAGTCCACAACGCAGATTCGCACCAGGATTGGCCAGCAAGAAACAATTCATTCTAGCGCGGCTAGCTCTGAGTAAACCCTGAGGACACAGGCTACCCTAATGCTGGGTCAATGCAAAAGTTGAAGCAGGAGAAATGGCAGTATTGCATCTCCTGGGATGGTTGAGGGGCCACATGAGGTCAGAGTCACAAATAATAAGCCAGTTTCTCAGATGCCCGCTACCTGCTCCTCAGGCTCCTCCCCTCTAGCGTGTTTCTCACTCTTGGTGTGGGGGATTTCAAAGGGGCATCCTGGTGTTTACGACGAGTCAGATCTCACTAAGCATTCACTGGATCCTCCATGAAGTAGGTTAGATGAGATTTGATACCGAAAAGGTTGAAGGGAATCCTAGAGTCTCTGCTCCCATTGAATTAAAATCTCCTGCTTTGGGCATGAGTGAGAAGGCTCTGTGGGTAAAGGCAATCAGCAGAGAGAAAAAGGACGAAGCAGAGCGCAGGGGCGTGCGGTCGGGGTCTAATGTGCGGACTGTATGGAGAAGTAGAACTTAGACACAACAGAGCGGCCTGCGCTAAGACTCAAAAGAGGTTTGTACTCTTCAAAATTCACCGTGGGATGAAGTACTGTTGTGGGATACTGAGAAGGTGGGAGCTTAATCTAACCGTGGTGTTTAGAGTTGGGACCTTACGGAGGTAATTAGGATTACAGTAACATCAAGGTGACTTTCCCATGGTGACCTTAAAAGGAGACAGAGATAGAGGAGAGAGACAGAGACACAGAGAGAGGGAGAGACGAGCAGATGACACACCCACACAAGGAATCGGCTATACTGGCCCCACCCAAGGAATCGGCTATACTGGCCCCACCCTGACAACAGGAACTCTTATCAGGTGACTCTGCACAAGAAAGCACTTGCTTCATAAGCCTGAGGGTCTGAGCTTAGTGCCTGGAACCCACATAAGGGTGGGAAGGGAGAACTGAGTCCACAGAGTTAACTTTCAGCATTCATACGTGCATAATGGCACATAGGCACCCTGTATACTATACACAATAACGATAATAATAGTAACCTTTAATGAAGAATGCTACCACCAGAACTGCCAACCAAAATAAACCCTTTTGACTTATTCACAAGTCTGTGATATCGTACAATTTGTTGGTATCAGGAACTGCTTTCGCCTCCAGCAGTTACGTCACCCGTCACCTGCGCATCTGTTGCCATGGCAACAGCCATACATTCCCAGCATACCTTTGGTTCAGCTCCCACCTTCACCTGGGAGCAGTTACGTCATCACATTTCAAATAAAAGGCAGATCTTTTCTGTCCCCTTCCCTTTTTTCTCTCTCTCCTCCCCCTCTCACCTCGCCCCCCACCCCCTTGTCAATAAACTTCCTCCACTTGAGACTGGGTTGGCCTGATGTGGTTTGTCCCGGACGAGATCTGTGATTTCTATCCCAACACTATTGACAATATAAAAGGACTTAATAGAAATCATTTTGTCATTTCCTCTTTAACTCAGAAACAATTGAATGGTTTTTGGCCAGGAACACAGAACTTTTGTTTTGTTTTGTTTTTGTTTTGAGACAGGGTCTCTCTACATAGTTCTGACTGTCTTGGAACTCACTCTGTCAACCAGGCTGGCCTCATACCTTCAGAGATCTACTTTCCTCTGCCTCCTAGGTATTGGGACTAAACACATGTGCAAACCAGTTTTCAGGATTTTTTTTTTGGAACAGATTTTTTTACATGTTCTCTCTCTCTCTCTCTCTCTCTCTCTCTCTCTCTCTCTCTCTTCTCTCTTCTCTCTCTTTATTTAATTTTTGCTTCATCCCACTATACTTCAACTACAGTTAAAGATCGTCAGCTCTTCGTAATTTTTTTGTAGCTTGTGGATATTTTCTGTTAGCCATAAAACCCATGTGAATAATGATATGATTTTATTATCCAAATGTTCTATCTTACTTATTGTCATGGTCTGAATATGGTTTGAGTGTGTCCACCAAGTAGGTCAAAGGTCAGATTAGTTCCCCTCCATGCTTCATGGCCCCCTCTCTCTCTCTTTCTCTCTCTCTCCCTTTCTCTCTCTCTCTCTCTCTCTCTCTCTCTCTCTCTCTCTCTCTGCATGTGTCTATCTCTCTCACTTTTTCTGTATCTGTTTCTCTGCCTGTCTCTCTCTCTCTGTCTCTCTCTCTCTGTTTCTCTCTGTCTCTCTCTCTCTGTCTCTCTCTCTCTCTCTCTGTGGGCTCGACAGAGGCAGCGCTGTGTCCCTGGACTCCAGCCCCTAAACTATGAGCCAAATAAAACTTTATTTGTAAATTCTCAGCCTCAGATGTTTGGAGGGAACTGGCTAATGTGCCTATATTTAGTCTTCTTGACTTGCCATATTCTAAAAAAGGTGCGCTAAGTAATTGTGGGCATAGCGATTTCTCCCGTTTCATTGGCTGTTGCTTATGTAACTCGAGACCGTGTTACTACATCATAGGGTATTTCTGTGCTTATGCTATTTCTTCTTGTTTTGTTATTCCTCACTAATCTATAAATTTTCTTTTTATCTTTTATCTATTCTTACCTTAAATTAATTTTATTCTGTTTTTATTGCTATTCTGAAGCTTTTTATTTTTTCAAATACACCTAGGTTTTAAAACTTTTTAATTTTCTAACTTTGTTCAAATGATCTCTTGCTAGCAAGGCACTATTAGATTTTCTTAGAGATTTTTAAATCTTGTTTTATGTGTGTGAATGCTTTTCCTGCATACATTTATGTGAACCACATATGTGATGTGCCTAGTGCCTGTGGAGGTCAGAAGAGGGAGTCAGGAACGGTAGAGCTTGATTTTTTACAAGTGATTGTGAGCCACCACGTGGACGCTGGAACTTAAACGCGGGTCATCTGCAAGAACAAATGCTCTTAACTGCTGAGCCATCTCACCATACACAGTATTTACTTACAGTCTCTGGACTTTGTGGGTTTAATTCACCTACGTTCATTCATATTGTTACCCGAGGACCCCCACTATTCCCTCTGGTGTTGCTGTATGGTATTTAATAACTCTATTGTTTTGTTTTGTTTTTTTTCCCGGGGCTGGGGACCGAACCCAGGACCTTGCGCTTCCTAGGCAAACGCTCTACCATTGAGCCAAATCCCCAACCAACTCTATTGGTTCTTATTATGACCTGGCCAGCCCCCTAAATAATCAAGACAGCTTTACCACAATGACTGGTCTACGCCTGAACTATTTTATTTACGCTAGATTGGTTATTTCTCAGCTGTGCTCCCCAAGTTACTTGCTATTTGAGTATCACCAGGCTTATTTCCGCTCCATCAGTCGGTCCTCAGCCCTCAGGTGGCACTTCTCTGGCCACACGCTCCTGGCCTCTCCTCTTTCTTCGCCCTCTCTCTCCTCCCTCCCCCCCCTTTCTCCCCCTTTGTCCCGCTCTCCTCCCCTTCCTCCCCTTCCATTTTTCCCTCCCCACCCCACCCCCTACTGCCCCCCTCAGTCCTGTAAACGAAGCCCCGCCTACCTCTAGTCTACCCAGTCACTGGCTGTAACCACTTTTATTTAACCAACAGCTTTAAACTGGGAAGCAAGGTTTACACGACAAAGGCCAATATACCTGAGAATTCACTCATCTGGGGGCAACCAGATCTTGTGGTTTAGAATTTATCGTTTGTATACAGAGAAGCCCCAGCCCCACCCCCCAGCACTCTTGCTGTCTCTGCTCATGCACTTGCTTTCACACACACACACACACACACACACACGCACACCACATATACACACACACACACCACATATACACACACATCCTGTTCTTCCGAATCACTTTTTCCTTCCATGAGGAAGTCAGGATTTTTCTACTTTCCTTGGACGATATCAAATTACCTTTTTGTAAATGAGAACATTGTATGTATCCTCTTCTCACGGTTGACTTTGGCTTATGAGCCTTTGTCCTGTGCCTTGAGCTTCACACCCATGTCCATGACAAGGTAAGTGTGTCGGCATCCTCGAACGCTGTTCCTGCCATTACTTTCCATCCCCATTCCCAAGCCGGGCTTCCAGACTTGGGTTCTTGTTTTAACTTTATGTATCTGGGTGTTTTGCCCCCGTGTATGTCTGTTTGCCCCTTGCGTGCCTGGTGTTCATGGAGGTGACAAAAGGGCATCAGATTCCCTGGAACTGGAGTTACAGTAGCCAATTGTGAGATACTGTGTGGGGGCCGGGATTCGAACCTGGGTCCTCTGGAAGAGCAGCCAGTGCTCTCAACCTCTAAGCAAACTCCCCAGTGGCACCAGTGTACTTTTCCTTTTCAGAAATGCTTCCAAGAGACATGGACTTCTGGGATGGTGAATTGGGGACCTTTAGGGACCATTCTTCAAAAACAGAAACAACACTGGCTGGAGTTTGGGGGCGTAACTCACTGACAATGCACTTGCCTCATAACGAGGCAGTCCTCAGCTCCACAGAAATCAATAAATGACCGAAATAAGCAAGGTCTAGCACGATGGCACATGCCTTTAATCCCAGCGCTCAGTAGGCCGAGGAAGTCAGATCTCTAAGTTGGAAGCCAGCCTGATCTCCAGAGCAAGTTTCAGGACTATACAGAGAAACCCTATCTCAAACCCTGCCCCCCAAATAAGTAAATAAGTAGCCACAACATTTCATAAATGGGGTTTTTCTAATGTGGACAATGTATTCAGATAAGGCTTTGATATAACCCCCAAAACATCAATTCCATGAGCTTTGACACTGCTGACTTTTGACAACTAGTGGACAAGTTAGATGCTGTAGCCACCATCGATCTATGAAAAGTCTGTATTTTCCCTTTGATAAACTGATTTTCAGACCATTTTGTAGTTTTGGCACATTTCTAGATTCTAGAAAAGGTTAATCCCTTTGCCAGTGCATTTATTTGAGACCGGTCTCACTGTGTGGTACTATTCTTTAACTTACTAGCAGCCCAGGCTAGCCCAGACCTCACAGACATCCACCCACCTCTCTACATGGACCAGGCTGGCCTGGAACTGAAGATCTGCCTTCCTCAGCCTTCCGAGCTTTGGGATTAAAGAGGGACAACACCACCTCCAGGCTGTGCTTATTTGACTCACAGATTGTTAACAAAACCCTCTCCTGAGTGTCACCCAAAGCAACCAATACCTGGCAACATCTCAGCTGCCCACGCTGTAATTTTTGGTTGCAGAAAACATGAGTGTGACCAACAATACAAGTTTACAAAAAGATCTTTGAGAAATAGAAAAGTTCTGGATACTTTTTAAAGCACCAACCTTCCTGGGGCTCTAGAAGGCTCAATACACCTGAATGATTAGGAAAGACATTACAAGGAAGAAAGTTGCAGTCACTTCTGGCTGACCTGAATCCTCCTGCAAGCTGGAAATGGAAGTTAGAACCATCTTACGGCTGCCTAACTGACTGAGCGCCCTCGGATGCATTTCTCCTTGAGAAAGGATGGAAGACACACAGACCCGCATTTAGGGAGATCTTCAGACTGACCACTAAATTATACTGACCTAGGAGCGAACCCAGGAGATGAGACTTAAAAATGAAAGTAAGAACTTTTTTTTTTAAAAAAATCTAACAGAAAATTCAGATCTTGCACTGCAGAGAATGTAAAATATACAAAAATAATTCAGAAGACCCATGAAACAAGGTCCTAAACAACAAAAGCAAACTCGAGAAACACATCTGAGGACAAGGTTGCCAAGCTGTTAAAAATATCTAAAAATGTTGATTTCAACAGAAAAATCACAAGACGTGTGTGTGTGTGTGTGTGTGTGTGTGTGTGTGTGAGAGAGAGAGAGAGAGAGAGAGAAGATGAATATGAATCATGGAACATATATAGTAACATCAGAGACAACCGAAAATACCTTGAGGGTGCACAGATCTGATTTAGTAGCTAGACTTTCAAATCAATCATTATAAATATAGTCAATGAACTATAGAATATCATGTCTAAGGCACTAGACGATAAGCAATGTCTGCTTCAATAGAGAATACAATGAAGCAGCAGAAACTGCAGAAAAAGAACCAAACAGGAATTTTGGAGTTAAAAACTACAACAGCTGAAATGAAATACTCACTGATACCAAATCTGATCGATCAGAAGTAATAATTAGCAAACTTAAAGATTGATCAATAAAAGGGCTCCAAGCTGAGAAACAGAGTGGGGAAAGAATAAAGGAAGTGAACAGCTTCAGAGATCCGAGGTGACCCAGCACTGGACCAGGGATCGTAACACTCCTTGAGTGGAATGGAGGAGAGAAGGCTCAGGTGGGCTTTAACTGAGGAGCCCGGTACTGGGAACTCCGGTCACACAACTCGTGCACTGAGATAGTGGCGCAGCATGCTTCTCTGAAAATTCAAGAGTGACATTTCATAGATAACAGAAGGCTGAGTTTAGAAAGGTTTTGTTTGGGTAAAGCAGTAATTATAAAACCTGACCAACGGGCACATAGTGAAGGGAGATGGAGTTGGTGTGGCAGGAACAGTACAAATAAAATGGGAGAGAGGTGGGTGAGGATTGAAGCAAAATTTCTGTAGACTATATAAAATTTGAGTCATTTTTAATGCCAAATAGATTTTTTTAAAAGATTTATTTATTTTATGTATATGAGTACACTCTTTCTGTCTTCAGACACACCAGAAGAGGGCATCAGATCCCATTACAGATGGTTGTGAGCCACCATGTGGTTGCTGGGAATTGAACTCAGGACCTCTGGAAGAGCAGCCGGTGCTCTTAACCACTGAGCCATCTCTCCAGCCCTGTAATAAAGCACTTACTTAGTTTTATTGCTGAGGCTTTGCTGTTGTCATTGCTTTGTCTAGAAGTGTGAACGCGGACTCTAGACTGTCAGTGGAACTGGAAATGGTTCAAAAGCAGCTGTGAAGGCTGAAGTAGACGCACAAGGCAGGACCAGATGTGAGTGCAGGTGGAAAGCCTCCATCTACAAAGGCGTGTGAATGGGCCAGTTAACAAACGGAAGAATTTGTTATCTGAAGAGGGGTTATTCTAGAAGTGATTTGAAGATGACTGAACACCCATCAGACGAGGCACAAAGTCTTATCCTGCTTCATAATATCTACCAAGATAAACTCCAACTGGCTCAAAAATGATTTAAAAAAAATATTAAGAATTCAACCATAAAAGCATGCAGAAGCTTTTTGAGAAAACATGAACAAATTCTTTCACAGTTTTGCAATGAAGAAAGTTTCCTTTAAAAAACTGGTACCTTGCGGAGTGTGGTGGTATACACCTTTAAATCCCAGCACCTAAGAGGCAGAGCCAGATAGATCTCCGTGAGTTCAAATCCACCTTGGTCTATATAGTGCATGCCAGACCAGCCAGAACTACATAGTGAGACCTTACCCAAAACAAAAATTAATCGCCAAGTGTTGGTGGCACATACTTTTTTTTGGTTCTTTTTTTTCGGAGCTGGGGACCGAACCCAGGGCCTTGCGCTTCCTAGGTAAGCGCTCTACCACTGAGCTAAATCCCCAGCCCTGTGGCACATACTTTTAACCGCAGCACTGGGGAGGCAGAGGCAGGCGGACCTCTGAGTTTGAGGTCAGTCTGGTCTACAAAGCAAGTTTCGAGACAGCCAGAGCCACATGGAGAAACCGTGTCTCAAAAAAACAAAAAAGAAAAAAAGGTTAAATTAAATATCACTTCATTTAGCTACACTAATTTTAGCCCCACCATAAGTTAAAAGAGAAAACTGGAGAAAATATTTGCAATTTATTTCATGTTAAGGCTGTCTTCCCTACAGATCTACAGATGTGTAAGGAAATGACCAACAAAGGCGGTGGATTGGTGGACTCACAGGAGTAACAAAGTACTCAGGGGAGGGAAGAGAAAGAAGAAAGCTGGGACCAAGAGGCCTTGCACGAGCTGAAGACTTATACCTGGCCTAGCTTATTATATATTTCCTAGCCTTACATATTTCCTTACATACTAGTTACAAGGGGAAAATGGCCAAGGTTAGCAGAGGGCTAAGTCAGACAGTGTTGGCAAGGAGAACACAGGATACCTCAGACACCACTGCTTTAGGACTGAAAGCCACAGTCAAGGGGAAAGAGTAGGGCCCCCGGACACCATACTCCTTTAGGGCCCTGTGTACTCCTTTAGGGCCCTGGCTCCAGCCTCAGACAGAAAGAACCTTGTCAAGTCCACCCCTGGACATGGACAGAGAACATGGTCCCTTTATTCTTTCATCGGGGACTCTGAGAAAGTCTTGGATTGGCTTCCCTCTCAGCAATGGACCAATGGTATTACTACAGGCAGCTGCTAAACTGAAAAACATTTTGATGCAACATTTCTGCTTCTTCAAATGTATCCAACAGACGCCATTGCCTATATGCGAAATTATATTTATGCAAAGTTGTTCACTGAGCTGAAATTGGAAATAGCCCAACTGCCCATCAATAAGAGGTCTCTTAAATGAATTATGGTATAATTGAATAATGGAGATCTGCACAGTTAGACGTCCTTTATGTATTGATATGCGGAATGCTCTAATATACATTAGGGAAAATGTAGGAGGGCCATGCCAGTGTACCAGCCGCACTTTTGTACACAAGGTGGGGAAATAAGCATCTATTCATGTCTACCTGCAATCTACCTGCAGAAAGAAACTGGAAAAGGCACACAACTAAAAGCCTCTATCTATAGGGAAAGTGGGCGTGGTCAATAAGAGATCAAAGTGAACTTGGTAGTAGGTTGAGGCAGGATTTCACTACACCATCCTGATGGTATGGAACTTGCTATATAGACCAGGCTGGCCTTGAACTCACAGAGATTCACCTGCTGGGATGAGAGATACACACCACCACACCAGGCAAAAACTAACTTCTGAGTATATGCCTTTAAACATTTTTGAATTATGAGAAGAAAACTACTCTTTCATAATAAAGATTAAAAATAAGTGTCTGTTTATTAGGAGCTGAAGAACTGACTCAGTGTCTAAGAGCACTGGCTCCTCTTCCAGAGGACCCAGGTTCAATTCTCAGTACCCACATGGCAGCTCACATAGGGTTTGCCTTAGACCTGAGACAATTCCCCCTCTTCTTCATCCCCCTCCTCCTCTTCTTCCTCCTCTTCCTCCTCTTCCTCCCCCTCCTTCTCTTCTTCCTCCTCTTCTTCCTCTTCTTTTTTTTTTCCCCCCGGAGCTGGGGACCGAACCCAGGGCCTTGCGCTTCCTAGGCAAGCGCTCTACCACTGAGCTAAACCCCCAACCCCTTCCTCTTCTTCCTCCCCCTCCTTCTCCTCTTCCTCCTCTTCTTCCTCCCCCTCCTTCTCTTTTTCCTCCTCTTCTTCTTCTTCCTCCTCCTCCTCTTCCTCTTCCCTTGTAACTCCAGTTCCAAGAGATCTGACACCCTTACACAGGCAAAAACCAATGCACATGAAATAAAAAAAAAGAAATCATTAAAACATAATTGCTTGTCTTCATCACTCCGGAAGCTCACCGTGATGCGTCTAAGTGTGGCAGAGATTCCTTTACTGTAGTTCAGGTTTGGCCTTTCCTAGAGATGAACCTTCTGTCAGTGTGTGGGCTCTCCTAGGAATGTATCATCCTTTTATCCCTGCATGACAGGGCCCTGCACTGTGGCCTAACGTCTCCATCCTCTTCCCCCTGGCGATACTGTTTGAATATGGTTTTCACCCAGGAGTTTGATTAGATGCACGCTTGGCCCAGGTGTCGAGAGGTAGTCTGAGTTTTAAGGGAAAGGGTCAGTAGGAGACCATTATTGGCTCTTCCTTGGATTCTGGCTTCCTTTCTTGATATGTAGCCATTCCCCTCTTCCACGAGCATCCTTTATAACACCGTCTTGTCACTAGTCCTAATAAATAAGTCTTTTTACCCAGCCTCATGTATTTCATTATAGGGACAGATTTTATTTTTACCTAGATGAATCTAGATTTTAATTTTACCTTCCTGTTACTCTCTGGAGAGTTCCTAAAAACAGTCTTCTAATCACAGCATTCTTCATATCTATCCTGCCAGGCAATAGGCTGACATAGGTTTCATGCCCTGAATGTCCATCCAGTTTCTCTCCTTATTCGTTCTGAGCTCTACCATCATCTCTCTGAGTATATTTATGTCTAACTTAAGCCAGGTATAAATTGAGTCTTCTGTTTCCTTTGAGGTCAGTTTGTTTGGTTTACTATCTTTTATAACAGCCATCCCCATCAAAGGACACTGTCGGTGACATATTTCCTCCAACAAGGCCACACTTCTTCCCAAGCAGTCCCACCAGCTAGGGACCAGGCATTCAAGCATTCTCATTCAAACCACCACAGTGAGGAACTGCCGGCTTCAGTGTAGCTCCCTTCTTACCCTGCCTCTCTGCTCAATATTTTGCTTGTGGCTACACAGTGGTCATAGGTTGTGTATATGCACACACACACACACACACACACACACACACACACACACACCCCTAATCACTTTCTGTCTCCTATCATTTCCTTACTTTTTCTTAAGTATAGAACGCTTCAACCTCCTTCATCCTCAGCAACATCACCATGACAGGAGCCAGGAGCCTTCCCTGGTCTGCAGTCTTAGGGGATCCTATAATTAGCCTTGTTTCAAACCCTGGCTCACCCATTGCTGAAGATGAAGATTAACTGTTGACATATATATATATATATATATATATATATATATATATGGATAAAAGTTTTGGGGAGATGATCTCAGGTTGTTCCAGCTCTGAAATTCTGTAAGTCTACATGGTAATGAAGAGGTGGCAGGTAAGGGATAGCGAGATACATGGTTTCCAAGGAGATGGAGGCATAGCTGGGGAGTACGCAACAGGGGAGGGATATTAGCAAGAATAGATGTCAGGTTTAGAAGGTGGGATGTCAATCAATATTCAGGGGATGCAGAGGGGGAGGAGGATGTAGGCAGAGGTTCACAGGGGAAGAGAAAAATCACTCATCAAAAGTAGGGTTAGAAACCAGGTGACTCCTACAATCTCAGACCCTGAGGCAGCAGGAAGATCATGAGTCTGAGGCTAGCATGGGCTCAGAAGCAAAGCAGATAGAAACTTTTTTTTTCTTTTCTTTTCTTTTTTCGGAGCTGGGGACCAAACCCAGGGCCTTGTGCTTGCTAGGCAAGCGCTCTACCACTGAGCTAAATCCCCAACCCCAGCAGATAGAAACTTAAAGACAGTGTGTCTGGGGATGTAACACGGCTGGTAGAATAGTTTCCTACCATGCATGAAGCCCTTGATTCAATTCCTCGCACCCCATAAACAGGGCATGGTAGGGTCCGTCTGTATTCTCAGCACTTAAGAGGTGGAAGCAGGCGGGGTCAGAGGTTTCAGGTCATTCCTGGCTACACAGTGAGGTAGAGACCAGCCTGGGATGCATGAGACTCTGAGGAAGAAAGAAGTTAAGGTGGTCTGGAGCGTCAGCACATCTTGAGAATGGCCAGGCCAGAATGGTTAACCGGTATGCCAGCACACACATTAGCTTTCAAAGTCAGTATAAATACTGAAGTCTATGGCCTTTCAGAAGCTTGTTCAGGTCCTAAAGTGGCCTCCTGTAGCCAGGCAGGACTCCCAGTGGAGGGTTAAGGACAACAACCCCACCTATAAAACATTTGACTCAAAATGTGTCCTGCCTACAGGATGTGCAGGGACAGAAGGAGACAAAACTCCACAGGAAGCCCAACAGACCAGGTTAACTAATCTGGACCCTCGGGGGCTCCCAGAGACTGAACCACCAACTAAAGAGTGAGCACAGACTGAACCTAGCACACACACACCACACACACACACACACACACACACACACACACACACACACACACACACTCACCTCACATATATAGCAAACGTGCAGCTTGGTCTTCACAACCTTGAGTCTGCTGACTACTTCTGGATCCCATTCCCATAAGTGGGCTGCCTTGGCTGGCCTCAGTGGGAGAGGATGCTCTTAGTCCTGCAGGGACTTGATGTGCCAGGGTGGGGTGATACACAGGGCATCTCCCTCTTCTCAGTGGGGAAGGAGTGAAAGGGGGATGTGTGAAGGGGAGACGGGGAGGAGGAGGGATGTTGTAAATTGGGATGTAAAGTCAATAAATTAATTACTGAAAAAAAAATAAAAGCAAAAAAAAGTTTGTTCATGAAATGAAAATTATTCCAGAAATCCCAAAAGACTCATAGACTAATGTCATAACCCAGCATCTCCTGTGTCCAATTTCAAAGATGACACAGTACCCCTTCATAGCAAGCCTCTCTGGTCCTATGCCCCTTCGTACCAGGGACTCTGAATTGGTTGATTATTATCTATCGTTTCTAATTCTTTGCAGTTCCACTCCACATTCATAAGCAACATTTTTAAAAATTAGATCTTATGCTTGAAAACGAGAAAATGTGACGTCTGTAATACCAGAAGCAAAGCCAGGTGAGGGCAATGACTCAGAAGTCTGACTTGATCAGACTTGATCCCTCTGACTTGATCTCTCCTGTGTGATGAGGTCACTGCCAGTGGCTTCCACAGGTAGATGGAGCGGGAGGCTCATCTGATGCCTGGGAGAAGGCCACACTCTGATGTGATGCGAGCTCAGGAGGAAAGGCGGAGCCCAGCAGCTGCCTGGTGTATCGGTTAGCTTGGATCACTGGGAATTCTTTTCTCACCAACGCTGGGAGATGAGAGCAGACCAGGGCAATCATTAGCATCGCAGGGAAAAGCCACATGACTTAGGCCAGCCTCCAAGACCAGCGTCAGTCAGGGCGCTGAATACAATGGGATTCTCCCTCACCCTGCCGGTGGAGGCGCCTTTGAAGCAGCCGCCGCCCGTGAGGCCTGGCAGCCTCGGCTTCAGCAAGCTACCAAAATGAAACAAAGAATCACTCTCTGAAATCATGGCTGGGGCACTCTTTGTAGCTCTTGCTACTGGTAACTTTTTGGCCATTTGGTGATATCAGCTGAACTTAAACCTTTAAAAAGGTTTAAATGACAATAATGATAGAAGATTGGTATTTTTAGGGAGGCCATTGGCATGGAAACCTACCTTCTATAATGCTAACGCTTTAAAAAATATATATATGTTTAGGGGCTGGAGAGGCTCAACTGTTAAGAGCACTGGATGCTCTTCCAGAGAATAGAAGCTCCATTCCCAGCACCTACTTTGGGGCTCACAACCTTTAGGAACTCCAGTCCCAGGGGCTCTGTGGGCACTGTATGCATATGACACAGACATACATGCAGGCAAAACATCCATCATATAAAATAATTTTTAATTAAAAAACATTTCTTGTGTGTGTGTGTGTGTGCGCGCGTGCGCGCGCACGCACGCACGCGCGCGCATGTGTGCACGCAGAGGACAAAGGACAACTTGTAGGAGCTGGTTCTCGCCTTCCACCTTTATGAGAACTGAGCTCGGCAAGCCCCTTTCACTCACTTAGCCATCTCCCTGGGTCAAGAATCCGGCCATCTTTAGACCACCCAGCCCTACAGGAAACATAGCTAATCCCTAAATGTTGCCATAACAAAAAGATTAAAGCGCACTTCGTCAACATTAAAACTACTTTGGAGGGGGAAAATGAAAGGGTTTTTTATAATTCTGCTTTAGAAATTACATGTCTCAGTAACTCATTTAATTCACAATTTGCCTTCCTTTTTTTTTTTCTCCACAAAAAAAAAAAATCTGTGAATAATTAGGAATTCTTGGGGAGTGAAGAATCAAATCCACAGATTACTCTGAAATGTGTGAAGCGCTGTGTGAATGCTGAAGTGAACGACTCATGAAGCCGCATGTTACGTTCCTCTGCAGTCTACTACACAGCTCAGCTCAGGGCTCTGGATGGGGACTTGGTATTTTAAAGTCAATAATTATCTTAAAGCTTCAGACTTTGGGCTCACAGGGCCCCAGGTTGGGAGGTGCAGCAACCATCGGGAAAGGTCTTAGTCTTATGGGAGCTGCCACGGTCTGTGAGCAACTCACTCCTGTCCCCCACTCACATCACTTGCAATGGTGGTTTGTGATACTAAGGCCCTTACAGATACCATTGCCATATGTAGTCACCAAAACTGTGTGCTGTTTGTTCCTGATGGCTGGTTAGGACCTACCCACAGCCTAGGAGAGTGCCAGGCACATCACAGGTACTGTGTGGAAATGGTTTTTCTGAGAAATGCTTTTCAAAGTGTGCCATTACAAATCGAACTCTCACACGACCTGTAAGCAAGTTACTGTAATAATGTGCTGTGTGGTCATCCGTAACTACACGCTCAGTCTGTTGTATAATCAACCCATTCAGCACTGGCTAACTTCTTTATTATTTTTAAGCTCGTGTGTATGTGTGTTTTACCTGCATGTTTGTCTGGGCGTGACATATGCATGCCTTCTGCTTATGGAGGCCAAAAGAGGACCTCAGCTCTCCTAAAACTGGGGTCACAGAGCCACCAAGTAGGTGCTGGGAATTGAAACCTGATCCTCTGGGAAAGCAGCAGGTGCTGTTAACCACTGAGCCATCTCTCCAGCCTCCAGAATTAGCTAACTGCTACGAAAAAAAAAATACTGTAATCCTCCTTAATACACTGTGGACTTCTAATATGGTTTTCAAGCTCAGCCGAATGGGCAGCCTCAGTTGGACCACGTTTCCTAGTCTTCCTTTGCGGGCCTCTCATGTTCCCGACTCAGGGCAATGTTTGTGTTTGTGAGATGTGGTGAGCAGGTCTGAGACCATGAGCTGAAAGCAGGAAGGTATCAAAGCAATGCCCTCCACCCCAAAAAATTTTCTCAACGCACGTGGGTATATATTATCTGATTGTGGCCTTGTGTGCGGTTTTGAGACAATAAGGGCAAAAAAAACACTTTTCTCCCTGTGAGACTCCCGTAAAAGATGAAGAAGCTCCCCAACCCTTGTGGTTGCCACATTTGCTGTGTTATTCGTTACATAAAGACTGCCTTTGCGAAGGATGCCTCCAGTTCTCTTAGATTACATTTCTACTTCTTAGATGAGACTGCTTTCAGATTAGAACAGGAGTGAGTCAGGGCCTCCCTCTTGAGTAAAAAGGCCAAGAGTTGGTCACCTTTTACAGGTCACCGCAGCACTGCACAGAAGTGTTTGAGGAGAGCATGGTCACCTCTGATACACGAGACTGGCTGTGGGATAGAGGTTGGCTGTGTCTATATCGTCTAGGCAGCTGATGACAGAATAGATTCACTGTTAGCATTATACTGAAAAGGGAACACGGCTCTGCAGTGAGGTTTTGCCTCACACCTATCGGAGTGGCTGAGATACCAGACTTCAGCAAGGGTGTGGAGAGGTTTTTCTTGTCACCAGGTACCGAGATGTAAAATGAATGGAATACAGTGTGGTGGATCCCCAGACATGAAATGCAGAGTTGCACAGGCATGATGGTGCACATCTTTAGTCCCAGCGCTCGAGAGGCAGAGGCAGGCAGGTCACTGCGTTCTAGGCCAGCCTGGTCTACAGACCAAGTTCCAAGACAGCCTGGGCTACACAGAGAAACCCTGTCTTGAAACCCAAAAGAAAAAATATATATATAATGGTTTTTATGAAAAAAATAAAACAATACAAGACAAATCTTTTAAGAAATATGGAGTAGATTTTTAAAATCCCAAACGGCTTCCCCACCCAATGTCATTGTCCTCTCCAGAGCTCCGCTGACAACCTTCCCCGGCCTGTCCTCGGCCACACGCTTGCGCACACACCGCATCCTATTAGACGTGCTGTGCTGCAGCTCGCTTCTGTCACTCCATTTGTCCCCGAGACTTCTCCCACGTCCTTGCATACAAATCAGCTTCGTCCTTTCTGTGAGCTGCCTGGTATCGCATTAAATTCAAATCACTGAAACCAAACATCCCCTTGAATCTTCATAGTACGTGATCACAGCATCTGCTGTGGTGTTAAAAAAAAAAAGAAGAAAAGAAAAATTTAATTTTCTTGTCGTTTTCACACTAGCTAGAGCATACGAAACAATGTTAAGTGGTTGTAGTGACAGCAGAGAGACTTTTCCATCCCTAAGTTTAGCAGGAATATCTTTGACACAATTGTTAATATTATCTCTCTGGTTCATACTCTTTTACACAGAGAATGTGTGTGTGTGTGTGAGAGAGAGAGAGAGAGAGAGAGAGAGAGAGAGGGGAGGGGGAGAGGGGGGAGGGAGAGGGAGACACAGAGAGAGGGGAGAGGGAAGGGGGAGGGGAGAGGGAGAGGGAGAGGGGAGGGAGGGGGGGGGAGAGGGAGGGGAGAGGGAGAGGGAGAGGGAGAGAGAGTCCAAGTAGCTGGACTGGTATTCACAGCCATACCACTGTCTCACAGTGCGGGGACACACAGGCATACACCACCACACCCAGCAAATTCACTAATTTTTTTAAAAAGATAAATGTAGAAGTTCTCAGTGCCACATTGACATCTATCACCATTCAATTCATCCCTTGAGAATTTCAATAGAATTATTCTTATTAATAGATTTCCTAATATTTAAGGAAATCATGCAGGTCCTGGCTATTCTATTCAAATTACTCTTTTTAAGTAGGAGGTCCCAGCAAATGTATTTTGATAGCTGCACTCTGGAAGGGTCTTAGAGATCTGACTGCCATGTGGAAGACACTCTCCCAGGAGAGGCAAGAGACTGAGAACTAAATTAAATTTGCTAATTGCCGGCGCTAAGATTTTTACATAGGAGATCGGGTTGGCCTATTTTTCTTTCTTTCTCTGCCACTGGGCCTTGCTTTCCGCTTACCCTCAGATACCTTTTCAGTTCTCTCTCGGAAAGAGGAAGGCACAGACTGTTTGGATGCTTTTCAAAGTAATTTATTTTTTCTTGGAGACACAGCAAAAGGGTGGCCAGCCTCTTTTGGTGTAGGAAGCTGTCAGAAGTGAAGGGGTGTAGGCAATGGAACTTCTGTGTGTCCTCTCGTTCCCTTCAGCAGTGATCTGGCCAATCTGGGTGAGTGCCGTGGAGCAACAAGATCAAAGGGGATTGGATCCCTGGTCACTGCCCAAAGGATCATCTCCGAGGACAGCTGGGAGATTGTATTCCCAGTGCTATCCCAGGATAATACTTCCAAGCAGTGGTTCTCAACCTTCCTAATGCTACAACCCTCCTGCTGTGGTAACCCCAAACATACAATTATTTTTGTTGCTACTGCACAACTGTAATGTTGCACTGTTATGAGTCATAATGCAGTATGGTCTTAAGGGACCCCCTATGAAAGGGTTGTTCAACCCCCCACCAAGGGATCATGAGCCATAGGTTGAGAACCACTGCTTTCAAAATATTAACCTATATCTTTTATTTTCTGCTATTTTTCTCCCCTTTTCCTTTTAGTGCTGTAGGTCAAAGCCAGACTCTTGTGTGTGTTAGGCAATCCCTGTACCCCTAGGCTGTGTACTCTAGACCTCCCCTCCTTCTTTTAAGCAGATAACAGTCTCAGAGGATAACACCACAGAACAGAAAGCAAAATATCCAGATGGTTTCTAGCATCCAAAACCCATTCAATGATTAACTTAAAGATGAAGGTGGAGATGGGTTTTGAAAGACAGTGCAGGTCACAGAGACGGAGAGGAGCTGAGAGTACAAGCCTTGCTCCCTAATGCCTGGAAAGGCATTTCACCACCCCACCACCCCATCCCACCCCAGCCCTCCAGGATAATGTTCAGTGACTGGAATCTAGACTGACTCTCACAAGGTACCATGTGAAACAACACAAAGAGTTTTGAGACGCAAGTGGCCGAATGGGAAGGAGAGGTGTCTCAAGTCCTGTATGGATCACCCAGGCCCTGGCCCACCTGATTCCAGAAGCCTTCTTTAAGGGCAGCATCATCACCTCACCCCTCTGGACCAAGCTACCACAGGAGGCGAGAAGGGGAGGAAATAGAGAAATCCCTAATGAACGGTATCAAACTGTCTTAGGGTTTTACTGCTGTGAACAGACTCCATGACCAAGGCAACTCTTAGAAGGACATTTAATTGGAGCTGGCTTACAGGTTCAGAGGTTCAGGTCAGCATCATCAAGGTGGGAGCAGGACAGCTTGTAGGCAGGCGTGGGGCAGAGGGAACTGAAAGGCCTACATCTTCATTTGAAGGCTGCTAGGAGAAGACTGACTTCCAAGCAGCTAGGACTAGGGTATTAAAGCCCACACCCACGGTGACACACTTCCTCCAACAAGGTCATACCTTCTAATAGTGCCACTCCCCAGGCCAAGCATATACAAGCCATCACACAAACTGTCTGGATAAAGAACACGTACACACACACCCCCCCCTCTCTCTCTCTCTCACACACACACACACACATACACCCCTTTTGTGAAACTTAGAAATAATTTGTCTTATTGCCATCCCGCTGGGTCTACATCAAGAGTTGGGGTTAGGGACTTACAGTGGACTGTGGGGTGAGGTGGGGATAGATGGGTGAGTTCAGAGTGGGTGGGCTTTTTTTCTGTTGCCCTGAGCAACAGAAGTTAGAACAGGGATACAGAACATACAACCACTCTTTTCCTCATGACAGAGATTCAGGGAGCTGGTGGGAGTAGCCAGCAGGGCGTGCCAGGTGACCCCCACAATTTAGCCTGCAAGCTCTGTCCTTGTCTTTCGCCAGAGACCCCAGCAATCCTATCTGAGCTCGCTGGGAGGAAGGATAAAGAGGGGTCAGCATCAGGGCTTAGTGCCAGCAGAGGTCACTATGGTGCTGTTTCACCCAGGGCCCCAAACTTACACTGCTTTACCCTCAAGTCAAATAGGTCCTCATGTGCCCCCAGGGGTGGAGGAAGGTAGCCATACAGAAGTAAACCATTTAAACAAGGGACTTATTCCATTACCCCCCTCACCTGCACTTTCATCTCAAAAGTATATCTTCTTTGTACTTAATAACTCACTCTCACGTTAAAGGGGCCTTGCCTTGCCTGGGCTCTTTTCCACACCCCTAATGGCCACTCCCTGTAGGCCCACTACTTGGTTCTAATGTATCTCATTTCCCGCATTTTCCACACTTCTCTGTCCACTTCATCCCCCCTCCCTGGGCTTATCTAAGCACCTACTGCTTTTCTTCTTCACCATCCATCCGCTACCCAATCTCTCCTTTGCTCTCACGTACCCCTAACTCTAGGAAAGTGGTGCCCCAGGAGCCAGCTTCACACACCGGACTCCTCTGGCAGACCCTGCCTCCCTGTCTGGTAAGGGAGTAACAGATCAGAGTTCCTGAAAGGTACCAGCGTGATCAGAGAGGCCACCTCAACAAGGGAGTGAGGTTATTGGGGCGGCAGTAGCACACGCCTTTAATCACGGCACTCAGGAGGCAGAGGCAGGTGGCTCTCTGAGCCCGAGGTCAGCCTGGTCTACAGAGTGAGTTCCAGGACAACCAGGGTTCACAGAGAAACCCTAACTCGAAAAAACAAAAAGGGAGAGGTAGTGGGGAGCTAGTGGGTCCAAAGGTTAGAGGGCAGATCGTGGGTTCCAGATAGGTCTACAGAACTAGGCAGCTTGTTGCTAGGTAACCAGATCTCCAATCACCGCGAGAGCGCACCATACTTAGGCAGCCTCTAGCGGGTTTCTCAGCTACCCACTCTTTGTGGGATTTTGAAAGCAGGAGGAGAGACGAGCGAGAACCCAGCCACTACCCCTGCGTGCCCTGTGGCTCTGCCCCTCACCATTTCACTCTGAAAAAGTAGTCCACCCGGGCTGTTAGGTAGTTGCCACCATGAGTTTGGGCATGATGGAAGAGGAGGACCTGGCCGAATACTTCCGGCTACAGTATGGAGAGCGGCTCCTTCAACTGCTGCAGTGAGTGTCTGGTATAGCCCGGCTGCCTCGCCTCTGAGCTTGGGACCACTCTTACCCACACGATGCTCCACTGCCTGATCCTTCCTTTCCTACAGCCCAGGGCTCCTCACTTCCTTACCCCATTACCCAACTCCACCTGACTCTGGGCCCCCATCACTCCCTCACCCCTAAAAGCCCATGTAGCCCTCTCTCCTCAACACACCGCTCCTTTCGTTAAGGCGGGAACGGAGGCCTCTTTCCTTCCCATGGGCATCCATCTCCGAGTTACTCCCTACGTAACCCTGCTCCTGCCTCTCAAAGGCCCCTGTCCCCCTTTCGCTCTTCTTGTGCAGGAAGTTCCCAAATGTTGAGGAACAGTCAGACTCTCCATCCATCCGGCTCCTGGAGAAGAAGAAAGAGGCCAAGGTCATGCAGGAGGCCATGGAACATAAGAAGGAGGTGAGGTGGGGAGTTGGGGGTGTTAAGGGTAGGGGTACAGGGTAGGGAATGAATTAGCTGGGGCTCAAGGTTAATGGATGCTGGGCCCTCACTTTGGAAGTTGAGGTGGCTAGAGCTGGAGCTCTAGCTAGTGGTTCTAGCCTCTTCCCTCCACACAGAACAGTGGTCCTAGTATAGGAGGAACTAGGGTCATGGGATACTATACTAGGAGCTCTGTGCAGAATAGGGTGCACAAACCACAAGTCCTTCTGTAACTACGTTTTATTTGAGGAGTTAAGAGATTTAACCCCTGGTGACTGCTTTTCCACTGAGCTACATCATCAGCATTTCAAGAGCCTCCTGGCTAAAGGATAAAACACTTTGGGCAAATGATGTTAGAGTCTTTCTGAACGCCCATGTCAGGCGGCTCCCTGACTTTCACCTCCTCACATCCTCTAAAGACGTTCCAACGAAGAATGGAAACGCTGAACTTGCGCTGGGAGGAACTCGGTATTAAGGAAGAGCAGCTGAAGGCCCATATCCAGAAGTTCGAGCAATTCATCCAGGTACAAAGTAAGGTGGTCTGCAGTGGGTGGAGACTTTACACAGCGCTGGACCAAATGGTTCTTCCCCCCCACTTGACTTTGTAGGCTCCCCATGCTCCCGACCTTCCGGATTAAAGGCGTTTTCCCTGGTCTGATAGCTCCTGACCTTTCCCAGGCATCTTCTATATTCTATTTACCATCTCTGAGCTGTCCCATTACCTGCCAGTCTCTGCTCTCTAATTGACCTTTTCCTTGCCTGAGTCCAGGATAGCGTATCAAGCAGATGGGTAGATAGATGAATGGCTGTGATGATAGACGGGAGTATTTGTGGATACAGCAGTGAGTCAGAGGGACTTGGTCCACTCACTCACTACTGTATCCCTCCATCTTTGTCCTTGCACTGAAAGTGAGGGACAGATGAAGGTGGGAAACCATTGCATTGAAGAACCACGAAGCAAAGAAACTAGTAAGAAACTCTGGCTTCAAGAATCTTTACCTTGGATTGGAGGTTAAACAACGTTCCCCTTCTTCCTTCTAAGGTCTCAGGGATCCTGAGGAAGCGATGAGTTTATCAGGATTACTAACAAAGCACAGATGGGTAGTTACAAACAGGAGCATGAATGACCCTAAAGCAGCCACACTGGAAGGTGTACAGCGTGGATGATGGCTTCCATGCTTACACAGAGGACACCTCTCCCCAGTCCTTCCCTATCTACATACTCTAGCTCCTCCCAGAGACGCTAGGGCCACGTGAAACTAAGGCAGACTTCCATCCAACTGGTTGGAAGGAGTTGCTGGATACTCAAGTGAGGGTCCCTTGATTCTCTCCACCCCTTACAATGAGGAAGCACCAACGGTCAGCAAGCCCAGCTGTGATGGATCTTCTGTGGCTGGGTCCTAAAGATGACAGCAGTTTGGCTCAGAGGATAGTCCACTTAATCAGTACTTAGAGGAATGATTTGGGCTGGCAAGATGGCTCAGTGGGCGAAAGCACTTACTGCCAGGGCTGACAGCCTGAGCTAGACCCGGACGGAGGACCTGCCCATTGGAAAAAGACAATTGATTCCCAGGACTTTTCCTCTGATCTCTGGGCGTGCACTGTAGCGTGTACACACACATACACACACACAAATAAATAAAAATGTAAACAAAACAAAATCCCACCCAGACTTGTTGGTCAGCAATCCTTCAGGACCAGCAGTAGGAAAGCCCTGAAAGGCTAAGTCCTGTTGCAGGGGGAGCTCATTGCTGCCCTCTCCTGGAGGAACCCTACTCTTATTAAAAAGTTCCTCATTCTGGACGCACGACTGTGCAGAGCAGGGATATCAATGAGTTTTTCTTCTGAGATACAGTCCAGCAGGGATATCAATGAGTTTTTCTTCTGAGATACAGTCCACCTGGACCAGAGCAAAGTTGATAGAGTATTTGAGGGGACAGGAAGTTTGAGAGTTAAGGGCTCCCCAAGTGACTTCCAGACAGTCAGCAGCTATGGAACTTGTTGCAAATACAGACGTCAGTAACTTTTCCTTCTGCCTCTAGCAGGTCTCAGGTTGAGACCAGACACCTATAGGTGTTTAAAAACTTTCTAGGTGTTTCAGATAGGACTGACTTTGGCATCCCTCGGACCTCTCTGGTGCTTTGGAGCAGGACACATATCTGGTGCCTTTCTCCATTCCCCAAAATGTCCCCACCATGCGTACTCATCCATGGAGAATTGTAGGGCCCGTGACAGGAGGAAAGAGACACCTGGTAACACCTGGTAAAGGGCAAAGAGTTGGCTTGCACTGGTCCTGATGTTGCAGAAAAAAGAGGCGTGGTCAGTAGCTGAGCCTCATCCTTTCTGCATGCAGAATTACCATTGTCATCTCCTCTAGCCCTAGCCAATGCCAGAGACAGGTCTTTTCCACATATGGCTCTATTACTACTGCTTTGGGCTTTGTAGGAAGACAGGGCTACCACCTCTCAGCTGACAGATGGAGAAACAGAGGCACTGTGTACCCAATCAGGAGAACATGTAGACTTCCCTGGCCCATGACAAATGGCCACCACTAAAATCAGAAATCACAAAAGGTCCGTCAAAGGCTTCCAACCAGCCTTTCTCGGCCTTCTTGGATGCAAGATAGATCTTCCATCACTCCCCCTCTTTCTGTGTATTCTCTTCCCATCCCCAACTCTCTGAAGCCCAGAGAGCAACTCCCACAGATTCAGAACTTCCTGCTTGTCCCTCCTAAGGCCCCCTCTTGACCTTAAGGTGGATTGCAGTACTCACGGCCTCCCCCTTAGCTTTCCTAACTCCCTTCAAATAAGGAAAACCTCACCAAATCCTTTTCCTGCACACCCCAGCTCCAACATGGGCAACCCACCGAGCTCTGCTTGCCCTCTGGTGGTCTGAGCTCAGCAGACAGAAGGAGCAAAGCTATCACCAGCCCCGGGTAGAGCAGGGTCTCAGGCAGGAAGGATACAAGGCTTGCTTGATTCACACTGCCTTCCTCATCCCAGGAGAATGACCAGAAGCGCATCCGGGCCCTTAAAAAGGCCAACAAAGAACGTGAACTGAAACGGCAGCGCCTGCGCGAGCTGGCCAAGGCCAAGCAGGAGATGACGGCTCTGAGGCTGGAGCACCAGAAGCTGAGTGTCAAGCTGCAGGACTACGCCATCTTCAACAAATACCTAGAGAAGGTGGTGGAGAACTCTGAGGTGGGTCTCAGGGCTGGGCCTCCGGCCCACCTCAGCAGCACCACAGGGTCCTCCTCAGAACCCTTCAAGTTAATGGAATAATGTTCAGCTCCAGCTGGCTAGGGTTTAGGGGCCTTGGAATAGTTATCCTCATCTGGGGAGGGGCAGTGACCCTGGGAGACACATGGCCAAGCCCTACCCCACCCCACCCACTATGAGGTCAGGTGGGGCTTCAAAGCGGGAGGCTGTGCACATCTATACACCTATACGTGGGTTATGTGTTTACATCTGTGTGTGTGTGTGTGTGTGTGTGTGTGTGTGTGTGTGTGTGTGTGGTGAAGCACTTAGGAAGGGATACAGGCTGACTGAGAGTTTGCACAGTGAAGAACAAACAGGCCAGAGAGATGGAGGAACCTGTCCAGAGTCTCACAGACTGAAAGTAGCAGAGCTCAATGCTTTCTCCACTCTTCTGAGGGCCCCTCAGGCACCCCGTGTCCCCGCAGGACCTGTCACCCCACCCAGGAATTTTCAGCCCTCTTCCTGCTGCACCTCTTGCAACATATACTGTCATTGCCCCTGTGACATCTCCTCCCTCCTTCCCAGGGCCCTCTGGGGTTTCCTCTTCTTAAATCCTTCCTTAGGCAAGACTGACCGTCTACAGTCCCACCATATCTGTGCTTCATCCTTCCCCCACGCCCCAGTCCTGAAGCCATCAATCAGATATGGTCCATTCTGCCTCCTACGTATTTCTGGAATCTAACCCCTGCCCCTTCCTCATTCCTCACGCTGTGCGCTTCAGCTGTGTTACCTCTGCCCTTTGCCCTTTTACATTCTCCAGCCTCCTCCCCCTCCTCTTTCTTTTCCTCTCCTCCCCCCCCCCTTGTCCTCCTCCTGCTCCTTTTTCCTCTCCCTGTCCCCCATACTGGAAAACAGAGAAAAACTTAATTTTTCAAGAACTCACACGTGGTTTTGTCTAATCTTAATATTTTCCTGGTTTCTTTTTCTTTTTCCTCTGAAATAAAACACTGCTGAGAATTTAAAACCCTTATAGGTCCTTCCAAATCTCAATCTTTCTCTCCTCTCTTCAGGGGTCACCAGTATCATGGTATTTAAATTTATCATTCTCATGACTGTTTTCACTATTTTGTGATGTATCAACTGTCCATAACTATGCATTGTATCAGATATATCCCTCTATGACTTGGCTTTTTTCAGTCAATCCTTCCTTCCTTCCTTCCCTCCTTCCTCCCTTTCTGTCAGTGTCTCACTCTTCACTCCAGGCTAGCCTCAAATTCAAGATCTCCTTCTCTCTGCCTTCCAAGTGCTGGGACTGCCATGCCCACATCAAACTCTTGATTCTTTGTAGTGTTCAGAATAATAAATTAGCATGTCAGCAGCCTCTAAAAACGACCTATTGTGTCATTATGAACTCATGGGTTTTAATCCATGTTTTAATCTTTTTTATTTATTCTCATTGATGTTCAAATTGTCCCCTCTTTGGACAAGCAGGAACCTCTTCAAGCTGGTCCCTGAGGCTTTTGACATCAGAATAGAGCCTTCTGGTAGCTCTGACCAAACCCGTTCATTCTAGCTTCTGTATGCCAGTGGTGTTTGCTGAAAGAACTGTAAAGATAGAGACAGGACATGGGCTGTTCTGCTTCTTAAAACTAAAGCTCTTCATGGATAATGTTCATACTCTTTTCCTAGTTTTCTGGAATGTTCTGTCTCTGTCTGTCTGTCACTGTCTCTCTCTCTCTCTCTCTCTCTCTCTCTCTCTCTCTGTGTGTGTGTGTGTGTGTGTGTGTGTGTGTGTGTGTTGTGTATGTGTTACTAGCAGTTGAATCCAGGTCCTCATATGTGCTAGGTAAGTACTCTGTCACTGCTCTGCACCCCAACGCTTATTTTAGTTTGACACAGGATCTTACTAAGTTGTCCAGACTGGCCTCAGACTCACTATATAGCCCAGGCAGGCCTTGAACTTGGAATCCTCTGGTCTCAGCCTCCCAAGACACTGTTGCACAGGCACGTCCCCCTTGTGTGTCCCCACTACTCTCTCAGGTCCATTTCCCTCCCATCTGATCCTCCAGTCATTCATGCTAAATTGCTGTATTCTGAACAGCCCCTCCCCCAAGCCTCCACTCATCTTTTTTTTTTTTTTTTTTTTTGGTTCTTTTTTCCAGAGCTGGGGACTGAACCCAGGGCCTTGCGCTTCCTAGGCAAGCGCTCTACCACTGAGCTAAACCCCCAACCCCGCCTCCACTCATCTTTACTCAGGCTTCTTTTCCTACCTGTGACACCGCCTTGCATCCCCTACCTGCCTCTGTCTGGCTAGCCTCTACTTGTACCCCTAGTCTCGTGTCAGCCTTCCTGTCTCTCCCAAATACTTTTCTGGCTGTCCCACCTCTTCCACCACTGGCTGGAGTGGTCTTCCTCAAGAAGCACATTTGGGAAAACAGGACACCGATCTGCCACCACCAACCATTATGATATGGAAACATGCTCAGAGTCCCTGAGCAGGCACACTGGGATAGTCCCTGGGGAGACGCATCGGTGTCATGGAACTGGAGGTCACATTGCCCTCTATAGACATGCTTGCTGGGCAAACTCAGTGCTTCTGAACTCCACTGGAACAGGTGATCTGAGTCTTGCTTGCCCCCTGACCCCACTGGCTTACCCACCTTCAGCACCACTTGTGATACAGATGATGAACAAAGGCTTAAGAAGTTAGTGCCTGGGCCCTGTGCAGCCCCACCCACCCCTCAGTCCTAATAAAGATGGTTTATCACCGTCTATCCACCCTGTACTCAACCACCCTTGAGGCTATAAATTTCAAAAGAATGGGGTCTGGCTTTCTTATCTCCTGCTCTGTCACTACCTTTTAGCATAGCTCCTGGCCTGTGAGTGACTTCTAGAACATTCTTGTTGAACAGGATTGATGTTGCCTTAGGAGACAAAGCAATTCTTAACTCTAGCTCGGCCTGGAGCTACCTAGAGATATTTTGCAAAATTTTAATTCACTAGGGGCCACCGTAAGATATGTTATTAATCTGAATCTCTGGGATTAAACCTTGGTAAGTATCTTTTTTAAAAGGGTCCCCAGATGAGTCTAATATGCAGCTGGCATTAGAAACTTCAGGTCCAGCTGTGCAACCCTCCAATATCTGGGGCATAGCCCATATAAACCCAGGAGAAGCCAACATTCTCACAGTACCTGTTTATGGCTGTGGTTTGCCTGCCCTGGTGTCCAGGTGTCCAGGCCAGAGGTGGTGGGTTGAGATGGCTGCATCAGCTTGAGAGCCAGCTATTCGGTGACCCAAGCCCATTGGCCCCTCAGTTTGAAGAGATCCACGAGGTGATTGCCCGCTACAAGACCCTGGTGAGCATGCATCATGACCTCATGCAGTCAGCCCAAGAAGGCCAGGAGAAGATTGAACATGCCAAGGCACGGCTGGCCCGCTACATGGAGGAGAAGGACGATGAGATCCTCCAGCACAACAACGAGCTGGCAAGACTGCAGATGCGCTTTGACCGGGCCCGCAGCGATGTCATCTTCTGGGTAAGCTTCAGGTCCAGCCTAGGGCTGGTGGGGGTGGGGGTTCCTGGTTATATTTCTGCATGTGTGCACACATGCATAAAGACACTACACACACATACACACACACAAACACATACAAACTGAAAAAGGAGTCAGAGAGAGAGAGAGAGAGAGAGAGAGAATGAGAATCTCCTCCTGTGCTACACTTACACACTACCACCATATCTCTCCCCAGGAATCTCGCTGGGCACACATCCAAAACACAGCAGCCAAGAAGACCCTCCTGCTTGGCACCATTAAGATGGCTACGCTGAACCTCTTCCAGATCGTGAGCAAGCAGCTGAAGGAATCCACCCAGGTGTCCCTAGAGGACACACACAAACAACTAGACATGGTAGGAGGAGGATGTGGAGCTGGGTCCAGCAGGGTGGCAGGGTCAAGGAGGGTCTGACTGAAGGAGTGAATCAGGCAGGGCTGTAGCCCTCGGGATCACCTAGTGGTGAGATTGGGGAATTTCTGAGCTCACCCCAAATCGCTAACTCAGAAAACCTAGGATGAGAACCCATGGATTTACCTATTTAATTATATTCTCCAAGCTACGCATCTGCGGGTCAGGGGTCCACACATTGAGACCCACGGCATTAGCACCCGAGATCATCATTAGCGTCAAACCATAGGGCAGGAGTAGGGTCCCAGTGTTGAATTCATTGGTTGTGCAAAACAGTCTTGTTGGCCATGTGTGGCAACTCAGAGTCTGTTGTGCGAGGGAGGTCGTATGAGACTGAGCCTAGCTACTGTCTTCTCCACTTGAGTGTGGTTCTGGGGCAAAGCTGGGCACCTTCTCCAAAAGCTGACTGCTTCCACCCTTCAGTTGATGTTCAGAAATAGTTTTCAACCCCTCATGTTTCCAGGGAAACCCATGGCTAGGGCTCTGAACGTAGATCCTCGAGCACTTTACCAACCAAGCCATCTCCCTACTCCTGGAGATAGCACGGTTGATTAAAATTCCAAAAGCTCCTTTCGTGAGGAGAGTAGCATTGGGGGACACTTTGGCCAATCCCTTTAATGTCTGGCTCAGTAACAGGTGGATTTGCTGTTTCTCCCTATTGTTCATCCTGTTCTGACAGGACAGCAAGGAAACTCTGCTACTTGCTGTCTTGCTGCCTCAGTGATCTGACTTCCAAGATCTCCTGGCGTGCTCGTCTCCCTTCCTTTAGCTACCCTGACAAAGGATGCCCTGGGAAGTGGTACTTGCAGCTCACAGCCCCAACTGCTCATTCCCTGCTTCGGCTCCAAGCCTCCAACCCATCTACTCCAAAGGCTGAGCTTCTTGAACCCTTGAGGATTTTTCCCAAGTTTTATTTCCCGGAATCAAACTTCCGGAAGGTGCACCTGGCAAGGAAAACCAAGTGGAGATTTCCCTTGCCAGGCGCACCTCATGTTGCACAGAGCCTGTCCTAAGATAGCTGTCTTCATCCCCACGGAATATAAGCACACGGACAGAAGTTCAAAGGACTAAGCAGCGACGCAGACAGACAGACAAAGAGTGGAGAAAGTATATGTGAAATAGGAGGTTGAGCACACATCTGGTCCCTGAGCAAAGGGTCACCTTTTTGAGGATGAGAAACTGGACTGGGTGCGTGCCTAAATGCTACAGCATGTGCCCAGCACGATTGAGGCCCTGGCTCCCATCCCCAGAATTAAAATATTTCTTCAGAGCTGTTTTGTGTGGAGCCCAACTGGGTCTTCTTAGCCTCTGAGTCTATCCTGGGTCACTCTGACCACAGGCTTTTAAAACAGAAGCTGGTGAGTAGAATCTAAATTTCCCTTGAGGACAGGACCCCATCCCCCCATCACAGTGAGCATCAGGTCTGGGTTCCCTCAAGCAAGCCCTTTGATGTTGCCTGAGTCTTTCTTCCTCCTGCACATTTGTGACTCCACGCAAATGTGACCTTACTGTGCTTTGAGCTCGCTGTCAAAACCTGTAGGCTCGAGTTTCCTGTCAAGTCCTTGTCCCCCAGCTTGTGGCACTGGTTTGAGGTGAAACCTTTACCAGCAAAGCATCCTATCAGAAGTAGGTTACTAGGTGCAGGGCTTTGAAGGTGACAGCTGATCCACCCGCTCCAGGCCCACCCTCTGCCTCCCGGTCCCCTCTCCACGTGAATAGCCATTACCCAGCGCTCCTTCCATTGCAGATTGAGCACTCTACCATGGCTTCCAAGATGGGCCTCGAGCTTTGAAGGCACACGCCTTTAAGTTGTTGCTCTCATCTCTTTTGAGCCCAGTGCCCAGAGAAGTCACTAACAGATAGGCTAAGCCCAATTCTTAGGGTCACCCAGAAAAATCTGTGAACCGAGGCAATGCAGTCACCTCTGGAAGTCAAGGATGAGCGCAATGAGGTCCTTCCAAGGAGATGCTCCACCTTAGAACTTGGGGAGTGTTTGCTGGGTGAAGTCAATGCTGTCTCCCTGTCTTGCTAGATCCAGCAGTTTATACAAGACCTGTCAGACATCTGGACAGAAGTAAAGAAGAAAGAACAACTACAAATCCGGGTGTAAGGAAGCAACATGCTTCTAGAATGTCCCAAGACACTATAGAGGAAAGAGAAAGGAAAGAGAAGGTTCCTGATGAGCCTGTGGTCCAATCCCCTAGTTCAGCTGTTGAAAACCAACAGCTTCCTGATGATATATCCCCTGTTGCTTTCCCCTCTGGCTTCAGTCTGTCCCAACCCTAAAACCACAAATAATATAAGAAGTTGATTCTGAAGTTACCTCTCCTTTCGAAAGTTGGTTCATGGGGAAGAGGCAATGAGGGGAGAGCCCCACAAGCACCCCATCTAAGAGCAGCTCGCTCGGGCTGCTGGAAAGCCAGATGCCATGCCTTTGACTGGGTGACTTTTGGGCTTTAGACTTTAAGCTAGTTAGGAATTCAGGTGGGCAACAGGGACAGCACAGGGGCCCTATCTCTCTTCTACCACTTGAGGGGGAAAAAAAGTGTTGTTCCTAGTCAGGGTGCAAGGCTCCTTAGAAACTATAACAGCAGCTTCTCAAGTCAAAATTTCACAGCCCTGCCCCCTATCTCTGGTATACCCCCAAACATGCAAACACGGTGTCATGTCACCAATGCAATGCAGGAACAGCACATTGGCTGCCTGGAAGCTTGTAAGGTAATGTGATGTGCCAAAGGACAACCTCCACTTGGAGCATCCTAGCATGCTGAAATGCTTGTGAAAACCAGTAAGAACCAAACCAAACAGAGGCAAACTGTCGATGGCAAAAGTCAGAGACCCAGGGTGAGCATGGGTGCTTTATAGACACTGGCTCTGTGAGACATGCACGAGGCACCTGGCGCACATAGCAAGACACTCATTTGTCCCAGGACACTGGCTGCAGGGCCTGAGGGTGAGGACTACATTTGTGTCTCCCTGACCTGAACTCAGCTCTGGGAGGATGACACAGCGTGCTTTTCACCTAGCCAGGATCTTCCCCTAAGACCCTGCAGGGGAGGCCCTGCTGCAGCCCTCGCTTGCTAGACGCGTGTGTCCTGTGGTTCCAGCTCAAAGACAATCTGAAACTCTGATCTAAAACCCAGAAACCTAAAACAAGCCTTCTGCACAATGCTGGTGCTCGCTCAAGCCTAGTGCTGGGGTTGATGACTATGGTCTCTGCTACTCAGGGGTTTGTGCCCAGAGAATCACATGGACCCAGGGATTTGAAAACAGCCTAGACAATACAGCAAGACCCCATCAAGAAAAAAAAACAAAAACAAAACTCTGGGGAGCTGAGCTCAATGGGTAAGAACACTTGCTGAACAGGAGGCCATACCTGAATGCAAATCCCCAGCACCTAGGCACAGAGCTGGAAATGCGTGCACACACTTGTAACTCCAGGACTGCGCTGGGGCAGAGACGAGAGGCTTACTGGGGCTTGCTGGCCACCAGCCTAGTTGCAGGTTCAATGAGAGACCGTGTATATCAGTTTCTGTTGCTATGACGAAACACCGTGACCGAAGGCGACTTAAGGAGGAAAGGTTTGGGCTTATGGCTCCAGAGGGCCGAGAGGCCACCATGGCAGAAAGACGCGGGAGCAAAGCAGAAAGCCAAGAGACAACATCTATCACCTCAAGCCAGTTGCAGAGAATGAACCGGAAGTGCGGCGAGGCACTGAACTCTCGAAGCTCATGGCAGTGATGCCCTTCCTCCAGCTTGGCTGCCCTGCCCCATAACCTCTCTAGAGTTTCTCTGACTGTTCAGATGCCTGAGCCCGTTTCTCATTCAAACCAGCACACCCTGTCTCAAGACAGGAAGGTGGAGAGCAGGACAACTAATGCCCTCCCCTGGCCTCTGCACATGCACACATGCACACATAGATACATGTACTGGCACAGACATGCTTACAGCACACACACACACACACACGCATGCACTTGGATAAGTTGCTTTATAACCTGGAGAGACGGCTCGGCAGTTAAAAGCACTGGCCGCTCTTCCAGAGGACCCAGGTGCAGTTCCCAGCACCCACAATCTTCAGTGACTCCAGTTCCAGAGACTCTAACACCCACCTCAAGCCTCCGCAGGCATCACACATGCACGCAGTTCACAGACACGCATTCTGGCAAAATACATAAAAGAATGTTTTGTTTTTCAAGAGAAGGTCTCCCTACATAGCTCTTGCTGTCCTGGAACTCGGTCTGTAGACCAGGCCAGCCTCGAACTCAGAAAGTTCTGCTTGCCTTGTCCTCCTGAGTGCTGAGATTAAAGGTGTACACCACTACACCTGACTTACGTGATTTCTTTAAATGTGTTACAACCATGTGCTTTCGAGATCATGAGCGGCACTCGTCTCTCACCATCAGTCCATGATCCTGTCTGTGTCAGCTAACATTCAGCCAGGTGAGGACACTGATGTAAGATTAAATATCACTTAATCAAAGTACTTGGGCCAGGTGTGATGGAGTACTGGGAGCTAGAAGTGAGTCAGTCTCTCTAAGTTCAGGGCCACCTACTCTACATAGTGAGACACCCCCCACCACCACTCCATCATTTTAGACAAAACCAAAACTTGGGATAATAAATGTTTCAGCTTTGGTATTTTTCAGATTATGCAATTAAATATATATACATATATATGTGTATGTATATATACATACACACATAAATTTTATATATATGTATATACATACATATATATATATATATATATATAGAGAGAGAGAGAGAGAGAGAGAGAAAGATTTCATAGGGATGAGACAAGTTTAAACAAAATATACTTGTTTTATATATGCTTTGCACATAGTCTAAAGACAGTTTTATTCAATATATGGACAACATTTGGTTTTTCTAGACAGGGTTTCTCTGCGTAGTCCTGGAACTCACTCTGTAGACCAGGCTGGACTCAAACTCAGAAATCCACCTGCCACTCCGGTGCTGGGATTAAAGGCGTGTGCCACCAACTCATGCACACCACTGCTACTCTCAATATTGTTCATAATTTTGCGTGGTCCATCACACCAGGCCACACGTGAAGTTTTATGGTTACATTGTTACAGCCACGGGCAAAGAGTTTTTCATTTTGGATCTCTTTAGTGTTTTAAGGGTCAAATTAAGGATGCTCAGCCTGGATCCAGACGTACGAAGGTGGACGCAGGTGGACCCTACTATCCGTGTACGTCCAGTCACAAACACAGCTTCTTTACGGAACTTTAACCCACTGATCGTTCACATCATGCTGGAGCCTGAAGTCAGAGGGGAGGTGGCTGGGAGACAAATATAGAGGAAGAACTGGAGAGATGGCTGAGTGTGTAAAGTGTTAGCAGGCAAGCATGAGGACCTGAGTCAATCCCAGGGAGCCATGTAAACACTCAGTGCCGTGCCCTGCTGTGCCATTGCTGAGAGGGCAGACAGGGAAATCCCTAGGTCTTGCTGGCCAGAAAGTTTAGCTAACTCAGTGAGCCCTAAGTTCAATGAGATAGCCCACCTACAACAAAACAAAACAAAAAATCAATGTAGGGTCAGGGAGACAGATGGGCAGGTAAAGACACCTAGACTGTTGGCCTGAGCTCAATCTGTGGGACCTACATGGTGACTTTTACATACAGATGCTGGTGCATGCATGTGTATGCATGTGTGCATATACACATTCACTAATAAAGTATAATAAAAGAAGTAATTTTTTAAAAATCTACCAAGGAGGAAGCAATTGAGGAATGCCACTCGATGTCAACAGATAGCTTCCATACCAATGCTCATGTATGTGCATATGTACATACATATATACATACATGCATGCATACACACACACAGAAAGGGGAAAAGTTGGGTAGATCAAGAACAAGATAGAAATCTCCTAACTTTTATCCTGAAGACAGACAGAAATCTATGTCAGTCCTTGTCACCTCTTTACTGAGTGATAGGAGTGCCCTGCAGAAGCTAAGTCCTTGGTCACAGAACTGAACATGCACTCTGGCCCAGGGTAGGAGGAGAAGCCAGAGGAGGATCCACCAGACGAGGAAACAATTGCACACCCTACCCCTGAGACAAGTTAACAGAGAAGCAAAAGCTTATGTGAACCACAACATAGCTGCCTCTTTTCCTCAGCCCCGAATCACCCATGGGAAGCCATTCATGTCCTGCCTTCACAGGAAACACCCAGGAAAAGGAACTCTGGGTAATGTAGCTCAGCTTAGTGAAGGTGACATGTCACAAGCCTCTACACTGCCTCTGTCTCCACAACTGAAGAAATGGAAGCTTCCTTTTTAAAGAGAGACCTTGGAGTCTGGGAGGCTGCCGTAGAGCTGGCCCGGTCTAAACAAACCTTTCTCTGGTTCAAGTTGGAGACCAGAGAGAGTTTCAAACATACCATGGGTTCAGTCAGGGGAGTGCTCAGCATGGAATGAATCATAGCTGGCCAGAAATGGCTTGAGGGAGTGGGAGGCTATGTCTCTGAAATAGCTGGATCCTGGGAGGCAGCCGAGGCAGCCGAATGAATGTGAAGCAGACAGTTTGTCCAACTCCCAGATACGCAACACCCTCCTGTCAACCTCCTGCCATCCCTTGTGAGGTGGTGTTTGAGAAGCCCAGCCTGTTAGGATTACACACACTTCCTCGTGGGCCAGGCTCCTCAGCCCCACCCCCACCCCAGTCCTATGCCAGGAGCTGGAGTCTCTCAGCCTCGCAGAGTCATGTTTCTGGCTTGAGTGAAGTTGGGAATCGGGAAGGGTCACACTTGGAATGCCTGTGATCACACAAAGCTCATCTTAACCCCTGCGTATTCACGCTTGCTTATGAGGCAATTCATTCTGATATTGTGGCATTTCTCAGGTTGAAGATAATACACAGTCCCTGGACAGAAGAAATTCTGTGGGTCTAGGCAGTTTCTTGACTACAGGAGAAGCCACAAACATATAAACTTATTCCCAAACCTATGGAAGAAAGAGAGAAAAATCCAGAAGGTTCAGAGGCCTCAGAGACTCTCACAAATGGCTTTCCTGTGGACAGGAAATAGAGGAACAGGAGGCTGCCATAGACAGACCCTTAAGCCCCCTTCCTAGAGACTCCCTCCCTCGCTTCCCAGCCCCTTCTTCAGTCCCTCAACACTGCTACCTGGGGCCCAGCATCCACGCAAAGAAGCTCAAGTCTCCCCAACTAAGAGAGACTCATCCCAGATGGATGAGATTACGTTCCAAGAACGAGAAGTTAAGAGGCTGATTGGAGATTTCCCAGCAAGAAAAGACATGAGCTCATTACAGCAGAAGTAACTGATTGGTTCCAGAGATGGATGGTTCTCATCAGCCAAGGCAGGAAGCAGGGCTGAGCATGTCTGAAGGCAAAGGAGGGGAAGGAGCCCTTCAGGGACTCATACTGTGTGCTGGGGAACCCTGTCCCCCAACAAAACCTATTAGCTTTTCCACAGGGAAGGGAGTAGCGAGATTAAGGGAAGGGGGAGGTTTGTGAGAGCTCCACCTCCAGGCAGCGGGATGGACACGTACCCATGTCTGTCCCACATGTCAATCACAGACACAGCTGCTGGTGCGAACATGATCAGATCAGTCAAAAGCCCTTCAAGGTGACCTTGGATCTCTCTAGGGGGCAGTCCAAGAGTCCCTGTGCCTATGAGATCGTTCCTCAGTCTCAGGTCTTCCTCTCACACATTTTTTATCCCGAGCCCTTTGCTGCTGGCTTTTGGTCTCACAAATGAGCACTGTCTCATTTCATGTCACATTAAAATCGGTTGCTGAGAAAGCTGAGACTGCTTCAGCTTCTGGACTTTTGATCCGTGGGATATATTCTGGCATCTTCTGTGTGCATGAGCAGAGGCTGAGGGCACACAGAACCAGAGGAGAACAGCACCTCCATCCCCAACCCCACCACCCCACCCCCATCTCCTGCCCCAGCATCTCTTCTGGAAGAAAAGAGCCTTGACACTAGCCAGGCCAGGCTGGCCCTCGGCTTCCTCTCTCCAAATGCCTGGACGCCCCTCTGCCTTAACCTTTGAAAGGAAGAAGTAGGAAGTGTGGCATAGGGAATTAGCCAGGCCCTGAGACATCCAGGGTGTGACGTCATCCTGGGGAGTGGGACAGGAAGTGGCCATTTTAAAAGAATTTTATGAGGAAAAGAACAGCGTCTGGGAACACCCATCAGGATGACAGCCAGCTGCACCGTGATGCAAAACCGATTTTATTAGTTCTATAGCCTGCATAACGGATTGCTACCATCTCCTCAGTCTCTCACAGGAGTGAGTCTGGAGTCCATGTGACCTGACTTGGGTCCTACTCAGCCACTCTTGCAAGATAAAACCAAAGTGTTGGCCAGCTGGGTGCTCATCTGGAGCTGGGGGACGGGAGGGGGGTACTTTACTCCCTCGCACATTCGGGCTGTTGACATAATGCCTTCTCTACAGCTGCAGGTCTGAGGTCCTATTTCCTGGCTGGCTGTCAGCCAGGGGCTGCTCTCTGGTCCCAGAGGTCAACTGCATTCCTCATTACACGGCCCCCTTCATCTTCAAAGCAAGGGCACCACATGGAGTCTTTGTTGAGCTTTGAATCTGACTCTTCTGGTACCAGGCAGGGCAGCTATATCCACTTAGAAGCACTCCTGTGGTTAGATCAGGCACATGCAGATAAACTCCCCATTGCACATAACTGAGACTAAAACCAGGGAGTCACAGTCCCGGAAGCCAGCCTGGGATTCTGCCTACCACAGGAAGGAGTCAAGCAGGATCAGGTTCCTACCCCATGTCTGTAAACCCAGCACTAGGGACCCTGGGGCAGAGAGATCATGAGTTCAAGATCAGCTTGGACTACGCAATGACATCCTGTTTCAGAAAGAGAGGACAAGAAGAGAAGATGAAGGGAGAGAAATGGGATACGAAAATCAAAGTAGCTGGAAGGAGAGGGGGCAAGGAGAAGCTACAAAGTAATTAAAGGCCATGATGAGGCACAGACATGTTGAAAGCTCTTAACTGTGCCTCATCTTGATCCTCCATACCCACTAACAGTCACTCCCATTTCTTCTCAGTCCCCAGCCTCAGAAAAGGATCTTTCCCGCTTTCTGTAATTTTGCCTTGTCTGGATATGCCATTTACATAGAGTCACCCAGGACCTGGTATTTTTGTGTTGACTTAGTGTGATGTTTTCCCGTGATAATGATACACAACATACCATGTACCACTATACCACTTCTCCTTTTTATTATTTTTACATTAGTTATATCATTATGAGTGTTTTGCCTCTGTATATGTCTGTGGACCGTGTGGGTACCTGGAACCCAAGGAGGTCAGAAGAGGGCTTTGTATCCCCTAGCACTGGAGTCATGGACAGTTGGGAGTTGCCATATGGGTATTAAAAACAGGTTGTGGGTTCTCTGCAAAGCAACCGATACTCTTAACCTAGGGGTCATCTCTCCAGTCTCCATAGTTCCTTTATATAGTTGGGATAATAATTCATCGTATGGGTTATTATGCCTCATTAATTCAATAATCAGTTGATAGACATTTAGGTCTCATCTACTTTATGGCTATTGTGAATAATTCAGCTGCACACATCTTTGCAGGGACACATTTTTATTTCTTTTGGGTGTCTACCTAGGAGTGCAATTGCTGGATTGGATGCTAACTCTGTGACTAACTTTTGAGAAACTACCAAATGGCATTGCCTTTTGAGTTTCTTGAGGAACATTTTCATTTCAGGGGCTAAGGGCAAATTGGTTTAAAAAAAATAAATTTAAAAAAGCTAGCTTGGCAAGAAATAGAAGAAAGATCGGGATTTGATAAGGCAATGATGAGGGACAGGTCAAAGCGGACAAATATGAGACTCCATTATAGGGTTTCCAGACTGTGGGAGCATATGCAGATCATAAGTGAGAGAATCATCATAGCCCAACTCATAATTCACTGTCAGAGGGAAAAAATATCATATCACATCTCACAATGCAGTATCCCCCACTTTACCCCTGGTCAAGAGAGCCCTCTGTCAACCAACTTGGTGCCACGGGGTCCTGAAGGGGAAGAAGAAGACGAACTGACACACGGTTCTGAGGGAGTCACCCTTGAAGTGTTTAGGAAGAGATTTGAATGAATAAATGGTTTTTAGCCAAACATGATGAGAAGAAGGAAAGACTGAAGGTGTCTTAATGAAAAATGGAAAGGGCCCAGGTCTGGAAGTGGGGGGGGGGTCAGAAGGGGTGTTTACATTGGTCAAGTAGCAAAGAAAGGAGGAAGAAAAGTCAGTGACCCCCAAAATCCTCTTCCAGGATGCTAGCTAGCCAGGGCTGTGCTGTTTTGCAAAACTCTTCCATTAGCTTGTTTATCTAGATTCTTACTCTCCTTACCCTCATGGCTGATTCTGTGTACAAGCCCCAGGACTTCCAGACTCCTTCCCACCCTGCCCACTGCAGCAGGTACTAAGGATTACCTATCAATCATGCAGTATAGGACCTCCCCTTTTCTCTGAAGTTTATAAAAAGGGGAGCTGGAGAAATGTTCCCTCCTCAGCACCCATATAGTGGGTCACAACCATCCACAACTCAGTTCCAGGGGAGCTGATGCCTCTCCTGACCTCTGCTGTCACCTGCATGCACATGGCACACATACACTCAGGCGTGCACATAAAATTCATATTTTTAAACTTAAATAAGTGAAAGTGAAATGTATAAGAGGGGACCCTCGTTCTGCCACACAGACCTGATCTCACTTCAGAGTCTCTGCATCCATCTATGGGAACACGCATAGGCAATTAAGGATGCTAAGACAAATTCACTAATAGATGCAGACATGATCTTCCCCTGGGGCAGAAATCAACTGAATCCCTGTACAAGACTCATTTGAATTTTTATTCGCAGCAATCAGCAGCAGCATCTCCATGGCTTACCTTCCGTCTCAACGGAGTTGTAGATGGTTTTTAAAGAGGACAGACAGGAAGGAAAGCATATAAACCTCTGTAGATTCACATCCTTGAACCACATCCTTGAAAGGAACCCAGCCAAGCCCATGACCATTTCAAAGTCTTTTGCAAACTTCCCTGACAACCTGAGGTTGCCAATGTGGTCCAAGGGAACTTAAACTTATACAGAGGGATATTATGGGATGTGCTGTGGTTGAACTGAGGCAATGGGGTCCAAAGGTTTTCTTCATTCCTGACAAGCAGATCCAGAGACATCATGAGCACGTGGCACCCTGGAACCCAGCTTAAAAAAGGAAAGTCGAGAGTTTCCAAGGCCCTCCCTGTGTAGCCTCAACACCATCTGGAATTTCCATTTCCCGACTCGTAATCTCAACTCGTAATCTCACTTATATCATTGAAGTAAAATCTCTTGTTTATATCGAGAGTGGGAAAGTTTAAAGATGAACCGTGGGTTGGTTTGTTCAGTTTTTAAAGTTTTTTCTTAATTCAGAGTCAACACTAAAATGCTTGCAAAGAACAGGCCCCACCCTCCACCTGTCATCTCTCAGGCCTCACCTTCTACTCTCCCCTGATCCCCCCAGCCTCAGCAGTCTCCTCCAGGCTGAATCCACATCACAGCCAAGGTGTTTGCTCCTCCCAAGGTGTAGAATACTCCCCATCCTCTTTGAAGGCAGCTTCCCAGTGGCAATACAACTCTTCCTCTAATTCCAGCCTTCACCCTCATATTCCCAACTTGTCTATTTTATCCCATAAATGCATCCTCCTTGTCTTAGGGTTTTATTGCTGTGACAAAACACCACAAACAAGTTGGGGAGGAAAGGGTTTATTCGGCCTACACTTCCACATTGCTGTTCATCACCAAAGGAAGTCAGGACAGGAACTCACACAGGGCAGGAACCTGGAGATGGGAACAGATGCAGAGGCCATGGAGGAGTGCTGCTTACTGGATTACTCCTCTGGCTTGCTTAGTTTTCTTTCTTATAGAACCCAGGACCACCCCCAGGGATGGCACCACCCACAATAGGCTAAGCCCACCCCCATTGAGCACTAATTGAGAAAATGCCTTACAGCTGGATCTCATGCAGGCATTTCCCCAGCTGAGCCCCCTTTCTCAGCGATGACTCTTGCTTGTGCCAAGTTGACACAAAACATCCAGTAGATTCTTCTAACACATCACACAATTCACTTGTTGGTTTCATTTCCTGTCTGTACCATGACGACACAAGCAACAAGAAGACAGATGTGTCTCCGTTCTTTTCTTTGTTTTTTGAGACAGGGTCCTCTCCCTCCCCTCTCCCCTCCCTCTCCCTCCCCTCCCCCCTCCCCCCTTCCCCCTCCCCTCCCTCCCCCCCCCTCCCCTCCCCCTCCTCTCCTCCCCCCCCCCCCCCCCCCCCCCCCTTTCCCCTCCCCTCCCCTCCCCCTCCCCTCCCCTCCCCTCCCCCCCCTTCTCTCCTCAGGCTGTCTTGGAACTCACTATGCAGACCAGGCTGCCTTGATCTCACAGAGATCCTCCAAAGGCAGGTGTTTCCTCTGTATTGATGGCTGTAGAAACCCCACCCCCACACTTCCTATGATAATGTCAGTAACAAAGAGCAGAGGATGCTGGATGGGTAAATGGGGGACGTGGGGGACTTAGGGGAACCGACTCCCACAGACACCACATTCCATTGGCTGCTGCGTTGGGGATTGCTAGGGAAGACTAAAGTTTGAAGGAAAGACACGGGGGACAACGGTAAGCCTTGGCAGCTACACAGACACTGTAGAGTGACGTATGGTGGTTATCTCAGGCCCACCTGTAGGCTTATCTGTGTTCTATGTTGTACCGTATTCCGTTTTATTCCGGGACATTATTGTACTCTTCTTTAAGGAGAAGTTAACATTAATAATCACCAGCATGTTGTATCCAGTGCTTACAGGAACAGTGTCAAACCCAGGGCCTCATTTAATCTTCTTAATGGCCCTACAAGGCAGATATTACCTACATCTCACTTTACATACAAAAAGGGTGATTCAGAGGTGTGGATGACTTTTAAAATTAATATCTGGAGCTGGAACGATGGCCCAGCGGTTACGTGTTCAGGCTGCTCTTTCAGAGGACCTCGGTTCGGTTCCAAGCATCCACATGGCAGCTCACAACCATCTGTAACCCCAGTTCCAGGAGACCTGACACGCTTTTCTGACCTCCTTGGGTACCAGGCATAGATGCGGCATCCATACATGAAAGAGAGAGAGAAAGGGAGAGGGAGGGGGAGAGAGAGAGAGAGAGAGAGAGAGAGAGAGAGAGAGAGAGAGAGAGAGAGAGAGAGAGAGGGAGAGAGAGGGAGAGAGAGAGGTTAGTATCTAACTTCCTGAAATTCTCTAGGCTGCAGCTCACAGGCATCTTCCACTTCTGACCGCTGTACTTTATCCATCACTTGTTAAAGGATTTTTCATGGTTGGCTCCACTTACAAGGCTAAATAAACCTCTTTTTAGACACTCAAACTACACTCAAAGATCATTACTGTAGTCATGTTTTGTTTATGTATACTATTGCTCTGACTTAACAAACAGCACCATTCAAGTGTGTATATTTCACACACTTGATTCAATGAATTCACACAATGAATCAAATGTATAAATACGGTAAACTTTTCAGTCTCTTAAATATGTCAATATGATATTTACTACTTCTTTTAGAAAGACCAGAAAGCTTTTTAGTTTAAAACTATGAGTCTAAATCAATTAGCTACTTTATAATTTTCATTGGAATTTCAAGATTTTTTTTTTTTGCTCAGAGTAGGTAAATACTCCCAAGCACTATAAAAAATATAAGTGTATAAAGATTGGTTTACATAAAAACATTAGTATCATGGTTCGGATTCCCTTAAACTTTCTATACTCCGTTTAATTAATCAATCAATTAATTTACTTTGTGACAATGTCTCTGTATTGCCTTAGCTGGCCTGGAACTCACTCCATAGCCAGGCCTGGCCTCAAACTTGTGGTCCTCCCACCCCAGCCTTCCAAGTGCTGAAATGACAAGTGTGTGTCCCATGCCTGCTTCTTCCTTTTAGTCTCCATGGATTTAAGAGATTCTTATCATTGGCATGGTGGCACAGACCTTTAATCCCAGGACTCAGAAGATAGAGGCAGGTGGATCTCTGTGAGATTGAAGCCAGTCTGGTCTTCATATTGGGTTCCAGGATAGCTGGGGCTACATAGAAAGACACACACACACACACACACACACACACACACACACACACCCCACATGTATACAGAGAGAGATGGAGACAGAGACAATGGAGACAGAGGCAGAGAGACAGAGAGAGCCATTCCAATCCGGAGGACTGTTATCCTGACTCTCCAGGATTACAGAACAGTCTGCCCTGTCTGCCACTGCTGCACCAATGACCCACTGCACTGAAGACAATGCCATATAACCCGTGTAGACCTAAGTCACTCTGCCCTAACAGAGAAGCTCTGCTAAATGGTTTGATCTAGCATGCCTTTGGCTTTAAGATTTGCAGTCACTTCTAACACTAAAGACCCTAGGACCAGATAAAATCCTGTCTTTGTTCGTACTGTTGTCTTTAGATTACACCTATCCATTAGACTCCTGGGTAGTGGTGGCCACGACTTTAACTCCAGCACTCAGGAGGCAGAGGCAGGCAGATATCTGTGTGCTTGAGGCCAGTCTGGTCTACACAGAGAAACCCTGTCTTAAAAAACAACCATTAGCACAGCCACAAATCCACTAGATTGAATCACTTAGGGATCAGCTACTTTCACCTCGTGAACTACAGGCATCTGTCAGTCATGGAAAGGGATGACCAAGGGGGTCAGTGGTTCCTTCCCAGGTTTGTGACCTCACACCCTGCCTGTCCCTGGCCTCTGAGGTCAGCCAGCTCCTAGGGTAGGTAAATAGAGGTTTCCTTTAGGAACATTTATGCTGGGATCTCTCCTGCCCTGACTGGTTCACCCAGATGAGATAGGAAGACACGGAAACGGCTTGTGTCCCGTTAGAGCCACTCTGGAGGATGCCCAGAGGCCCCCAGGCACCTCTTTCGTCTCTTCCTTTGAATTGCTGGATTGGTGAGGTCGATAGAAGAAGAAACATTATTCTCATTTTTAATTAATTCATTCAATAAACAGTTACTGCCCATATGGGGACGGTTCTTCAAGGAGCTCATTGTTTATAAAGGAGCCATAGCGGCCCATAGTTCAGGCCTGGATGTAATCTGCACTGTAGGAAGGGACTTGGTTAAAGCTCCATGGGGCTTAAGAGAATCAGTTAGTGAGAGGTGTTTCATTATCTCGGAGGCAGAGACTATTAGCATCTCCATTCTGTAGGACGGCAGAGATCTGCCGCTGTGTAACTACCCGTCCCCAAACCCAGTGACCTAAAGCAATTGTCCGCACCCACCCCCACCTCCAACCTACCCAGGATTCAATCTAGTGAAACAGAGCTCATCTGCTCTCCAGTGTACTTTGCCCAGCAGGGAACAGTAAGGTTGTTCACCCACTAGAGAGGAGCCAGGGGGCTCACCATCATTTGGAGCACTTCAGTTATCACTGACATTTCTGATCTCTATCAGGATAGCAGAACTTTCTCTATAGCCTGAGTAACCTCCTAGAACATCGAAACAGACATATCAACTGACAGCATCGCATCCGCCACATTCAGTTGGTTAATAGATGTGGCAGAGCCAGCCCAGGCCTAAAGGGAAGGAAAATTGACATGGGGGTTTGGCACAGGCACTCCGCAAAGGGCATGCAGGATGGAGACAACAACTATGGCCATCTTTGGAAACAATCTTCCACACAAGTGGCACTTAAATAGCTTGCTGAAGGCCACACAGCCAATTAGGCTCTGAAGGTCTGCAGAAGGTCAGTCCATCGTGCAGAAAGGTAGAGAAGGGCCTTTCAGATGAAGCAGTACATGCTGGGGGAAATGATGTGTGTGGGTAAGAAGCCGCTGACATGGAGATCTGGGGTGTGATTGTTCAGCATGTTGGAAACGGTGAGCAGAGAAGAATGAGATGAAACATACAGGTTGTACTGGGACGGGAGAGACGGCTCTGTAGTTCAGAGCACTCGCACCCATATTGGGCAGTTCACATTGCCTAGGATTCCAACTTCAGGGAAATCAGTGCTCTCTTCTGGCCCTAGGCATTGCATTGAAAGGCACACACATGCGCAGACACACAGAGAAAGACAGACACACACACCCAGAGGGAGAGAGAAAGAAAGACAAACACACAGAGAAAGACAGACACACACAGAGGGAGAAAGACAAACACACAGAGAAAGACAGACCGACACACAGAGAGACAGACAGACACACACATACAGAGAAAGGGAGAGCTGGGAGGTGGGAGGGCAGAGGAGGCATGGATTTAAACACCAAAGTCAACTCTGCAGACTTGCATAGGCGGAGAGGTAGGGAGCTCAGCACCTACCGCTCTTCCAAAGAACGCGGGTTTGGTTCCCAGTGCCCACACAGCAGCTCACGACTGCTGTGACTCCATTCCATGAGCTTCAGGACCCTTTTCTGGTCTCTGCAGGTACTAGGCACGTACATGGTACACAGGCAAAACATCCATATACATAACGTAATATTAATAAGGAGAGAGAGAGAGAGAGAGAGAGAGAGAGAGAGAGAGAGAGAGAGAGAGAGAATGAATGTGCAGGGCCTGACCCAGGTTGGATTCCTGCTCTTCTGGCTCTGGTCATCCAAGCATAACGAGGCTGTTTGTGGTAGAGAACTATAAATTACAGCAACGTGTTACAAAAATATTCATTTCATGTATATGAATACACTGTCACTGTCTTCAGGCACACCAGAAGAGGGCATCAGTCCTCGTTACAAATGGTTGTTAGCCACCATGTGGTTGCTGGGATTTGAACTCAGGACCTCTGGAAGAGCAGTCAGTGATCTTAACCGCTGAGCCATCTCTCCAGCCCCTACAGTAAATTTTTTTTTCTAGGCATATCAGCTTCAGCATGTTGTTGACAACTGCAGAAATGAACATTCTCATTGTTGTGACCAAAACCGGTTAACAGCCTCAGGCCGATAAACAACCAAAGGGAAGAAAACTTTGTCTGGTCAGAGGGTCCAGACACCTGAGGCTGTTTGGCCTTGTGCTCTTGGATAAAAGAGTGCAGAGGAAGCTTAGTACCTGAGCACAGGTAACCGGCCATGTGGCAGAATGTAGGTGAAAACAAATGGGTTATCTTTGGTTATGATCTAGTCAGAGAAGAGCCTGGCTAAATGGCCAAGGTATTTGTAAATATATTTTGAGTCTGAGTCTTATTTCTGGGAACATGGGGCTGAGAAGAAGAACTGGGACCTAAATTCAACAGACTTGTAAGTGGGGACAACTTATTCATCAGAGGGACACTTGGGCATCTGGACTATTTCTCATAATTTATATCCAGAAGCAGATGCAAAGGGAACTCTTTACCTCACATCCGGTAGGAGCAGAGAGAAGCTGGACCTGATGCTCAGCAGCTTCTGCTCTCTCTCCTTTCACTCTGCCCCAGACCTCTGGTCTAGGAGATGGTGCCCCTCACATTCAGGATGAGTCTTCCCCTCTCAGTAAATCCTCTCTGGAAACACTTTTCCAAACACACCCAGAGATGAGCTTCAGCAATCACTTTGGGATTCCGCAGCCTAGTGGTCAATGTGGATGAGCCATCATAAGGTCAGTCCCTCAGTTGGTTTGAGCTAAGGAAGCACCCACTGAGGTGGGTTTTGTGCACCCTTTCTACCATGAAATGTCCTCTCAGAAGGGAGCAAGCTTTGGTCCACGTGGAGTTAGTTGGGGGCTGAGGGTAAAGCAAGAGATGAAAGTTTACCTCTTGCCCCCTCTGCTTACACACCGATGCGCTCTGAATGTCTTCCCAGTACAAGAGCAGCAGGAAAGAAAGAACAGAGGGTGTAATGCACAATCCCTTCAAAGCGCTTACTTTGAAAAGACATCACATTTAAAGGAAAGAGAAGGGAAGAAGGAAGAAGCCTAGTTGCCCCTCTCTCTCTCTCTCTCTCTCTCTCTCTCTCTCTCTCTCTCTCTCTCTCTCTCTTTTTCTCTCACTAGTTTCTCTGGCTGCAAAAGAGCCCTCCACCCCCCACCCCACCCCCCTCCTCCACTGCTAGTTGCTCTCTGGGGTTTGTATCTCCATTCTTCTGACACACTTCATGCTAGGAGAGCTCATTTTGGCTCCTTCAAAAATTGGACTCTAAATTTAGAATTGGCCTCAAAACTTCTGATCTTTGAGCTCAACTTGTCTGGGTTGGCCGGGGTTCCAGCAGCCATCTCTTATCGTCATTAATGTTGCTCCTATTTGGTCTCCTGGTTGTCTTAGAAACACGGATTGGTATGATCTGTCACAGCCAGGAAATAGGAACCAGAACCCACCTACCTGCTAGGACCCCATGCCTGTTCTTTTCTGGTAAATAATGTTCCCTCCTAGCAGAAAACGCTTCCCCTTCATCTTCTAAGAGCTGGCCCCTTGGTCCCACTCCAAATTCCTTCTGGTCTCCCTTCCATGTGTTGTAAGTTCCTTTCCTGGCATCTCATCCCTGGAGTCACCAGAAAGAAGAGGAAGCAGAATTTGGTTTGTGCCTCAGCCCAGCTGCTTACCGTCCGGACTCAGGCCCCATTAACCCCTGACCTCCAACCTCAATCTTGCCCGGCACCTCGCTTCACATGGCCAAGTCAGGAGAGGTGCTAAGAGGCAAAAGGGCCTCCCAGACTCCACCAGGTGTTTCTCCATATGCTCAGTTCTAACCAGTGAGTGGCCAGCAAAAGACCAGAAGCAGGTTCGGTGCAGCCCAGGCTCCGCCCCTCCACTCCACATCTCCTTGGAAAAGCCATTTGCCTTTCTAGCTGACTCATTTGCCTACTGCTACCATGAAGAGTGGAATGAACTGGCATCTACCATGAAGTATACTTCCCTTATGCGTCCTCTAAGCAGCTCCTGCCTCTTTGATCACAGCCAGACTTCACTGGAGAAAGGCTCCAGTAGCATGAAGGCTCTGTGGTGTCTTCTGCAACATCCCCGATGAGCACGTGGTCACGAGCATGTCAGGGAGGTCCAGCATTTTTCAGTGAACTTCAGAGATGTAACCCCCAGACTCAGAATGATTCTGCAGGAGACCAAAGCCATCTGGGTCTCATTTGTGGTAGTTTTGAAGGTACACAATGTTCTCAAGATAAAAGCAACATTCCTGGAGCCGTGTTCCCCACATTGCTGTCTCGGGAGCACCAGGACCCCATGTGGGGCAAGTGCTTCAGAAACCTATTGCCAAGTCCATTTGGGGAAAGCTGGTTTATTGACTTGAGGATTTTTCAGAGTCATTAACCGACTAATGTGCCTTGAGCCTACAGCCACTACTAGAGACACTGCATTCGATCTTCACATTGAAACCACTTTGATTTCACCCCTTTGCTAGTTCCACATGACAGATGAGAACTCAAGACTTCCAGAGTTGAATGACTTGTCTGGAGGGCTGTAGCCTGGAACTGTAGGAGTAGGGATTTAAACTCAAGTCTAGTCTGAATCTAGAGCCCATGGTCCTTACCCTATGCTATCTATACTTTCCATCCATGTCAGTCAGCTCGATGAAGAAGCCACCTGCTTGGAGGGGCTGCCCTTGTGCTAGACAAGACACCTCAGGGAACATGAGACAAAGGGCGGGTTTCTAAGTGAGAGTCGGAAATAGGAGGGTGCTGAGAGCACAGCTTTAAGTATAAGGACCTTGTGTATTGTATGGATGCATCACCTGTCAATTAAAAAAAAAAACAAAAACTATGGCCTATAGGAAAGGGTAGAATAAAAGGTGGGACATCCGGGAGGCAAGAAGAATTCTGGGATAGAGTGAGGTAGGAGATTCGCCTGCCTGGAGAAGATGTAATGGAATGGAAGCTTAGTACCTGAGCACAGGTAACCGGCCATGTGGCAGAATGTAGGTGAAAACAAATGGGTTATCTCTAGTTATGATCTAGTCAGAGAAGAGCCTAGCTAAATGGCCAAGGTATTTGTAAATATATTTTGAGTCTGAGTCTTATTTCTGGGAGCATGGGGCTGAGAAGAGGAACTGGGACCTAAATTCAACAGACTTGTAAGTGGGGACAACTTATTCATCAGAGGGACACTTGGGCATCTGTACTATTTCTCATAATTTATATTTACTTGTTTATCATATGCGTGTATATACGTATGCATGTGTGTATGCATATATGTATGCATGTGTGTATATATATGTAAGCATGTGTGTATGTAGATATGTGACACCTACACATGAGGTGTGTGCCACAGCACATGTATGGAAATCAGAGGACCATTTTGTGAAAGTCGGAACGTTCAGGTATCTGTCCTCTCTCTTTTGACTGTGTGGGACCCAGGGATGGACCTCAAGTCGTCAGGCTTGGGAGCAAGCACCTTGATCCACTGAGCTGACCCACTTTTTTTTTTCTTTTCTTTTCTGTTTTTTTTTTGGAGCTGGGGACCGAACCCAGGGCCTTGAGCTTGCTAGGCAAGCGCTCTACCACTGAGCTAAATCCCCAACCCCGCTGACCCACTTTTGAAAACTTAACTTTTTATTTTATGAATTTTGTTTTTGCCTGCATGTATGTATGTGTACTGAATGAGCGCCTGGTATCCAAAGGTACCCAAAGAGGTCATCGTATCCCCTGGAACTGAAGTCACAGATGGTTGTAAACCACCCCATGGGAGCTGGAAAGCAAACCTAGATCCACTACAAACAAGGACAGCAGTGCTCTTGCCTTGCTGAACCATTTCTCCACCCCCAGAACTGTTCATGTTGAGGTCTTGCCACATAGCCTAATTGGCTTCAAACCTATGATGCTCCTGCCTCTGCCTTCCTAGAGCTTGGGTTCCAAGAGTGTGTCATTATATCCACCAGTGATCCTTACAGCTCTAAGCTGTAAGGTGGTAAACCGTGTGAAGAGGCTCCATCCCCTCGACAGAGACAGGAAGACCGTGTGGCTTCAGAGATAACCACTGCAGAGAAATCTATTGCTGTCCAGAGTCCCCGCCCCAACAGAACTGACTGGACAGTGCGAGCGCCAGCCTTAGGCACTCAGTCTGCTGACAACAGCCCATGGCTTGGAGGAAAGGTGAGCTAGACCATCAGGTTTTGAGAATTCGAAGGAGGGAATGCAAACACTGGCTTTAATTCTACTCACTTCCTCCATTTCTCTAACCTTCCTAACCCTTCCTCATGTTGGAATGACTACCAACCGTAAAATTATTTTCATTACTACTTCATAACTGTACTTTTGCTACTGTTTTGAATTACAATATAAATATCTGTGCTTTCAAATGGTCTCAGGCGACCCCCGTGAAAGGTTCTTTCGACTCCTCCCAACCAAAGGTTGATAACCACTGCTCTCACAAGCAAATTTTGAACAAACTGCTATTGGTCAGGAAGCACAGTAGTGGGCGTGTCCACTGATCCTATCCTCAAGGAGAAACAGTCCTTAAACAGAATGAATGCTTATGCTAGGCATGGCGGCAGACTCCTTTAATCCCGGTACTCAGGGGCAGAATTCTGAGTTTGAGGTCAGCCTGGTCTCTATAACAAGCTCAAGGCCAGCCAGGGCTACACAGAGAGACCCTATGTCAACAAAACAGTAATGTTCATGAGTGGTATGATTTATAAACCAAGTAAGTATGGTCCTTAGCAGTACATATGTACTCACATGTCCCTTCAAGAGATATGATTGGATGACAGCTTCCCTATCATGCCTTGAGATATACCACAAAGGCCTGGGTACTCTGAGCCAGTGACTTAGCCCTTGGATATTGCAGTTGGGCCACCTCTGCCTGACACACAGCTATTTCAGTGAGTAGTCGTTTCTCTTGGGCCCTCTATCAATGTGACTGGCCCACTCCAGTCTTCCTCCCTTTCCTGTTTCCTGCTCTCCTGGGTACCACACTTATAGGCCCCCTTTATCCTTATGACACTTTCCCCCAACAGTTTTTGCATCTAATTCTCTTTCAGTGTCTACCTCTCAAACGACCCAAGCAAAGGTTAGTGGGAATGCTCCCTGGAAGGGGACAAAGAGACAACATCAGAAAGAAAAGGGGCACGTCCCATTTAGGGCCAGCAGCATGTGCCATGATCCTGTGGTGGAAGGCAGAAAATGTGGCCGAATCACAGTGGTGGAGGGGAGACACAGAGATTGTACTGCCATAGGTTGGGTACAGCGCGGGATCCTCCAGGTCACAGAAAGAGTTACATCATTATCTGAAGAACAAGAGAGGCTATTATGCTTAACTTTATGTCAATAAATCTAGTGACAGATGGAATGGGCGAATTGCTTAACACAGTAAAAATTATCAAAAGTTAACAAAGATAAAAATAGATTCCAATAGTCTTATCTATTGGAGACATTAAATTCGTTATTACACTCAAAGGAAATAGCTCACGAGTGTGTGTGTGTTTGTGACTGTGTGTGTGTGAGTGTATGTGTGTATGAGTGTATGTATGTGTGAGTGAGTGTGTGTGTGAGTGTGTGTGTGTGTGAGTGTGTGTGTGTGTGTGTGTGTGTGTGTGAGTGTGTGTGTGAGTGTATGTGTGTGTGAGTGTGTGAGAGAGTGTGTGTGTGTGTGTGTATATGTGAGTGTGTGTGTGTGAGTGTGTGTATGAGTGTATATGTGAGTGTGTGTGTATGTGTGTGTGTGTGTGTGTGTGTACATGTGAGTTGATATCAGGAGTCTTTCTCAATAACTTTTCTTACTTTTTTGAGACAAGTTCTCTAACCCCGGAGCATGCTATTTTGGCTTATTGGCCAGTGAGCCACTAGGAGCTGCCTGTCTCCATCCCCCAGTGCTGGGGTTAGGGCAGTACCCTGCTGTGCCCTGCTTTTATGTGAATGCTGGAAAATCAAGTTCAGATTCTCCCGCTAGTACAGCCAGCACTTTACCCACTGAGCCATCCCCCCCAACCCTACAAAGTCGATGACTCTTAGACCTCACACATACACATACCCATACCCATACACATACACATACACATACACATACACATACACATACACATACACATACACACAGAGTAACTATTAAAAAGACAGCTATGTTAAATATCTGGGCTGTGAGGGTTATTAGAGTGTGTGGCACCAAAACACTGTTGCATACTTTGAATATATCTAATTTTATTATAAATGATAACTCAATGACACTGTTTAGAAAAGAAAGAAATCTCTAAGCAAAACCGTTTCCCTGGTGAATTCTCTCAAACACCAGAGGAGGAAATAACACCCCTATCAGCCAAATTCCTTCAGAAAATAGAGCAGGAGGAAACACACTCCGATTTGTTTCTCAAGACTAATAATAACCTATATCAAAATATAACAAAGGACATATAACCAAAGAGACAGCCTCGTCATGTTCGTCACAGCCACATCACGTGTTCAGAACAGATCCTAAGAGAGACCCTACCTTGGGTGCAGCCGGAAGAAACTCCTATCTCTAAGTGCTTCCTCTCTAACTGGGCAGAGCAGGGGGACATGTGCAGCTTCCGGTACTTGTCTTCGTTGTTTCTGGTTTTTTACTTTTTGTTGCAGAAGTTTGTGAATGTCCCAAAGCAGAGAGAATAGTAAGGGAACCTCCAGGTCCGCCATGCTCGTTTCTGCTCATCACTTCCTTCTACAAACAGCTCTAGCTTGTCTGACCTCCCCATTGTTTTGTACTCTGTAGGGAATCTCAGTTTCAGCTACTCCCCAAACAAGCAGAATTTCTAGACCTTTCTGTTCTGTATCTGTTACGTTTGAGTCTTTTGGGTCTCTAAAGGTCTACAAGGTCTTCGCATCAAAGGTTCTGGATGTTTGGTTTTGGCTCCTAAGGGGCTTGAGGTGCATGTTTTACATACCAAAGCAGACCTGGTCTCCAGGTTCTCCCAGCATTCCTCGGTTCTCCCAGCATTCCTCGGTCCCCACCTAGCATACCCTGACCTCAACCCCAACCCTGAACTTTCCAGCCCAGGGGCTCTTCCCAATACAGTCAGGACACATTTTGGTTCTCTCTCTCTCTCTCTCTCTCTCTCTCTCTCTCTCTCTCTCTCTCTCTCTCTCTGTCTCATCTTCTCTCTCTCCCTTCTTCCCTGGCCTCCTTCCTTTAGAGCCAAACAACTTGCCTGACGGAAAGCAGCTTCCCAATAAACCTGCGTTTAATCTAATCTAATCTAATCTAATCTGGTTTGAATTAGCTCATTTCATGAATGGAGAAATAACTTATCACATGGTAAAGGCTTGGTTCTCAGGGAAGTACTATTGGGACTCGTGGAAATTTTAAGAAAGGGGAGATTTTTAGGTCATTTGGAGACAGGCGCTAGGCCCTGGAAGGGAACAAAAGAGTCCCAGATCCTTCCCTTTCCTCTCTTTCCTTCTTGGCCTCCCTGAGGTGAGCTTCATGCTCCACCACATGCTTCTACTGTCAGATGCTACGCCCCAAGCCCATAGCCAATTGTGGTGAAACCTTTAGGAATGTGAGCTAAAATAGCCTTTTCTCTTTCCAAGCTGATTCACTCAGGTGTTTGTTTCAGTGTGCGTGCGTGCGAGCGAGCGTGCGTGTGCATGGCCGCCTCACACACCTGACCTGTGGGGAGTGTAAATTTGTTCAGAGTGAGGCTTCAAATGTGGGAGGAGGTGGTGGAGCTCTAGACCCTTTAATACCTCCTGTGTAGGGTCTCTGCCTCTGCCTCCTCCCTCTCTCCCAACCTCTCTCAGCTGCTCACAACTTCTCTCAGCTGGGGTTTCTGACCCCAAGGCCCATCCATCAAGAGGCTAACCACTGTTTGTCCTTTAGGACTCCCTCAAGTGTCAGCTCCTTCCAGAAGCCTCCTACTAGTTGGCTGGATGCCTTGTATGGCAGCTGTCCTCTCCTCCCGGGGGAACTTGCTTGAGAGCCTGGATCTTGTGCGAGCTGGTCACCTCTCTCCAGCACAGACCTCAGTGCAGTTTACCTTATGCAGGGAGACTTTGGATTTGGCTGCTTGGACAGGGCTGAAGAGGAAAAATAAAAGGATATGGAAGAGAAATATGGAAATGGAGTGTGTATGTGTGCCTACATAGTATCTCCCTTCCTCCGGAGAAGTTATCTGGAAATAACTTTTATCACAGTGCGTTAAGGTTCAAGGAAATGGAGGGGTTGTTGGAGACCATGGGGTTCATTTTATCCTTAGGGATAGGGATGAGGAGAGCCTAGATGTTACTATATCTGCCTTCGGCTGCCGCAAGCATTCCGGCACAGCACCAGGCTGCTTCTCGGGGACCTGGGGAGGGGCACGGGTGAATTATCACACAGGTCCTGGTCTTCGAGGTTTAAGACGAAAGTCAAACATACTTGTAGTGCTGACCCTTAAGGCAAAGTCAGCCCTGGTCTGAACCCAAGAAAAAGACAGTCAGGGAGATGGCCCCGCCTCCAGCCTCCCCCAGCCAATCACTGAGCCTCTTAGGTTTCTGCAGCAAGGTGGGGGCCCAGAGAGGGGCTGGAACGGGTTTTGAGCTCGACAGACTGCGTGCTCCCAGGGCTGACGCAACCGGAGAATTTGGCTTCTTTTTATCACATATATCATTTTGCCATATATGGTCACCGAGAGCTACTGGCAGCGAGACTCCTGCCCAGATGGTGGGCTCCCAGAGTGAAATGAACTACATACCAGCCCAGAGCAAACAGACCATCGCTCACCCGGCCGGACAGGTGGGTGGGCCCGGAGAGGGGTTATATATAGTTCTGAACACATTCCTTCACTAATACATCTTGGCCCCCAAATGCGTAAACAGTCTCCATTTCTGGCTCTTTTTACTGAATTTGCTAATTGCTATTCTTTTATAACCAAGGGAACGACAAAAAATTCCGGGAGGAATGTTGGGGGAGAGATCTGCTAGCCCTTGATCTCCCAGCCACCCTCCCCTTCCTTTCTAATCTCCCTCCCTCAAGGCGCCTTGAAGTCTTTCCCACCCCACCCCCATCTCAGAGGGCCCCTGCTAACTCTCCCCTTTTTGCCCCTTTTATTATCCCCGAGTTTCCCTGGTAACTCTTGGCCCAGGTGAAACTGGCCAGGTGGAGAGGGGTCGAAGCTGAACAGAATTCAAAGAAATGAGGCTCACAGACAAAATCACCTCATTTCCAGACCTGGAAAGGCTCACCCTTCCCATCGGACCAAGGCTAGCAAAAGGTGCCTCCAGCTTTCCCTGGATGCAGTTGAAACGGACTTGAAAGTGGCAAGTTTGGCGACACAGGAAGCCCGCCCTTCAGAGTCTAAAAGTAACGAATTCATATCCGAGGTTCCCTAAAAGCACAGCAGAAACCATCCTCTGCTCCCTCATGTTTTGGGTCATTCTTGACTTTCTATGCCTAGCCGGAAGCAGTGAGGAATCCCCAAGGTTACCCTCTCCCGGGCTCAAAAGTAACCTGCCATGGCTGGCACTGCAAGCCCAGAGCTTACCTGGTGACACAGGGGTTACTGACTCTTGAGAAGATAAGCTTTCCGATGCTCTCAGGGGTACCCAAAGTTTGGATGTCAAGGGCAAAGAGGACACCAAACGTCTTGGCATCCTGAGTGAGCACACTGCAAACAAAATGTGATTTCTGATTTGCAGCTTCCAGCAGTGCACTCCCTGGGTCTCTGGCAAGAAGCACTCAAACCTACCTCCCAGGAGCACACCAGGGGCTTGAAAAGCACCCAGTGCCTGAACCAGTTTCTAAGGACTCTGATGTTTGGGTCTGGGCTAGATGGCACATGGTAAGATAGATATAAGGTTGACCTTCCTACCTGTAGATTCTGCACCTGTGAGCTCAGATCAAAAGTCTAAAAAGATTTATTTTTTAAATCCAGAAATGTAAACAATGACAAAAACATTGGTTGGGGTACAGCTCTTTGGTACAGCAGACACAGGCCCGGGCTCTTGCAGCCAGCCAGGAAGCAAAGCGGGAGTTTATGGTACACTTTACTACACTGAATCCTCTGGAGTAAAGGGGTGTGGTATTGGTGTTCCCGGCTGTACCTGCCCACCATTCAACTCACCCTACATTTCTCTTCAGCACCTGCTGCTTAAGAATTGTCATTGCCACTCAGAACACTGTGGATGCTCCCTCTGGAAAGCCGTGGCATGATGGCCATGGGGCTGCCCAGAACATCATCCCTGCATCCACTGGTGCTGCCAAGGCTTCAGACAAGGTCATTCCAGAGCTGAATGGGAAGCTCACTGGCATGGCCTTCCATGTTCCTATCCTCAATGTATCTGTTGTGGATCTGACCTGCCACCTGGAGAAACCTGCCAAGTATGATGACACCAAGAAGGTGGTGAAGCAGGCATCTGAGGGCCCACTAAAGGACATCCTGGGCTACACTGAGGACCAGGTATCTCCTGTGACTTCAACAGCAACTCCCACTCTTCCACCTTTGATGCTGGGGCTGGCATTGCTCTTAATGACAACTTTGTGAGGCATCTGAGGGCCCACTAAAGGGCATCCTGGGCTACACTGAGGACCAGGTATCTCCTGTGACTTCAACAGCAACTCCCACTCTTCCACCTTTGATGCTGGGGCTGGCATTGCTCTCAATGACAACTTTGTGAGGCTCATTTCCTAGTATGACAATGAATACGGCTACAACAACAGGGTGGTGGACTTCATGGCCTACATGACCTCCAAGGAGTAAGAAACCCTGGACCACCCACCCCAGCAAGGACACTGAGAGCAAGAGAGAGGCCCTCTCTCCCTCCCTGTCCCAACACTAAGCATCTCTCTCACAATTTCCATCCCAGATCCCCATAATAACAGGAGGGGCCTAGGGAATCCTACTGTCTTGAATTCCATCAATAAGATTGCTGCACGTGTGTGAGAGCATACACACACACACACACACACACACACAATTTTCTTGAGTCTCCCCGTGTGTTGTGGTTAGGCCTACAATGACAGTGGCTCTTCTAAAGGTGGATAGACTTTGTTTTCTTGGCACTATTCTGTAAATAATACAGTGTGACAACTGTCACATAGCATTTATATTACATTGGACTTAAATGATCTAGAGATGACTTAAAGCATACTGGTTGTGCATAAACTATATTCAAATACCTCTATAGATTCCACTGGATTTATTTTATGTGCATGGGTGTTTTGCCTGAATGTTTGTGCATCACATGCATACCTGGTGCCTGAGGCCAGAGGAAAGCCTTCTAATGCCCTAGAGCTGGGGTTACAGATGGTTGTGAGCCACCATGTGAGTGCTGGGAATCGAACTCAGGTCCTCTGGAAAAACAGCCAATGCTCCTAACCACTGAGCTATTTCTCCAGCCCCCAATACCTATGTATTTCATGTAAAGAACTTAAGCACCATATCTATGTTCTCCACCAGTCCCCCATCTGCCAACAATCTGTTTCCTAAATCTTCACAGGTGATTCTGATGTGTGTACGTCTACAGCCCAGGCTGGTTCATCCTGGGGTACCTACCTAAGCCCATTAGCACCTGACCTCTAAGGCTAGGGAGCCTCAGGTCCTCCAAGCAAGCCCAAAGGCCAGGAAATAAGGGAGTCTTGTTAACTAGTGAAGAAGAGCTCGTGTGATCATGACGTGTGTGTGTGTGTGTGTGTGTGTGTGTGTGTGCACGCGCGCGAGAGTGTAGGCCAAAAGTCTGCATGAGATTTCTCCCATTGAACCCAGAGTTTACTAATTTAGCTAGAGTGACTGGCCACCCACCACACTACCCCTTACCCCCTACTCTCTACTTACTGAGGCCAAGTCTGAACCATCTTTGCCCTGATGACTTCATTGAGAGGAAAACTTGCCTTTTTGTGTATACACACAAAAAACACACATGTGCACACACACGGGTACACACACATACACACACCGAGTAAGTAAATAAATGTAATTTTAAAAATTAAGAAATAACATGAAAATTTGAGTAATGTTTCTTGATCATATCAGGTACAGCCTAAGAGAAATAAGAACCCACTCTGTGGTAGTTTGAATATGCCTGGCCCAGGGAATGGTACTATTAGGGTGTAGCCTTGCTGGAGGAAGTGTGTCCCTGTGGGTGTGGGCTTTAAGACCTCATCCTAGCTGCTTGAAAGCCAGTCTTGTTAGAAGTCTTCAGATGAAGATGTAGAACTCTCAGCTCTGCCTGCACCAGGCCTGCCTGGGTACTGCTATGCTCCTGCCTTAATGATAATGGACTGAACTTCCGAACCTGTAAGCCAGTCCAATTAAATGCTGTCCTTATAAGAGCTGCCTTGGTCATGGTGTCTGTTCACAGCAGTAAAACTCTAAGACACATCCCATAGTAGGGATGGCAAGACCCCAGTGCTACTGGATCACCAAAAGCTGGTTTTAAGCTAAACATGCTACTACATGCCTGTTATCCTAGTATTCAGGGGGCTGGGATAAAAGAATCAAGAGTTAGAGGCTAGCCTAGGCTATAAAGGAAGACCACCTTAAAAAAATATAGAAAGAATTCAGGAGTTGAGGCTTCAAATCCTCATGGATCACATAATTGTGTTGAAACATTTTTATTATAATTTTCAAATACAAACCAGAGGAAACTGGAAAAGTCCCTTCCCACCAGTCACTCCATGTCCATACCCCGCCTCCCCCCGCCTCCCCCCGCCTCCCCCCTGTGTTGCCTGGCTTCATTAGTTCTTCCCATAGGTTTTCCTTATCCTATTGGAACATTTGGAGGCAATTTTCAGATATTATTTCACCCATAAATACATCAATATTCATCACTAGCAGATAAACACTGCTCTGACCAAAATCATGCCAACAGCACATCCAACAGAAATAATCCCTTCCTATCAAATCATCTGCGCTCAGTTTCCCCTCAGTATCTTCAAAATGTCTGTTTCGGTCTATTCAAATCATATCCAAGCATGGTTTGTACACTGCACTCGAGTCTATATCCCTGCTTCTACTCCCCTGCTCCATGTCTCTCATAGTATCGTTTTGCTGATGGAACTGGGTCATTTGTCCTTTGGAATTAGTCAGGTTGGCTGACCGTAGCTGTGGGGGCATAAGTGTCCTTAGAACTAAAGTCTTCCATTAAAATTCTAGGCCCAGGGTAGTGCTCTGGACTTGGAGCACACATATCAGAATAACTAGGGAAGAATTTGTAACATTTTGGAATTCCTGGCCTTTCTCTTGGTAATTTCCATCCCTCGAATCTAAGATAGATCCCAGAAGTGCATTTATTTCTTCATTCATTTTGAGGCAGCTCTTGTGTTAAGAATTACTGACTATGCCAGGTGGGGTGGAACAGGCCTGGAATCCCAGTGTTTGGAAAACAGAGACAGGCAACTCTCTGTGAGTTCAAAGCCAGCCAAGTCTACATAGGACAGCCGGGACCACCTAGAGAGAGACCTTGTCTCAAACAAAGCATCGAAGACCAAAACCAAACTAAAGCAAAAAGAATTACTGATTGCCTTTGATTGTAGTTTTTTTCTCAGAGGATTACAGATTTTGTAGAAATAATAATGATATAAGGGTGAAGAGAAAGAAATGGAGAAGCTGGAGGAGGAAGATGGGAGAGGGAGGAGAAGTGAGGAACAGAGAGGGAATAGGGTGGGATGGGGACAGTACTTACTGAGTCCCAAGCACTGATTCACCCTGTGATGCATTAAATGAGATGGTATTATGGAGGTGGTACACATTCTCAGCACTCAGAGAGGCAGAGGCAGGTGAATCTCTAGGCTAGCCTGATCTACAGAGCAAACTCTGGGTTGGCCATGGCTACACAGAGAAACCCCTGTGTCGGGAGAAAACCTAACAACAACAACAACAACAACAAAAATCACAGCAACAACAAAAAAGAAATGGCAGTAATGAGAAAAGAGATTCAAGCCACATGTTTGTAAGTTTAGACCAGGGAGTCTTTATAATGCAACAGACTTCAGGTCCAAGATCCAGCCAGTGTTCTAGCCCCTAAAATCCAAACCAAACTGAGACCTCTGGATGCTCAGAATGGGATTCTGCCCTCCCAGGGGCCGAGGGGCAGTGTGTGCATGCACATGTGTGTGTGTGTGGTGTGTGTGTGTGTGTGTGTGGTATGTGTGTGTGGTGTGTGTGGGGTGTGTGTGTGTGTGTGCTGTGTGTGTGTGTGTGTGTGTGTGTGTATGTGTGTGTGTATGTGTGTGTGGTGTGTGTGTGTGTGTGTGTGTGTGTGGTGTGTGTGTGTGGTGTGTGTGTGTGTGGTGTGTGTGTGTGTGTGCTGTGTGTGCTGTGTGCTGTGTGTGTGTGTGTGTGTGTGTGTGTGTGTGTGTGTGTGTGTGTGTGTGTGTGTGTGTGTGTGTGTGTGTGTGGTGTGTGTGTGTGTGTGTGTGTGTGTGTGTGTGTGTGTGTTCCCAGCCAGTACTGCAGACTTCTGGCATCCTCGACTCTCCTTGTGAATGGAGAAAGACTGGAACAAAATATAAGACCGACTAGGCTAAGAGCTTCCTTGCATGCCACATTCAGGATAAATCCATTACATGACCTACTTTAAAAATCCATATTCCACTATGATTAAAACAAAAAGAACTAACTTCTATCATTTCAAATAAATGTGTAACAAGTATTTAAAGTCTATCAATGTGAAGCTAAGTGTGAGGGTGCAGGCTTACATCCCAGCACTAGGGAAGTTGAGGCCAACGTGGCCTCCAGAATGAGTTTAAGACCAGCCTAGACAAAAGCCTGTCTCAACAAACAATAACAACAACAACAACAAAAAAAAAAAAAAAAAAAGAACCCATAGCATCAATGCGGAAAGATAGCCATCCTGACTGAGTGTGACAGATCCCTCACTGTTCCCAAATGCCACTCGATAGGCATTTAAACTCTCACATTGCAAAAACCCATAAAGAAGGAAATAAAAGCTGGCAAGATGTCACTTGCTGAGCCTGGCACTTGAGTTCAATCCTTGAACACACAAGTAAAAGGAGGGAACAGACTTGTGCAAAGTCTTCTCTGACCTCCACTCAAATGTCATGCATGCCCTGGCACATGTGCACACATACACAGTCACACGATACATAAGATGGGAAAGAGGAATTCCTGGCAAGATTGCTCAGTGGATAAAGTGCCTACCATCAAGCTCGATGGCCTGAGTTTTCAGGAACCCACATGATGAAAGGAAAAAGCCAACCCCCAGAAGCTGTCCTTTGAGCTCCACACTTGCACTGTGGCACACACTCAAGCACGTGTTCATACACACACATGGACACAAGAAATATATTTAAATGTAATTTTAAAAGGTTAAAGAGTAAATCTGATTCACTAAATTAAGAATTAAATAATACAGACTGGAAAAAAGCCATAAACAAATATAAGTCCAAAGAAAGAGCTTAGAAGTGGTTGGGGATTTAGCTCAGTGGTAGAGCGCTTGCCTAGCAAGCACAAGGCCCTGGGTTCGGTCCCCAGCTCCGAAAAAAAGAAAAGAAAAAAAAAGAAAAAAGAAAGAAAGAGCTTAGAAGAAAACGTTGAACAGATAGTTGAAGTAACATTTTTGAGCATTTTATTTATTTTTACATGTATGGGTGTTTTGTCTGCATGTACTGTCTGTGTGCCACATGTGTGTCTGGTGCCAAAAGAGGTCATTGGATCTTCTGGGATTAGATGGTTATGAGATGTCATATGGGTGTTAGGAACAGAACCCAGGTCCTCTGGAAGAGCACCCAGTACTCTTGACCTCGGAGCCAACTCTCTAGCCTATGATAACTTTTTTTTTAACCCACAGAAATAAAAATTTCCTTCAAATCTGTGAGAAAAGCACAAACAACAAGTTGGGGGTGGGGAACAAGCATGGCAACAAGCTAAAGGCACAACAGAAAGGGATTCCCATATAGTAAGCCACAAAGTATGCTTGTTGTAGAATGGATGTGTCCAGCAAATTCACTGTCAAGAAATGAAATCCTCAGGGAAGCATTGAGAGATGGGTCTCTGGGAAATGTTCTTGGGTCATGAAATCCCTCTGTGTCATGCAAACACAGTGTCAAGGTGCCATCTTGGAAGCAGAACGCAGAATCTCCCTCCACAGCAAAAGCTGCTGGTGCCTTGATCTTCAACTTGGCCTTTAAAGCTCTAAGAAACACCTGACTTTCCTTTAAAAGACACCACTCTCCAGAATTCCGTTACAACACAGCAAGATGACCTAAAACACCGGCCACATGGAATAGTAATAATTAACAGTAACAAGTGCAAGTTCAAAGAGCAACGAGCCACTTTCTCTTTCATTCTCCAATTGGGAAAAAATGTTAGCAGCATATCAAAGCAAGAGCAATAAAATTCTCTTATTGCCACTCCATCAGAAGCAGGTCAGTTGAATTTTGAAATGTCTATACCCTTTGAATCAGCACTTCTTTTTTTTTTTCCGGAGCCGAGGACCGAACCCAGGGCCTTGCGCTTGCTAGGCAAGCACTCTACCACTGAGCTAAATCCCCAACCCCTGAATCAGCACTTCTATTACCTAATTAGAAGAAATGTTTGGTCAATCACAAACATAGCCTTTCATGCATCCGTTTTTATCCTGACTGAATGTTCACTATGGGCCAGACACGATGAATGTACACCAGGAACAGCACAGAAAAAGGCTTTACTTTTTCTTCTTTGACTTTTTTTGAGACAGAGTCTCCCAAATTTTAGACCTGCAGGCATGTGTGACTCAGGAAAATAAATGTCTTGCTTTGAAGAAGTGGGAGCACCAGGCAGAGAAAAACAAATCAGAACAAATGGCCAACCTCACTAACAAATGACAAAACAGAATTCAGCCAGGCATGTTCACAATATTGCTGTGAGAATACTAAGTCACAGTAAGTGCTGGGAGAAAATAATTCATATATATATATATATATATATATATATATATATATATACACACACACACACACACACACACATATATATACACATATATATGTATTAGTGAATAAAAAACAAATATCCTTTGAGAAAGAAGTAATTTTTGAATAAATATACTCATTCTAAGGCTGGGCACAGAGACACATCCCATGATCTAGGAAAAATGAGACAGGAAGATGGCCAGCCTAGGCTATAGTGAGACTCCGTGAGATGACTCAGAGAATAAAGGTGTTTGCTGCCAAGCCTGATGACACAAGTTCGATCCCTGGGATTCATACAGTAGAAGGAGAGAACCAACTCCCATAAAGTTCTACCCTGACTGCACACCCATCGCATGGTTTGTGTGCATACAGACAAACAAAAGTTAAATACATACATACACACACACACACACACACACACACACACACACACACACACACATCCATATATATGGATACATAGCTTTCCATTAACGTGGGATATTATGTATCATTTTTAAGTGAGATATTTCCATACAGATTAGCATAGCTAACTCCCCAAGACATAAAAAAATTATACAATTTGTAAAAGAATCATAATATATTAGGTTCTTTAAAGTGCCAAACGATATATATGCACATGTATATAAGAAAGCAAATGTTTCAGAAGAAGCTCAACAGATGGGTAACAGGGATCGTTTTTGGGCAGGAGATTCAGAACAGGAGGGGACCTGCCAAAAGAAGTCTTGCTTTTCCTGTATGGTTCGAATTGTTTATGAGGCTGTTTCTGTAAATGCCTCACATATTAAAAAGGAACAGAATAGCTGTTACAGAACACAAAAAATGATAACCATTTTTTGTTATCATTTTTTGTTATAACAACGCTTCCCAATTCAATCTACAAAACGAGCGTAGCCCTGACATTGAAACCCTAGGACATTAAGCGCAAATAAAGGTGGCTAGAGATCAGTTTCAATTATGAATATGGATGGAAAATTCCGATGTAGAACACTAGAAAATGGAATCCAGCAGTATATGAAAGCCATGACTAAGCAGGCTTCGTTCCAGAATCACAAGGATGAATGAATATCAGGAAATCTAGTAGCATGATTTATCATGACAATCTCCACTGTGCTTGGACAGGGCAACAGAGCCCTCTTGCCCTCACCCTAGCCCTGCCTCTCCTGCTACCCATAAATGATAAATCTAGAATCCTCTGGGCTAAGGTGACTGGCCTGTCTTGTGCTTTTTTCCCTTTAGATTATCCTTCCCAATGTAGGGCCCCCAAATTGCCTGTCTAACACCCCCAAGTCCATTTCCAAGATATCTGGGACTTTCTATCAGAGTGTACACAGTCCCAGACTTGAAAGAGGGCAAAGGTGGGGCTGTTTGTGGGAAACTGAGGAAGGTCTGAGGTAAGATGTCTCTAGCTATGAACTGTTGTTCACTCTCCTTGTGAGTTGAGATGGAGATGGGGAAAGAGAGATGTCCTGGCAGTTGGATTTCTCCCTCTGTAATCTCACAGGATATTCTAAGAAGCAGAAGAATTTCCCATTTGAACCTGGAATTTGAAACTATTATGAAGATAACTAGGTAGATAGGTATCTTAGTCACTGTTTTATTGCTGCGAAGAGACGCCATGACCAGAGAAACTTCTACAAGGTAGCATTTACCTGGGGGCTTGCTTACAGCCTCAGAGAATTAGTCTTTAATTATGGTGGGGAGCATGGTAGCAGGCCGAGTTCTGGAACAGTGGCTTGAGAGCTCACATCCGATCAGCAGGCAGCAAGCAGAGAAAGTGAGATTGGTCCTGGTGTGGGCTTTTAAAACCTCAAAGCCTGCCCCCAGGGAAGCATCCCTTCCAACAAGACCACACCCAGTCCAACGAAGCTATGCATCCTAATCCTTCCCATATAATTCCAGTAAATGGGGACCAAGTATTCAAATATATCATTCAAACTATCACAGTAGGTGACAAGGATGTAATTCTTTCAGTTAGAAGCTTTGGCTTACAACTTCTAAATACTTAGAAAAAGAGCGGGGACATTTCCACTTGTATTCTTGCCCCAGGGCTCACAACTGTGTACAGCAGTCCAGCAATCTAAGACTCAAGAAAGAAAAAGAAAGTGATGCCCAAAACTGGAAAGACCTTAAGGAGAAAAGAAAGGAAAGATGGAAAAGCAGATGCTCCAAAACTCCTTCCCCAGGGACTGAAGGCTTTCCTTTGTAAGGTAAAACATAAAGGTGAGAGAGCAGAGACAGTAAGTTCAAGGCCAGCCTGGTCTACAGAGTGAGTTCAAGACAGACAGTGCTACAGAAATCCTATCTCAAAAAAAAAAAAAAAAAAAAAAAAAAAAAAAAAAAAAAGAAAAAAAAAAGGGAAAGAGGAGGAGAGAGAGAGAGAGAGAGAGAGAGAGAGAGAGCCCGTACAAGACACACAATCGAGGTATTTTATTTATAGGCCATAAGCCTAGCTTGGGCAGGTTTTGGGGGTATTGTAATTTATATCCCAGCCATATGTCACTTGTAACTTGCTGTTTCTCCTGGACAAGTGCTCATGGTCCATCTCTCATGGGGGCTTCCTCTTCTCTCTGTATCTTTTCTTCTTTGTCCTCTGGTCCTGTGACCTCCAGCCAGGTAACTGAAAACCCGCCTACCTCTATCTACTGCCCAATCACAGGCTTTAGCCTTTTATCAATCCATTAACTTGGGAGGCAAGATTACAGAGCATCACTTGGTATATGTTAGTATCTCCTCATGGGTGGGGGGGGGGAGGTCGAGGGGGCCAGTAGTTAGCATTTGAATACACAGCAGCACCAAACCAATCCCAACACTTAACGCTCTGAGCTATCTCTCTAGTCCTCTCTCCTAGGAACATTTAACCATTAAATATAGGTACCAACAGCCTGTCCTAGCAGCAGGTCCTTAGCACTCAAGAACTGTACAGTTGGAATTCCTTACTGGGGGAGCATCGGTTTAGGTCTTGAATTGAGAATAAGTGAGGAATCCCAGTGAGGCAAAAGTAAGTAAACTATGTATGACTCGGTCTTGAAGGGAAAAGCTCCCATCTCCATCCCTAGGCCAGAGCAAGGAGTTACCTGGAGACCAGTATAGTGAGCAGCCCAGCAGGGCCCCTGGCACTGGACCAGCATGACATGGTCACCCCATCTTCTTTTCCTCACCGTCACTGTTTCCTTCCTTAGTGCTCCTAATCATAGATGCTGGTATCTGCATTTGTTCGAAATTACCTGATATTGATCAAGTAACATTCAGAGGAATAGAATGCTTCACCTGGGTGTGATCCTGCATGCCAGTCATCTGAGCACTTGGGAGGCTGAGGCAGGAGGACTGGGAATCTGTGGCCAGCCTAGGCTACAAAGGAAAATCCTGCCCATACCAAACCAAACCAAACCAAACCAAACCAAACCAAACCAAACTCTAAAGGTTTGAAATGTCACTCCTCAAATGAGGGTCTTACATAGTAGATTTCCACATGAACTCATACCATTTGGTATATTGATATTTTAGGAGAATCTTTGCCTTATTTTAATGTTTGTACAGATTTCTTGAAGCATAGTTACCAATAAGATGTCTGTGTGTATGGCAAACAATTCAGTGTGTTGTTTTCTTAAAAAAAACAAAAAACAAACAAACAAACAAAAAAACCAAGAATCGTGGGGCTGGAGAGATGGCTTTTGCAGAAGATCAGGGTTCGATTCCCAGTATTCACAACCAACTGTCACTCCAGTCCCAGGTATTCCATCCCCCTCACCTCCCTGGGAACCAGGCAAGTAGAAGGTACACAGACACAACATACATGACAGACATGACATACATGCAAGCAAAACACCCATACACATAACATAAATCAAAGTTAAAAATTTAATAAAATCATTTTATCATCATGAGCAAATAAAAAAAATCACACAGCTGGATTGGATTAAGTCTGCCACCCACACAGACACCTGTGCAGTCCCATGAGCCGCTGGTTTAACGGTCAAAATAGCCATCCTGAAGCCAGGAGGCTTCACTGAGGGCTCTGACACTGTCAGTTTTATGCACTTAGTGAAGACAAAACAGAAAAGTTATCAGAGGTGAAACTAGAAAAACAATCAGCTTTCTGTCTCCTTTCCTGATGTGTACCCTTTTACCTGCTTTCCATCATTCATTATCACCTGAAGTTAAGTCCTTGGTCACCTCTCTAAATATTCTATTTAAAAAGCTTTTAATTGATTCTTTGTGAATTTCACATCATGCGCCCCTGTCCAACTTGTCTCCCTGTCCCTCCGTATCCACCCTCGGCCCTTGCAGCTTACAAGAAAAAATGAAAATTAAATAAAAACAAAACACCCCATCTCGCCGTGGACACTGTGGTGTGTCCCAGTGTGTCCCACAGTATTCCCTTTTGTCCACACATCTTTACTTGCAAATGTTCATTGCAATGAGTCATCGGCTCCTGCTATGCTATCAGTACAGGATCCTCACTGGGGCTCCTCTCATCCTGTTTCCGTCCTGTGTGTTGGAGCTCCTGGAGCTTCGGTTATGCAGGACCAGCCCCTTCAACCGCTCCAGCAGATCTTAGATGGGGTTGATGCGAGGGTGGGTCAACTCAAAGCCCTGAATCTGGGCCTGGGTTGTAGCTGGGTAGTGCCAGGCGTCTGGATGACCTCCACCTTGCCTATGCTGTGGTGGTGAGCCTAAACCTCGTGTTCTATACCCACACTTAACAGCTCTTTACACAGCACGAGTATGTATCAACTCAATGTTTTATATATGTAAATGCTGTCAAATGTTTGCCATAATCCTGCCCATCGACACCCTCATCTCGCACTGTTACCAGGTTTTTCTTGTGCGATGTGATGAGCACATTTAAAACCTACTCTTGGCCTGGAGAAGGGCTCATCAGATAAAGGCTTAAAAGTTGGCCAACCTCGGGCTGGAGAGATGGCTCAGCAGTTAAGAGCACTGACTGCTCTTCCAGAGGTCCTGAGTTCAATTCCCAGCAACCACATGGTGGCTCACAACCATCTGTAATGGGATCTGTTGCCCTCTTCTGGTGTGTCTGAAGACAGTGATAGTGTCCTTACCTACATACAATAAATAAATAAATAAATAAAATCTTAAAAAAAAAAAAAAGTTGGCCAACCTCAAGTTTGCTCCCCGGTCCCCACATACATGTGGAAAGAGAGAGCCAACCACATAAAGTCGTCCTCCGACCGACATGTGTGCTCCACAACTCTGCAGTTTTGCCCCAGGAATAATTTTAATAATATAATTTACTTAAAAAAAAAAAAAACTAGCTAAAAGGAGGAGCTTCAGTTCAGGGAGCAGCCCTCTCTTAAGGCAATGGGGTAGAGTATGGAAGATGGGGCTTTGCACGAACATACCCGGGTAGACATTCTGCACACTCACATACATGCATGATACACACCATTCCCCTTTTCTACTTTTGCTTGCAATCAATCTATAGTAATTACATGTATTTCCAGGGTCGAGTGTGAGATTGCAGTGCATATGCACAGTACGTATAGTATATTACATATATATAGCATACATATACATATATAGTATGCATATCTGTACATGTGTACAGTGATTGCATCAGAGGCTTTATCATATTTATCACATTTCTTTGTGTTGTGAGCATTCAAAATCCTCTCTATAAGCTACTTTGAGAAAGTCAATAAATCATTGTCAACCATTATCGTCCCACTATAGTGTCATCCCTGGGGACAGCATTCCACACAATGACCCTTTCCCCTTTGTAACCAATGAATCTTTTGTAGGCAAGCACTTTGAGATTACAAACATCTGGCTCTTTATTAAAATTCTAATGTATTCATTTTTAAATTTATAGCCTCAGAGCTTCCTGTTTTATTACCACATAACTTCTTATACTTGGAGGGGGCTGTGTAAATTTGTTAAATATTGAAACTGATTTTTTAAAAATTAGCGTGTGTGTGTGTGTGTGTGTGTGTGTGTGTGTGTGTGTGCGCGCGCGTGCGTGTATGTGTGTGTAGCTCTGAAGACGACTGGAAGCAGCCAGTTCTCTGGTTCCACCCTGCGAGTTCTGGGGATCAAATTCAGACTGGCATGCTTGGTAGCAAGCATCTTCACTCACTAAGCCATCACACCAGCCCTAAAATAAAATTTAAAGGGTAAGGACCTGAAGTGTAAATCCTCCTCTGAGCCCAGACCATCAGTGAGCTCCGTGAAGCTTAGGCACGTAGCACTGATGTTCCTGGGGTGCACATTTGGAGGTGGGACTGGAGGTGTGGAGCTGGAGTGTAATGAATCCCAGTGGGAGAGAGAGGGAGAAGGGATTCCCCCCACAGGAAAACGGGTGGATGACAAGAAGAATGGAGAGGACCCCCCCTCGCCTCCCCGAGGAAATGTGAGAGCAAAACACAGAGAGCATTCGGAGGCCAGCACTGGCAGGAGAATTTCTCAGGGAAGAAACTGGTACCATCAAGTAAAGGCTCACTCGAGCCTTACAACCCAGTAGGCAATCAGCGGGCAGGGAGATCCCTGCCTGCTTACATTTCGAAGCAGGACAATGTAGGTAAGTGACATCACAGAAAGAACAAGCTGTGAACTGGCTAGGAGGTCTTCTCCGGGGTAGCCACCCCGGCTGTGTTGGGGTGCTGGAAGTTATGTGGGTGGGAAGACATGGCTGGCTACCACTAAACCTTTTGGAGGCTCCATTTTTTAAATTCAGGAAGTATCTGCCAGGTCACACAAATCATGCTTAACGCCCCTTGTTCTCTCTCACTCCTCCAGGCTCTCTCTTCCCACTTCTCAGCCACAGATCTACAGAGTCTGCTTATCATTCTTGTGTGCACAGGCTATTTTAGGAAACTGTTTGTGTGTTGGCAGCTGCCCCTGGCCTGACCAGAGCACACCTCCACAGACAGACACATTCTGCAGATTTCTAACAAAGCAAATATGTTGGTTTTGGCACAGATTTGCTCCAGTGTATCAGACTATATTGCCTGGTTGACTAGGAGAAACTGTCCAGGGAAAACACTTTTTATGACTTTAATTGTTATTATAGGTGCTTTCAAAAAATAAATCTGTGACTTGTAATATATTTAAGTGAAAGAACCCGCATCTGGTTCCGATTAGCTCTGGAGTCTGTTGGCTGACTTAGTGCAGGAGCCTTTCTGGAAGTCAACTCTGTCTAGGGACTTTGTTTTCACCCTGAGAGGCACAGTGGAGACCTTGTTCCTGCACAAAGGCATTAACTGTTACTGTGACCCCTCATGAACATGGCAATGCTAACCAGACCCCTCCAGGCAGAGTCCTATCTTGGAGGAACACAGAGGCAAAACAGAAGGTCAAGGTTTGGGCTTAACGGATGGAGAGTTTGAGAACGGAGTGAGAGACTAGGCGCTGGGTGCCGTTACTCTAACCTCCATCCACAAGGAGGACAAATGCTCTGGTGTAGCTTGCCTCTGGCACCCTTGCTCAGGGCAGGAAGACTGAAGATGGGAGGCACATGGTGATGCATTTCCCTTTCCCCATGGCAAGTTGATGTAATTTCTGACGACACCTTGGGACATTGTACATTCTTCTCAGGAGACAGGAAGAGCCATAACAAACAGAGCCATTTCAGTGTCTTTATGGGAAAGATGGCAAGGTTAATGACAGGAAGTCAAGTGTGGTACTGTGTGCCTGTAGTTCCAGCTGCTAGAAAGGCTGAGGCAGAAAGATTGCTTAAAGCAAGAGCTCCAGTGCAGCCTGAGCAATGTAGTTGAGACCTCATTTCAAAAGACAAAATAAAAACTCCGAAGAATGGGTTAAAATGAAGCCGATAGCTACACTGGGGCCCAAGAACCCTGAGCACGCTAGAAAGCAGTGTCTAGAACTTATGTCCCTCGCTAGAAAGCAGTGTCTAGAACTTATGTCCCTGTGGCTATAGTCTTACTACCAGGGCTCTCATCTTTTATTTTATTCTCTCTCTCTCTCTCTCTCTCTCTCTCTCTCTCTCTCTCTTTCTCTTGTTAAGGCTTATTTTCCTTTTAAGTGTATGGCTATGTGCCTGCATGTATTTGTATGTCTGTATGCCACATGCATGCCTGGTGCTCATGGATTCCAGAACAGGGCATCAAATCCCTCGGGACTGGAGTTACAGATGATCCTCAGCCACTGCCTGGGTGCTGGGGACTAAATCCAGAACCTCTGGAAACATATACAGGGTGCTGCCTCTCCAGCTCCTCCCTGACACCCCATCCCCCACAACTCACACTCCCTCCTGAGGATGGAAGCAGCCCGCTCCTGAAGCATGGGTGGGTCTCCCTAGAATGGCCCGGTCTCATTATCTCTATTTGCACGTATTCATAGTTCATTTCAGTTGTTAACCTGATAAGGATTCAGGGACATGTAGGGTCATTAATAAGCACTTCTTTGGGGAGACTGCAAGGACTCTTTCAGTGAGGGGAGGAGACACTGGAACATTCTCTCTGAAAGTGGCCAATACCATTCCATAGGCTGGGGTCCAGGACTGAATAAATATGGGAGAAAACCAGCAAAACACCAGTATACCAGTGTTTGTTCGCTCTCTTCTCCCCCCCCCTCTTTCATTTCTCATCTAACCCATATAAGCAAGTTCCCAGATCCACAGTTGTAAGCTTTTCCTGTGGTCACATTTTCATACCATAATGGACCCTGTTCTCCAATACCATTAGCCAAAACAAACCTTTCCTTCTTCCAACAGCTTCTTGTCAGGTATTTCTCTTAGCAACAAGAACAATAACTAATAAATGTGGCCTATGCACCCCTAATCAGTTCCTATATATCCCAGGAGCTCCATCCTTCCTTAGGTACATATCACAGGAGGCAGAGAGATCGGTCTGAGCAGTTATATTACCGAACATAACCATATCTGTAAACCACGCTGACAAGGTTGGGGGTGGGGAAGCAGTCCTTTTCTGAGTTGCATATAAATGTCCATGGAACAATCTGCAAAAAACCTTTGAGGAGTTGCATAAGGCTCCATGCATCATTGAACAGTTTGTCTCTATGCCACAGACAGGGCTATAGCTTAGGGGCAAGGACAAAAGAGAATTTTTTTCCTGGATAAGATATATGAGTAGCAACCTTTAAAAATGTCCAACAATTATTGAGCTATATAAAAGGCAGTGCTGTGGGTTGGGGATTTAGCTCAGTGGTAGAGCGCTTGCCTAGGAAGCGCAAGGCACTGGGTTCGGTCCCCAGCTCCGGGAAAAAAAAAAAAAAAAAAAAAAAAGGCAGTGCTGTAAGCATGTCACAAGTATTAACCATTTAATCCTACAGAAACGTAAGATAAAATTTTTATAGATGGGGCTGGAGAGATGGCTCAGTGGTTAAGAGCACTCACTGTTCTTCCAAAGGTCCTGAGTTCAATACCCAGCTACCACATGGCAGCCCACACCTGTCTGATGCTATCTTCTGGTGTGCAGATGTACATGCAAAGTACTCGAATACATGAAATACATAACTAAGAAAATCTTTTTAAAAATTAGAGATGAGGAAACTGTTACAAAGAGCTTAAATGTCAAGTGTGGAGACTGTGATGGCTCGTATATACTTGGCCCAGGGAGTGGCACTATCTGAAAGTGTGGCCCTGTTGGAGTAGGCATGGCCTTGTTGGAGGAAGTGTATCACTGTGTGTATAAGCTTTAAGGCCCTCATCCTAGCTACCTGGAAGCCAGTATTCTGGTAGCAGCTTTCAGATGAAGATGTAGAACTCTCAGCTCCTCCTGCACCATGCCTGCCAGGACACTGCCATGTTCCTGCCTTAATGATAATGGACTGAACCTCTGAACCTGTAAGCCATCCCCAATTAAATGCTGTCCTTATAAGAGTTGCCTTGGTCATGGTGTCTGTTCACAGCAGCAAAACCCTACAATAGTGACACCGGGCTTTAATGCCAGCATTCCAGAGGCATTTGGACTAGCCTGGTCTACAAAGAGAGTTCAGAGCCATCCAGGTCAACACAGTGAGATTGTCTCAAAACAGAACAAAATGATATTTTAAAAACACAAATATCTTAAAAGTGTTAACAAAAGGAATGTGGTTAGTTCTAGAACAAGCCCTGGTTCTGTACAGTCATTCATTCAGATTTTATGGTAAAATCAGATTATAATTTTTATGAATGACACAAACTACTTACAGAATAAATTACAGAAAAATTGTTAGCTTCCTAGTCACATTGTCTTCTAGTCTTTCTGCATACAGTCTCCTATTGTAAGCCAGTGTCATTCTTTTTTTCCCCCCACATAACATAAAGAATATTTATTTAGAAAAGTAAATTCAGCACCCCAAATGCAAAAACAGGTTGGACTGCGCTTGGATTTCCTGATAGCCTACTCCTAACTCTAAGGAAGAAGTAATGTGCCATCCATTCACATGCCCAGGTATCTGATCCAGGGTGGAAAAACAAACTCAGAATAGTCCCAAGTCAATATGGGAAGCCATGGTAGAGAAACCTAAGATTTCTCAGGAATAGTTTTAGGTGAGAAGCCTCTAATCCTACCTGATTATTGCTTTTCTGCAAGTTTCTCAGTATGAGTCCAAACCTCTTACAAAGCACCTTCAAACATGTTATGGCCTCAAGTCTAGAAAGGTCTATTCAAGAACTATATAAATAATGGTTAAAGAAAATTGAGGACCAGATCTCCTTGTGTGTTGTGTGAAATATTACAAAACCATCCCACGTTATCACCGGCTTGGCACTGGCTGGTGGTCTCAGTCAGTCTCCAGCCTGGTGGACAGGGCGAAACTGCATTCTTTCCTTTTAGTCAAGGCCTGTCTCACCTAAACTGGCTCTGCCTCTCTGGAGCTCCTAAGTAGCTCTCTCTCAGGCTCACTAAGTCCCAAGGCTGGCTGTTGCCACGCATGCCTCACACTTCCAAATTCCTGCAGCAGGCTGTGGTGTATTCTTGTACACCACACTCTGCCACTGTACCTTTCTCTGGAACCCAGTTGAGTCGCCATGTGAAGAAAAATACCACACAATCTTAGTTTAGAATCAATAGGTAACACAATCGCTGGGCGCAGAACCTAGCATCCTAATTTTGTAAGCTATTCTACGTTATGCTACCTACATTGTGCCTCCATGATCTCTCCTTTTCCAAATGGGAGTTCCTTTCTCCTGCCTCCCCTCTTCCTCTTCCAGACCCGGAAGTCCCGCCTACTCGCCCAGTGATTGGTCCCTTGAATTCTTTATTCATTAGGGGAAAGTTCTGCCACACTTGTGTCCCACAGTTGGAATAAGTATGTAGAAGCCTAGGTGGTTTTCCTCTTCTTAGCAGATGGTCGTTCAAATACATCTCGTACCCCTGCTGCCTTTTGTTTAAAGAATTTTGTGTTCTGTGCACTCTCTTGGCCCCATGCAGAGTCAAAGGAAGTGGTATCTTGATCCACAAGGTGGGTGTACTTGGTGCGACCGGACCGTCCAAAATTCTTGACCTGCATGACTTTTGGAAGAATAGTTTTGTTGAAATGGTCCTCAAGAGTGGGTGCGCTAAAATCTCTCTTGTAGACTTCTTCATCCTCATCCATGAAGAAGGCACCTCGATGATAATACTTTTGTAAAAACTTGTATTTGCCTTTCACAGCTTTGTTGGTAATGACTTTGCCATTTGCCCGAAGTTCAGCCCGCCTCTCTTCCTCAGTCAGGTTTCTCATGCGTTCAATTTCTGCTTTCTCCTTTTCAAGCGCTTCTCGGTCTTCTCGGTCTCGCTTGATTCTTTTGAGCTCTCGGACCTTCCACGCTTCATACTCCTCCTCGTCATTTTCATCATCGGTATTGAGTGCATCCAGGGCGGCAAGGGACCGCTTGTTCTCCTCTAGCTCTTTCTTGGTCTCTTCTTCTACAATCTTGAGGGTGTACTTGCGCCGCTCCTCAGCCATGCGTTTTGCTTCCTGTTCCAGTTCCTTCTGCTTCAATGCTTCAGCTTCTCGTTCTTGAACTGTCACCCGATCCTTCTTTCGAATGAAGACAGGCTTAAGTCGAGGCTCCATTTCATCTTCACTGTCTGTGTACTCCTCATACTCAGACTCTGACTCTGACTCCTCCCCAGAGCGTCCTTCATCTTCCACCTCCATGACTTCCATCTCTTCATTTTTCCTCTCCTGTGCTCGCTGCCGCATCATGCCACGGCGCCGCTCTATTTCTTCATCGTCAATTTCTTCCTCTTCTTCCTCACTACTATCTTCTCGTTCCATACGCCAAGCATCTCCTACTTCTGAGTCACTTTCTCCTACTACTTCAGGTTCCACTATTTTTCTGTGTCGAGCCAATCTCTCTTCCACATCTTCACTAATGCGGTTCTGTAAACGCCGAAGTCGGGGGTCACTAGATGAGTCCTCCTCCTGTTCCTCAGGCTCTGCTTCTTGTTCCTTAGCTTTCTTAATGAACTGAAATTCTTCATCCTCTTCATCTGAGGACTCCATAGGGGCATAATCTGGTCTTTTTCCGGACACATAACGTTTTACCTTCACTTTTTCCATTGAAATCTCACCTTTCTCATTGCGAACTGGGACGGCCCCAGCCGTAGACTGAATGGGCGGCTGCTTCATGAGTGTGCTTGGGACCGACATGGTGACGGCTGCCGCGGAGACTCTCCAAAAATGGACTGAATCCCAACAACAAAGAGCAAGAAACAGAACACCGCTTCCCACTTAGCTTTGTTCGACACTGCTGAGCGACTGCAGAGCAACTTCCGGCAAAAAGTAGTGGAACCGGAAGTATATACCAGAGGATTGTGGGAATTTGGAGACATGCTGAGCATGGACCACTTAAAGGGCTAGACTGAAATTTGCACACCTTCATGGGCAACTTTCCCGCCTTCAACCGTTCAAGATTCCGAAGGTTCTTCTGGCTGACAGTTGCTTCTTTTGGGTTTTGGTAAGGTCTAGGAAGGTTCGGATTAAAGGTTCCATTTATTATGTTTTGAAGAAACCGAACAGATTACGAGGGGCTGTTTGTGCATATTGTTGAAAGTTCAGAAGTGTAATGAGTTTGATTTGGATAAGTGGGTCACACTTGTAATCTTGGCATTTGGGAGGATGAAACAGGATTGCCACGTTTTGGAGGCCAGTCCGAGCAACAGTATAAGACCCCAAATCCCAAAGAAGCAACTGTCTGCGAGAAGAATCTTCCAAATCTTGAACGGTTGAAGGCGGGAAAGTTGCCCATGAAGACGCACAAATTTCAGCCTACCCCGTGTCATTCTTAATGTCTCTTTTTCTCCAAGCTCTGACCAAGGTTTCTGATTCAGGTTTCTGCCTTGACTGTCTCGAACGTTCCTAATATCTCCTTAACTGGCTTCCTTGGCTTTTCTACCACTTCTCATTCGGATTCGCGCATCACAATTTAGGAAGTTGAAGTAAATACAATACAGCTCAGTTTGTTCCCTTGCCAGGCTCAAAGCTCACCAAAGCCCGTGTTCAAGAGCTTTCACGGAGTGCAACCCCTAGCCTTCCTGATGTTAACCTGGCTTGTACTCTTTGATTCAATAGACTTTGACTGAGCTCAAGAACTTTTGGTAGGCTGCGGGAATTCAAAACTGGAAGAACATAATCTCTCTCTTTAAATTGCTTGTCTCGGGGGTTGGGGATTTAGCTCAGTGGTAGAGCGCTTGCCTAGCAAGCACAAGGCCCTGGGTTCGGTCCCCAGCTCCGAAAAAAAGAAAAAAAAATTGCTTGTCTCGGTGAGAATGTAGGCTTATAATACGATGCAAAACAGAAAGAAAATAGTCCTGAATAGATGTAGTTGGAGAGGCAGTATCTGACTGTCCAGAGACATCAGAAAAGGGCTCCTCAGAGAAAGTTTTGACCTGAGTGAATGAATAAAAGTACCAGGGAATCACCAAGGGGGGGATGCGGGGTGGGATGGGGAGGGGGAATCCAAGCAAAGGACGCAGGACACAAGGACAAGGAAGGTAGGTGGTGTCTTCAAGAATGGGCAAGCAGTTAAGTCCAGTTGGAGAGGGAAGTATAACAGGGTGTACAGGAAACTGAGAAAAGATACTCTATAAAAACCCTTTCTGAGTACACTTGTTACATGAATACAGTTCCAACCCAACCTACAAAATGACTTTAAAACTTGTATAGATATAGAGATTGAATAACCAAAAGAAAATTTAAAGGCTAATGGGGCCCTGGGAGGTAGCTCAGTTAGTAAAGTGCTTGAGAACCTGGATTCAGCACACACATAAGAAAACTAGACCTGGAGGCTTAGTGCTGGGGGTGGAGAGCTGAGGGAAAGGGCAGAAACAGGAGAATCTCTGGAGCCAAATGGCCAGCCAGCCTAACAGAGTGAGCTCTAGATTTAGGAAGAGACCTTATCTCCAGCCTTAAGAAAACATTTTAAAGTTTAAAAAAAAAAAAAAAAGGTACAAATTGATTGAGGAAAACACCCAGTGTTCATCTCTCATCTCCACACACCTGCATATACATATGCACACACACACACACACACACACACACACACACAAAACACACCTGCACTACATACACCACACCCAGGAATAATGCAAAAAGGAAAAAAAATTGCTTGATTAGACATTTAGACATGTAAAGGTCTAAAATTTATGGCTAAAACTGTGGCCAGGTAGGGATTTGAGAGACAGATAAACAGAACAGGAAAGCATGGAATAGATCAGGCAGATGCTCCTGGAATTGTGAATGTGCATATGTGCAGTCAAACCAGGATCAGAATGGTGGGTTCTTCAAGGACAGTATTGGAAGCACCTGAACATCTTAGGAAATGTATTAGATTCATTTTCTTTCTTCACTGTCCACAAAATAACCAGGTCAGCAGGGTCTTGTGAGGCAATGATGCTAAGTTCTTTATAGCTGTGCTGTGGGATATGGTTAGTGGTCCAACTCTTAAGTAATTACTGGACATTTTAAATGGAGCTTCATGCACCGAGGGACCATATTTTCTCTTTTAATGGACTGAAATTTAAAATTAAACAGTTATTGTGGTCAGTGTCAACCACATCAAAGAATATGGCGCTGTACAAACTAGTAATCCTATTAATAACATAAGAAAGAGAGGCTGGGGGTTGGGGATTTAGCTCAGTGGTAGAGCGCTTGCCTAACAAGCACAAGGCCCTGGGTTCGGTCCCCAGCTCTGAAAAAAAGAAAAAGAAAAAGAAAAAAAAAAGAAAAGAAAAAGGAAAAAGAAAGAGAGGCTGGAGAGATGGCTCAGCGGTTAAGAGCACTTGTTGCTTTTGCAGAGGAACTGGGTTCAATTCCCAACACCTACGTGGTGACTCGCAACCATCTGTAACTCTCGTTCCAGGGAATCTGAGCCGTGCTCGACTTTCTTAAGTACCATACATGCATGGTCAAAACATTCATACACATAAAGTTTTAAAATTAATACAGAAAAGAAAAGCTACCATATCGAAGCATGGTGGGACATACCTAAAATTCCAGCATTCGGGAGGCTAGGGGAAGAAGATTGAGAAACAGGCAAGCTTGGGTGGGGAAGACAAGAATAAAATATAAATACATACTTACATAATCTCGAGGCAAAGGCATTTTAATATAATATCAGAAATGGAAATCATATAAGAAAAAGGAGACGTAAAACTTTAGGCCTAAAATTCAATATATTAAAAGACACAGGTAGGAGAAAATCGCCAGTGGTAAATACACCAGTAGTAAAAGATGGGTATTTTTATGTATAAAAATTGCCAATTAGTACATTAATTGTGAATTCGTCAATAATAAACGAAAAGCAAGTGAAAGGTCATAGAAGCATGAATGGTGTTAGCCAGACAGGTCAGCAGGTGATGGTGGCTCTCACAAAACCTCCCAACCTGAGCTCAGTCCCCAGGACCCAGGTGGTAGAAGGAGAGAGCCAACTACAGAGTGGCCACTGGTCTCACAGATACATCATGGCATACATGTACATATGTACACAGATGCATACATCCATAACCCCTGCTGTTCCCTAAGCCTCTGCTTAGCTGCGTGTCAAGCACCTTACCCTCGGCAGGCAACACCTCATTCTCAGAACAGCCTCATGGAGCTGGTACTGTTCTCATCATCCGATGCAGAAACAGGCCCCAAGTTCAGAGTGACCCATGTGCAGGCAGAACTCCAAGGCCACACATGACACTACATGCTCTTGCAGGGTACTTGCCTCAGTAAGATATTTCTAACCCTCCTCTTCTACTTCCCAGGGAAACAGAAGAAAATCCCCAGGAACACAATATATCCCGACCTCTAGCTCCCTTCCATGTTTGATCTCTCTTCCTGAGCCCCAAAGTAAAGAAAGTTGCAGCTGAGTTGTTTGTTTGTTTGTTTGTTTGTTTGCTGGGGGTTGCTTGTTTGCTTGCTTGCTTGCCTGTTTGTTTTTCCAGATAGTGTTTTCTCTGTGTTGCCCTGCCTGTCCTAGAACTGGTTCTGCAGATCAGGTTGGCCTTGAACTGAGAGATTCATCTGCCTGCCTCCCCTTCCCTGAGTGCTGGGATTAAAGACTTGAACCAAGCTTGGAGCTGGACTTTAAAGAGTCTGAAAAGATTTACAAATTCAGTGGGGGCTGAGAAATTCAGAAAAGGAATTCGGGGAATTGAGTGTCCTCGGACTTTTCCATCTGCTTCTCCCCAAGGATCTGCCAAATGACAAGGGAACATTGTGTGTGTGTGTCCGGCCCTGTCTTTGCTCATCCATCTCACAAATCGAGCTGGTGGGCTGTAGGTTCTTCCTGAGGAAGACGGAGCTCCCTGGAGTCTGCAGCATCTAAGATAATAGACACGTACAGGGGAAAGGGAGTGAGTGGGGATAGCTGAACATCATTTGGTCTCCATCAAGACTCAGAAAGCAACTTAGGCCAGCACTGAAATCAGAGTTGGGTTTATAGCAAAGAGGTTGACAGCTGGGACATTTTGCAGAGTGGCGGGACTTGCCTGATTGCACAGGTCAAGGGCTGGAGAACCTGATTATTCCTGGATCTGGCAGAATGGAATGAAGTAAGGTTTGCTGGAATAAACAGGTGTACAGAGATCATTTTGTTGGTTTACTTTAAAAAATACAGGCCTGCCTCTTTGTTCCAATAAATGTCTTTTGTTTCTGTGTTTTAAAGGCATTTTTCAAAAGTAGCCGTGTAGACACATTCATGTCTGCTCTGTGGAGCCTTCGCTGCAGACCGTGGAGCAAGGCACTTAGCCCGGAGCTATTCTGTTAAGGTCAGGGGTACGCACACTTCCTGCTGGATAGGATTCCGGGATATTTGTTTTAAACCATTCCCAAGTTCTTCCTCAGCCCTACTCAATCAAAATCTCCAGTGACAAGCCTGGAGACGAGTTCTGTGTTTCACATAAAGAGACATGTGAAACAGTCTGGGCATTGCTCGTAGGAGGCAGGACACTTTCCCAACTCCCTAATTTAGACAAAGGAAGAGAATGGAGAGGTTGGGCATATGATGGCTGAGTTCTTCTGGCCTCTTTGTGCTCTGCTCAGGACTTATGTGAACTTCTCCATATCTCTGGGGACGCACAAGGATCTATAGAGAGGCAACAGTGTAGTGGGGACTCAGCCCAGAACAGGGTTTAGGAAATGGGAGTCTTAGTTTGGCTCTACGATAGGTATGGACAGGTATGTGGCAGAGCAGTTTTGTGAAGCCATTAGACTAAGACTTGACTTTTCTGGGCCCCAGTTCTTCGTTTGTAAAACGGAGACAAAGAAGATCGTCATTGGCTCTCTGGTGAGTGTTCTTAAGATCTGATTGGTAAACATGGCCATCTTTAGACCTCCAGCAAGTATCCACTGAGGCAGCATAGAAGTAATGCTATGAGTAATGTAAAGCTTTCTTGGCTCTTGGGGAGCCAAGAATGCACCAGGGATGTGAGCTGTTAATTAGTGTCCCATGAAAACAGAATGGGTTCTACAGTCAGAAGGAAATGCTTGATTAAATCAAATTAAGCAGTCTTTGATATAGGGCCTCTCTGAGTCTCTTATTAAATGTGCATTGTAACTTGCCAGGGCGAGAAGGCGCGTGTGTGTGTGTGTGTGTGTGTGTGTGTGTGTGTGTTTGTATGTGTGTGCTTTTGTATGTATGTGTTTGTGTGTGTTTTGTGTGTGTGTGTTTGTATATGTGTTTTGTGTGTGTATGTGGTTTGTATTTATGTGTGGTTTGTGTGTGTATGTGGTTTGTATTTATGTGTGGTTTGTGTGTGTATGTGGTTTGTGTGTGTATGTGTGGTTTGTGTGTGTATGGTTTGTGTGTGTGTGTGTGTGTGTGTGTGTGTGTGTGTAGGTCAATCCAACAGCAGATAGCAACTCTATTTTTACACTTGCCTTTGAAAATTATGGTAATATGTACATGTAAGAGTGACTTGGGGTTGGGGATTTGGCTCAGTGGTAGAGTGCTTGCCTAGGAAGCGCAAGGCCCTGGGTTCGGTCCCCAGCTCCGAAAAAAAAAAATTAAAAAAAAAAAAAAGAGTGACTTATCTTGTTGCCATGATCAAATACAAACCAAAGGGAAATGTAAGAGGGATGAAGGGCTTATCCGGGCTTAGAGTTCTAGTAGGGTATAGTCTATCATGGTGGGGAGAGGAAAATAGTGGCCAAGTACTCCAATTCCATTCAGGAAGCAACTTCAAAACCCCAGTGACTCACTCACCTCTAGCCCCAACCCCAGCTGCGGACCAAGTGTTCAGACATTCGAGACTATGGGGGCAAGAGTGGGGGGTGGGGAGGCGACAGTCTGCATTCAAAACATAACAATAGGTAACACATAGGTTACTTTCCGGCAAAACTGCCACACTCTCTGTCCTCAGAACTTGCTCATTTTCCCAGACAGAAACTCTGCTACACAGTAACACTAACTCCCCATTCCCCCAAAGGTTGCTGAAGAGGAATCCTAATGGCTTGCTCCACTTAGATAACAAGGCTCATCTGTGGTGTGGCAAGTGTTAGACTTCCTACCTCTTAGGCTGACCGATTTCTGCATTGTATCGCTACACTTTGCCGATGCATCCATTCCTTGATGGGTTGCTTCTGGTTTTTCTTTTCTTTTCTTTTTTTTTTTTTTTTTTTTTTTTGTTTTTTGTTTTTGTTTTTTTGTTTGTTTGTTTTTGGGGGGGGGGTTTTGGTTTTGGTTTTGGTTTGGTTTGGTTGAGTTGGGGTTGTTTGTTTTGTTTTTTGTTCTTTGGGCTTGTTTTTTGTTTTGTTTTGTTTTGTTTTGGTGGCTGTTAGGAGATCTACTCCTGTGAGCAGGGCAAAGAATACAAAAAATAAAAAAGTAAAAAAAAAAAAAAATCTGTCCATTCAGAAGTGACATTGCCTCTCATGGCTAGAGTTCTGTGAAAACACAGCTTTTTCTAGTTCTGAGGGAACGGTATGAAGTGAGAACATTCCTGAAGTTTCCAGGAATCTGCCTGTTGTGAATGATTCAGTGTCATGGTGGTTATGCTCAACGGGCCTCTGCACGGCTTGGCTTCTGCAGTGGTTAAGTCAGTCCGAGACACTGGATGGGCTTTTGAGTTCCAAGGTTCTTTGACCTAACTTAGTCCTCTTCCTGCCAGAGGCGGCAGTGACTGAAGGGTGAGAGTGACGGACAGACAGGAGGAGCAGGAAGGGGATGTGAGGAGGCTACAAGGAATCCCTTCACATCTGGCTCCAACCCCCCACATTTTTCTTTTTCTTTTTTTTTTTTCGGAGCTGGGGACCGAACCCAGGGCCTTGCGTTTGCTAGGCAAGCGCTCTACCACTGAGCTAAATCCCCAACCTGAACCCCCACATTTTAATCTTTTTTTTTTTTTTTCTTTTTTCTTTTTGTCAGTGTTGGGGCTGGAACGCAGGGTCTCTCTCATGCTAGGCAATTACTCTGTTGCTGAGTGAATAAAAATAAATTAAAAAAAATTTTTTTAAAAAGGGAACTAAAGAAATGACTGCTCCTAGGTATAGTGATGAAGAAAGTTTATTATAGATATGTGGAAGAGCATAGTTAGATGCAGACACCTTAGAGTTCAGAGTGGCCATGACCCTAAGCCCTGTGGGGTGAAGGGGAGGAGAAGGGAGAGCATGGGGCCCAGGTTCAGCAGCCTAGAGGCTAAAGGTACAAAGCACCAGGTAACCAAAATGGCTGGATAGCATAGGGAAGAGCCTTTCCGGGAAGGGCAGCCCAGCCCCTAGGCTGGAGAGTTCACGACAAAGGGCTGGGTATGCCAGCCATCTACCCTGAAACAGGTAGGGACTGAAGCATGGTGGGAGAGCCTGGAGGCCAGAACCGCTTTAATATATTTGATTTGATATAACAGGCACCTCAACTGTTAGTCCCGGGTTTGAAACTTGACACTGAGCTGCATCCTCAGCATCTCCCTCGCTGATGCATTGTGGGTAATTGGTGAGGACTTACTTTGTATCCCTCAGGGGGTCACTGGTGGATACAAAGTAAGTCCTCTACTGCTAAACCACACCCCTGGTCCTTAACTTTTCGTTTTGTTAAATGTTTATTTTATTTCTAATTACCTGACTATTTGTATGGGGGTGGGTGGGTATGTGCGCTTGTGAGTGCAGGTAGCCTTGGAGAACAAAGAACGAGTAGGAGCCTCGGAAGCTGGAGTTACAGGCAGTTGTTATCCTCCTGACCAAGGTTCTGGGAACTGTACTCAGGTCCTCTGCAACAGGAGCAGGAGCTCTTAATGGCTGAGCCAGCACTGCAGCCCCACCCACCAAGGCAACCGGATTGAGGTCTCTTCTCAGCTCCCTGCTTCAGATACCACACTGCTCTCTTGTTCTCCCAGAAGTGTTCTGCCTCCAGAGCTTCATGATGATGAACTTGCTCCAAACTCGGGGCCTTCCCTGCTTCAGTCAGGTTTATGAAGAGATGGTCGGCTACCTGCTCGCTCTTTCCTCTAGTCACTGTGACCTCCCTATAATCAGAGCCCTCCCACATATACGATCCTACACCATTGAAGGGCAACTTCAGGAATTGCTCCTTTCTCGTGTGTGTGTGTGTGTGTGTGTGTGTGTGTGTGTGAGAGAGAGAGAGAGAGAGAGAGAGAGAGAGAGAGAGAGAGAGAGTATTTTTCCACTTTCTTCTCAAGAGCAGTTTCTCCTCTCCCGATAGGAATCTCTGGCTGCTCTTTGAATTTTAAATATAATAACCAGGTTATACATTAGGCAAGCTTTGCCTAGTTCCCTTGGCAACAGCTCTAAGTTAGAGCCCTTGTCATACAGCACACATTCCATGAGGATAACATCTCACTGATCCAGAAGGGAAGAAACCTCAGCCTTTGAGAATGGTGGACAGGGAGTAAGCCACAAGGTAAAACTACACCCTCCAAACCCCTGAAATAATTTTCGCAATGTCCCTTTAACATCAAGAGTTTTACTTGAAAAAAAGAAAAAGACATGGGTAGACTCTAAAATTTTATTGACTCTTTGAATTTATTTTCTTATTATTTTATGCACATGTGGTATGGCATGAGTAAGGAAGTCAGTTCTCTCCATTCACCTTGTGGGCTCCAGGGATTGAACTCAGGTCGACAGACTTCTCCTTCATGGCAAGCACCTTTACCACTAAGCCATCTTGTTGACCTTAAAAAAAATTTAAGGTGTGTTTATAGCTCAGAGGACCATTTTGGAGTATCAGTTCTCTTCCTCCACCATATGGGTACCAGATACCTTTACTTACTGAGGTGTCTTAGTCAGGGTTTCTATTCCTGCACAAGCATCATGACCAAGAAGCAAGTTGGGGAGGAAAGGGTTTATTCAGCTTACACTTCCATGTTGCTGTTCATCACCAAAGGAAGTCAGGACTGGAACTCACACAGGGCCGGAAGCAGGAGCTGATGCAGAGGCCATGGAGGGATGTTTCTTACTGGCTTGCTTCCCCTGGCTTGCTCAGCTTGCTCTCTTATAGAACCCAAGACTACCAGCCCAGGGACAGCACCACCCACAATGGGTTGGGTCCTCCCACCTTGATCACTAGCTGAAAATGCCTTACAGCTGGGTCTCATGGAGGCATTTCCTCAACTGAAACTCCTTTTGCTGTAATAACTTCAGCTTGTGTCAATTTGATACACAAAACTAGTCAGTTATATGGTATCTCATTTATTTATTTATTTATTTATTTATTTATTGACGCTAGGGACTTAGGATGCTGAGGCTTAGGAAGCTGAGGACAGAATCTAGGACCAATTTGAGATCCTGTCTCAAAAATAATGTATTAACATGTATTAATTGTGAATATGAATGGGGTTCAGTGTAATATTCCATCATACACATATAGTGTACACTGATTGTATCCGGTGTCTCTTTCTATACTCTGCCAGCCTTTCTAATAATTCTTTAGTCAGCTACTTGGTTGTTCTTTTTTTTTTTTTTTTCGGAGCTGGGGACTGAACCCAGGGCCTTGTGCTTGCTAGGCAAGCGCTCTACCACTGAGCTAAATCCCCAACCCCTACTTGGTTTTTCTAACTTCTGTATAGTGGTTATTTTTTTTTTTAACACATCCTTACAGTGAAAAAAAAGATGGGAGGGGGCTGAAGACAGATCTGTTCTGTTCTTCATACCCTTGTCCAACCATCTGGTAGCTTGAAGACAAAAGAGACAAAAAAACAAAAAGCTAAGCAAAACAAACACAGGCTCAACATCAGGATGTAACATTTTTGACACATTGCAATAAAAATGAATAAACTAACCAAGAGTTGCTTTTTGTCAAGATAAACTTCAGTTATCCGGAAAGTTCATTCACAGCTGGTGCAGCTTTGAAACAGAAGTAGCCAAGCTACTGAACTAAAGCTACCTATGAATGTGTCTTAGGGTTTTACTGCTGTGAGCAGACACCATGACCAAGACAACTCTTATAAGGGCAACATTTAATTGGGGCTGGCTCACAGGTTCAGAGGTTCAGTCCATTATCATCAAGGTGGAAGCACAGCATCATCCAGGCAGACACGGTGCAGGGGGAGCTGAGAGTTCTACAACTTCATCTGGAGGCCGCTAGAGAAATATTGACTTCCAGGCATCCAGGACAAGGTTATTAAAGCCCAGGGCCTACTCCAACAAGTCCACACCTCCTAATAGTGCCAATCCCTGGGTCAAGCATATACAAACATCATCACATTCCACTCCCTGGCCTCCATAGGCTTGTTCAAACAAATGAGTCTATGGGGAACATGCCTATATATAACAATGCAAAATGCATTTAGTCCACCTTCCAAAGCCCCAGAGTCTATATTGGTCTCAACAATGTTAAAAGTCCAAAGTTCAAGGTCTCTTCTGAGATTCATCCAATCACTTAACTGTAATCCCCAAACCAAGACAGGAAATGAGCCAAGAAAACTTCAAATCCTGCATCTCCATGTCTGAAGTCAATGTGGTCTTCAGATCTCCAACTCCTTTTTCATCTTTGTTGACTGAAACAAACTTCTTTCTCCTGGGCTGGTTCCACTCCCTGTTAGCAGCTTTCCTCAGCAGATAGCCCATGGCTCTGGCATCTCCAACATCTTGGGGTCTCCAAGGCAACTTCAACTTCAACTTCACTGATTGTTCTAATGTCTGGGATCCACGCTTGATCTTCTGGGCTCCTCCAAAGGACTTGGGTCACTTCTCCAGCTCTGCCCTCTGTAGCACTTTAGGCTCTCGTTGACTCCACTCCACTGCTGCTGATGCTCTTGGTGGTCCTGGCACTGACATCTCCAATACACTGGAATCTTCTGCTGCAACTAGGCTTCACCAATGGCCTCTCATAGGCTCTCTTTATGGTGGGAAGCCTCAACTTCTTTGCTTGACCCTTTCAGTCCTGGGCTATCAACTGCAACTGAGGCTGCACCTTCACCAGTGGCCTTCCCTGACCTCTCACAGTGCCAAGCTTCAGCTGCTCTCCACGACCTCTTTATGCCTTCATAACCAGTACCACCTGGGTAACTCTTACACATTACCAAGTTCAGCTGCAGCACAAGGTACAACCTTGACTTTCTCTGGAACACAGCTTCTTTGTGCCCTCAGAAAACACTTCCCAGAAGATTCCACCTCAGTGATGCTGGTCTCTTCTTAATCACTGCTAATTTCTTAGTTCCAGCTAACCAGCATCAATTATTCCAGTAGTCTCCTCCTCTACTATAAAGCCAGAGACACATGGCTGAAGCTGCCAAAGATCTGCTGCTTGCTGGGGCTGGAACATGGCCCACCTATTACATCATCACCAGCTTTCTGTTTACTGCCTAGCTTGACTGTCCTAGAACTTGCTCTGTAGATTGGCCTCAAAATCAGAGCTCTGCATGACTCTTCCTCCTGGGACTTAAGCTTTTCTTCAGGTAGAACTTGCTCTGTCCCAGGCTGGTCTTGAATTCAGAGATCTGCTTGTCTTTGCCTCCTGGGATTACCATGCCTCAACCTAAATTTAGCTGGGTGGGATCTTGCCCCAAGGTTACCACTCCCTTAATTCAATTCAATATCTTTGAACATAGGATTCAGTTCTATTTCATTTCCTGGTACCCCTTTAATACTCAAACATATATTTTATATTTTTCCTTTCTAAGCTTGCTGTGCTTATTCAAAACACTCTTCATGAAATTTAATAAGAGAACAACATCTATGATGAGCAATTCTGAGACTTCCTTTGTCACTGCAATTAATCTGAATCCCTTCACCATAGCCTAAGACAGACTCTTCAGACAAGGGCAAAAAGTAGCCACATTCTTCACCAAAATACAAATAAATAAATAAATAAACATAAAACAAACAAACAAAAAAAACCAGTCTCTAGTGCACATACTGAAATTCCTCTCCACTGAAACCTCTTGGGCCAGGTCTGCACAGTTCAAATCACTCACAGCAACAAAGTCTTCCATATTCCTACAAGAATAGCCCATTAAGTCTTACTTAAAACATTCCATGGCTTTCTAAATCCAAAGTCCCCAAATCCACATTCTTCTAACTAAAACAAGGTCAGGCCTATCATAGCAATACCCCACTCCTGGTACGAAAATGTTTCACTGCTGTGAACAGACACCACGAGCAAGGCAACTCTTACAAGGACAACATTTAATTGGGGTTGGCTTACAAGTTCAGAGGTTTAGTCCATTATCATCAAGGTGGGAGCACAGCAGCATCCAGGCAGACATGATGTGGGAGGAACTGAGAGTTCTACATCTTCATCTGGAGGCTACTAGAAAAATACTGATTTCCAGGCAGCTAGGGCAAGGGTATTAAAGCCCTCACCCAACAGTGACACACCTATTCCAACAGGGCCACACCTTCTAATAGTGCCTAGGCCAGGCATACACAAATCATCACAGAAGGTGTTCAAAGATTTCTTCTTGCGTGGAGATGATAGTGCATGCCTTCGATCCCAACATTCAGGAAGCAAAGGCAGGTGGGTCTCTGTGTGTTCAAGGTCATGCTGGTTTATAGAGCTAGTTCCAGGACAACCAGGCCTACACAGAGAAACCCTGTCTCAAAAAAAAAAAAATCCAATTAACCCAGCCCTCATGGTATGCACAAGTTTGGTGATCCAGTGAGGTTTTGGCTAAGACTGGAGTTATCTTTTATGAGAGCTAAATGGTTCTGTGTAGAAAGGGTGATATGTTAGGTTTGCTTTGTTTTTGCTCTTTGTTTGTAGTGCTGGAGATCTGACCCAGGGTCTTACTCATGCTAGGTAAGTGCTCTTCCGCTGAGATACCTCCCAGCCTCACCGTGATAGAGTAAATGATGTGTGAGGAGTCCTCATGGTTAAGTGGACAATGAGAGTTAGCCACAGACAGACAATGTGTAATGGTTTAGAGAAGTTTTACCAGATCTCTGATTCTGTGAGTGCAGATGTCCAGGGATGGGATAGGGCCTGCTCTGACTGGCTCTGCATGGTCACAGAAGCATGTATCTTCCCAGAGGACACAGCAGCCCTGTTCCTAGCATTGTTTCTTCTGGGGAAATGCATGATGAGGTCGTAGTCAGTACTGAGAACAGAGATTTAGGGATGACTGTTGAGGAACCTCACAAGCTGACTGAGGTCCCCCCAAAATGGCATGTCCCAGAGGCAACCTGGACTCTCCTGTCATGCTTCACCCATGCCAGGTTATGTGTATGGGAAAGAACAAGCCCCACACACAGTTCATGGGGCTGTAATTAGTACAGTCAAAATGGAAACCAGAATGGAGGTTCCTCAAGAACTAAAAATAGAATTGCCATATGTGGTGGTTTGAATACTAATGGCCCCCATATGCTTATATTTGAATATTTGGTTCCTAGTTACTGGAACTGTTTGGGGAGGATTTGGAGGTGTGTCACTAGGGTTAGGGGTTTCAAAAGCCCACAGCAGGTCCAATCTAGCTTGCTCTCTCTCTGTCTCTGTCTGTCTCTGTCTGTGTCTCTGTCTATGTCTGTCTGTATCTGTCTGTGTCTGTCTGTCTCTGTGTCTCTGTCTCTGCCTCTCTCTCTCTCTCTCCATCCACCTTTCTGACCAGACATAAGTTCGCAGCTACCACTCACGTTCCATGCCCATTTCCCTGCCACCATGTTCCCTGACATGAGGATCATGGGTTAACCCTGTAAAACAGTAAACAAACTCCCAGTAAAATGTTTCCTTTTATAGTTTCTTTTGTCATGGTGTCTCCTCACAACAATAGAACTGTAACTAAAATACCATATGATCAAGAAGTTCCATTTTTGGCTGCTTACCCTAAAGAGTCAGCATTGAGTTTTCCAAGAGATATTTGTCCATCCCCAGATGAACGGCTAAAGAAAATGTGGCACGCAGACAATGGGGCACTGGTCAGCTCTTAGGAGCAGGAATTCCCTGTCGTTTGTGACAACAGCAACAGAAGTGGATGGGCTCATACCAAGTGAAGTGAGCCAGGCAGAGAAAGACAGGCATCTCCTGTTCCCACTTATACATGGAATCTAAAATATTCCAGCTTACAGAAGAAGAGAATGATTAAAATGGTGTCTGTCAGAGGCCAGAGCTTGGGAGACATGGGAAGATGCAGCTTTTCCTAGTTAGCTCCAGCTGTCACCTTGACACAGCCCAGAGTTAGCTGAATGAATCTCCATTAGGGCATTGCCTCTCTCAGTATGACCTCAGCTCTGTGGAGCATTGAGATCTATTCGTTGATGGAGGCGAGTCCAGCCTACCTTTGGTGGCGCTATGCCCAGGCAGGGGGGCTTGAGCTGTACAAGAAAACTAGCAGAGGGACTAAAGAGATGGCTCAGTGGTTAGGAGCATTTGTTGCTCTTACAGATGACCCAGATTAGGTTCCCAGCATTCATCACTGCAGGCTGTGCAGGGGGAACTAGGAGAAAAGAGGATTTCACTCAAAATAACAGGATATGATGTAAGGGACAGGGATCTGTGTCTTCTAGTCTCCAAACCACGTAAAAAACTTTCTACTGCTTAGAAACCCCACGAACACTCCAGCCTTCCTTTGGCTTCTGATACATCTGAAAAACAAAGGCAAAGCCACTCAGGGCAGCTACCTGGGGACAGGCTGTACTTACATTGTGACCAGTCACAGGTGAGTGAACTTTCCCATGGGTTCTGTGCAATCATGGAATTTGCCCATTTTAAGTGATGCCCATGGGTGCCATGATGAATCCAAAAAGAACTCTACTGTGTGAAACAAGACGTTCACCCCTCCCAAAGAATATACAGTCTATAAACCCACATCTATAAAACCAAACCAATTGATAGTACCAAGAAGTAGACAGATGAGATTGCCTGAGGATGGAGTATGACCAGAAAGAAGCTAGGAATGTTGTAAGTGACCAGTCAGAAAGTGATGCCCAATGGGAAATTCTCTTGGAGAATCCAAAAAGAAAAAGTCTTTTTCACACAAAGCGGGACTGCTACCTCCACAAAGCACTAAAGTCGAGTAAGACATCTCCTGTCTTTTGTTCCCTCATCCCACCTCAATCTGGCTTCTGCAGGAGCTTGAGAGTGTCAGGTGAGTGAAGGAAGAATGGAAGATTACTGCAAAGAAACCAAGAGTAAGTCAACCGAGACTCCCTTCTTTGCTACAGACTTGCAATCCTTGGGTAGGAGAGCAGCTGCCTGGTGCTTCAGAGACTAGAATTTTGATATTAGATTTAATCTCAGTCCTTAATTCTCCAATGATGAATAGTTCATTAATTCCTGCAAGACCCGAAGCATGGAAAACAAAGTCGTTTCCTGTTTTGCATACCAATGAGTCTGGCTCCCTCAATAACCAGGTATGCTTTTAATACGGAGACTGCCTACCTGGTCAGCTGTACCTTCTGAAGATCAAAGAAGCTGTGGGGTGTTCTTAAAGGCCTCAGAGGGAACGAAGCACACACAGAGGCCTTGCCAGCGAAAGGATTTTGAGAGGAAATAATAGCTGAACTAGTTAGGAGCATGGTCTGGGTTTGAACCCTGTTTTGTTTTTTGGTTTTTTCACTTCCTGCTTGTATGACCTTGGACAAGTTGCACAATCTTAGGGTGCCTGACTCGATTGTTCTCAAAATGGAAATGGCACTGGGCAAGTTAGGCTAAGCTGATCTACAAAAACAACCCCAACAACTCGGCGGCTCACAGCAGCCAAAACGCATGTGTTATTTCACAATGATCCAGCCATGGTCATCATCATGGGCCAATTTTGGCTCTTCCTTCTGGGGCTAAAATGAAGGAGACGCTCTTATCTGGAACATTCCTGAGAGCAGGGCAGCAAGAAAAGGGTGGCTGGTGGTGGAGCTGTGGAATAGCTCTTAAGGCTTTTTCTCAAAAATAACATTTATCCCTTCTGTTTACATTATCTTGGCCAAAGGAATTTACAGGGCTAAACTTCATGTCAACATGGTAGAGGGATGTAAGTCTCCCACAGAGAGGTACAAGAGAATGTTTGGGACAATAATTTAGTCTATTGCAGAACCTACATATGAAAAATGCTTCAAATATCCCATGACAAGGCCCCCACGAGCAAATGCTGTATAAAAGACTATTTTACTGGAACACCCTTTTTTTCCCCCCACTTGAATTTATTTGCCATTTTTTCCTTAGGAGGGCAATTGCTCTCAAAGCCTGATTTAAAACAGCCCCTACATCAGGAACTGTCCAATTTAGCAGGAACCACCAAAATGCCAGGGAGGAATGCTTATGAACAATTGGACTCTGACCTCAAAGCCTGATTCAGGGTCTCCTTGAAACATTCCAGCGAAGACCAAAAAATAATGTTATTTTCCTGGCCCACTCGGCATGTCTCCCCAAAAGATAGGCATCAAGGTAACAGGTCTCCTTGTCTCCGCTATTTCAGGATGACTAGGCCTGCAGAGCACAGCCTCTGCAAAGTTATTCTTAACTGCTTGTCTGGAGGCAGACGGTAATAGCTTCACTGCTGTCAATGCTTAGACTATGGAGAGAGTGAGCCCGGGCTCAGAGCCAGCCGTTCTGTTTCCTCTCAGGGTTGGGAAGTAGCACTATCTGGGTTCAGTGTGTAGCTGACAACTTTTCCATGAATTTCTAAGGGTACACAGACTGTCCTGTAGCACAGGTAAGCTCGTCCTAGGGTTTGATTTGGGGTTTTCGACTAAATGGTCAAAATCTGGAGCTAGGAGCTGACACTGCAGCGAGGGAAAGAAAGTGTGTGTGTGTGTGTGTGTGTGTGTGTGTGTGTGTGTGTGTGTGTGTGTGTAGATGTAGGATTTCATTAGCCTAGTGTTCCCTAAGTAGCTAGGCTATCTGGCCAACAAGCTCCTGGGATCTGCCTCGCTCTGCCTCCACAGTGCTGGGGTCATAAGTATGAGCTACCATGCCTGACTTTTAAACATGCCTACAAGGTCAGTACTTTGCTGACTGAGGTTTCTCTTCAGCCATAAGCAAGCCCTGCTACCCCTGGTATGGTCCTTATCCTCAAGACCAAAGCGCCTGGGTCTCAAAGATTCTTCTTGGCTCCTCAGAACATTTCAAAGCTCTGCCATTTAGAGAGGGGGTAAGAAACCAAAGCTCTGACAATTGCAAGTAGAAAATCAGAGGGAACAGCTTGTTTTACGGCTTTTTTTTTTTTTAAAAAAACTAGGATGGCTTTGATTTTATTCTCTTTCTTTGAATAGCTTCCAGACCATTCTAGAATGTTCCCTACAGCTAATCCCCCTTATCTCTTTTATCCTTATCAGTTTAACATCTCAAGAATTTATAGATTGTTTACTGTTGAATGACATAGATACTGACCAAGGTCTCTGGGCTCCACACACAAGGATTGAAACTAGGTCTTGTCACTCACAAGCTCTATGTTAGTCAGTCCGCAAGTGCAGAGGCATCGTGCATTGCAAAAGTGATAACACTACCCCAGAGCTGGGGTGCTAGATGTTTGTGATGTGAGTAAGTGATGGAGGCATCTAAAGGGGCTGACATTTGATCCTCTGGATTGAATTACGTTTCTCCAACTCTGTTCACGATCTAATGTCTGCTGTCTGTGAATGTGGCGGTATTTGGAAATAGGGTCCTTACAGATGGAATCAAGTTAAGATGGTGGTCATTCGGGATTAGTGACTGGTACCCTAATACAAAGAGACAAGTTCAGACACGAACATAAATACATGGTGAGTGCAGTGTGACAACAGAAAGAGTGGGGACATGTATCACTGCTGGGACCCAGAGAAAGATAGAGAAAGCAAGGAAGGAGTCTCTAGAGCAGTGGCTCTCAACCTTCCTAATGCTGCAACCCCTTAAGACAGTCCCTCATGTTGTAGCCACTCCCAACCGGATAATTATTGTATTGCTGTCCCATAACTGTAGTTTTGCTACTGTTATGAGTTGTAATGTAAATATCTGAAATGTGACCCTAAAGCACTGCTCTAGAACCTCCAGGGAGAGCATAGTTTGCTACCACTTTCATTTTAGACTTCTGGCCTCCAGAAGCATAAGAGGCTAAATTTCTGTCGGCTTGAGTCACGTGGTTTATAATGCTTTGTTGCTGCAGCCCTGGGAAACTAGCAATGCTAGCAGGATTTTGAGTTATTGGAAAAATACTCTGTTTGGACAGCCACGATGAGTAAATGCAACAAGTTTTGAAAGCATATGGAGTCTTTGGGGGAATAAATTAATGATTTAACCTGACGATAGCAAAGGGAGGAGGTGGGAAAGGAAGAGCTAAACAGAATGAACCATGAGGATGGAGACGCAGACCAGATCTGCACCTTTGATGCCAGGCTAAGGGATTAGAGCTGCAAAGCCTTGAGTGTTTTTGACTGAAACCATAACTATGCTTAAGATAAATACTTCCATTTTTTCAGGCATCAGATATCCCCAGAGTGGTATGACTCTGGTTTCCTTTTTCTTTTCCTCTTCGTTTTGCATGGTTTTAGGTCAAGGATAGATGACTCAAAGGTAGAGGAAGCAGGGTCTAATTTATCATCGCAGCCTTAGCAGGAAGAACAGAGTAGGTAACATGTTGTATTATTCAAGGCTCTAGCTGTGCATAAGGGAAGAGTGTTGCTTGAGTGACCAGGAAGTTCACTGGCTTGCCAAACAGGAGCACAAAATAAGAGGATATATGCATTTGCCGGAGTCACTGTAACAAATGACCACAAACTTATATGTCTTCAAGCAATAGAGATGCATTTTCTCACAGTGCTAGGGGTTGGAGGTAAGCTTTTTGCAACTGGATTATGTCTGCAATGGATCTAAGACAGAAAGAAAGTCACGTTCACAGATATCGGGGTATAGTTGGTTTCAACCACTCAAACAATACCATCCAGAGTTTCTCCATGCTTAGATGGGCTTCCTGGCTGGTGGTACCAGGGACACACAGATAAGAATACACAGCAATAGCATCTCGGAGGCAAGGCAGTGAACAGTTTTTTGTGTTTCCTGCTGATGGAGGCCGAGGGGGATAGTACATTAGGGATGGAAGAGCTAGACCTGGCTGTCAAGTGCTGCTATTTTGATGTTGTTTATCCCTTCAGAGACTTATGTGTCAGGAGCTTCGTCTTCCATGTGGTGACATTGAAAGGTAGGCCCCGTAGGAAGCCAAGATTAGTAGGTGGTTCAACTGGGGGTCTGTCTCAGGAGAGATTGTGGGACCCCATTCTCACTATGCTTCCTGCTTCAAAATATGATCCTTGGGATTGGGGATTTAGCTCAGTGGTAGAGTGCTTGCCTAGGAAGCACAAGGCCCTGGGTTCGGTCCCCAGCTCCGAAAAAAAGAACCAAAAAAAAAAATATATATATATATGATCCTTTCTCCTGCAGTGTGTTCCTACCACTGCCTCTGGGGCCCTAGCCAGAGGCTGTGCCATGTTTATTTGAACTTTTATGCATTTTTTCTTTATAACTTCTTTATAAAGTTAACCTGCCTCAGGTGTTTTGTAAAAATAACACAACACTGATAAAGAACAAATTAGGGATACAGGGATGAAGGGTGGAGATAAAACAGAGGGTGATGCCAATGGGGTGGGGCTGTTATTTACCCTGGACACTTTCTTACCTGGCTAGGATACATCTCCTTAAAGAGTCAGGTAAAGGACACACGTCCAGCATCACGCTTGAGAAGAGCCTCTCTTATTTACAGAGTTTGATATCTTCCACCAGGACTGGTGGTGTGAGAATCTGTTTTTTCCCACCCAAATTCTGTTTGCCATTCCTTTTCTGATCCTGGGGACAGTGCCATCCTTTTCCTTTTGGATAATTCTCATCACTACCAACTCCAAATCCTGGAGTCCTCAGATCTCTCAACACTAGGCAAACAGGAGAGCCCATCCCCTCGTGCATTGTGTCAGGCTCAGGGAGAGGCCTCCTGTGTGTCTATCCTTTTTCTGGAACTGTTGGGAAAGAGACGTGCTCTTTTCCACTTGGGAGGAGGGGTGCTAAGGTCGTAGGATGTGTGAGACTGCTAGGAACCATCTGTGCCACCACACGAGACAGCCTGCCTCAGAACCAGAGACGGATGAATTTGCAGCCATTCTAGCTTGTGCAGATGCATCAGCCTAAAGAGAGCGTCTTCCCAGGCACTCTCCAGAATCCGCCTGAGCCAATGGGTCGCCTCCTCTGATTTAGCTGGTGTGAACAGGATTTCTGAGATTTACAGAAGAATCCAGAGTTATTTCACTCCACAGGGCTGCCATTCAGGATGTCTCAGCCTTGAGCTGTGGTGAATTCTAGCAGCCTCCAGTGTGTTGGGCCATGGGATTTTGTTTCTCCTCCTGCCCTCGAGCATCTTGTTAGAGAAAAAGAGAGGCAAAATCTGTTGGTAGTTTCTAGATGTCCATATACCCAGAATCCCTTCAAGCTGTAGCAGTGGGGGTCGCCTTAGACTGATATGAACTTTGTAGCTTGCCCTGGGCTAACAGGCATCAGCTACATTAGTCACTTTGGCTTTATCGGATACCTCATCTGATCTTCGAAGCAACCATGAAAGAGATGCAAGACGGATGCTATAATTAATAGTATTTCCTCTAATGTTCAGGTGAAAACATTAACCCAGTGATTTGCAACAGGACAAACCTGGAGTGTTCGCTTCTGAGCCAATATCACCAAGGGAGGCCGGACCCTATTCACAACTTACCCAACAATCTGTCAATGGATATTGATAGGGGATTTATGAATCCCAGGGTCTTTGGGAGTTTTATTTGGACTATTTTCCAAAAAGAATTTAGAGTAAGTAAATAAGGCATGAGCCTAGCCTTCAAATATTCTCTAGTCTTTGAGGAATATTAAAGATCTGTTCTAATTTCTATCTCAGAAAGGCAGGAAAGTGAAGGTTTTGAGAGGAGCGTGGATATGCTGCTGTGTGGAATCAGAAGAGAGAGACTGTTCCCACCAGGAAGATGGACGTTTATGTACCTCCTTGGAAGGCAAGTAGGATATGGGTGCTGAGTGAGAGGAAGAGTGGTCCAGGAGCAGAAGAAGCAGGATCAGAGTCAAAAGCAGAACAGGCCAAGGAGATGAGCTGAAAGCTGAGGATGTCTTCTTGGACAAAAGATACCCGAGGGAAAATCAGAGAAAGAATTTGGGGAGGCAGATGGGGCTGTACGAAGGAGGGGATGGGCTCTGTTGAGAATGCTGCGTCTTTATTTTCTTTTATTCTATTTTACATTTAGTGTGTGTGTGTGCAGGTATGTGTGTGCTATGGTATGCATGTGGAGGTCAGAAGAGAACTTGTGGATCCTTTCTTCCACATGGGGTTGAACTTGGGTTGTCAGGCTTGGAGCACAGGCCTTTACCCACTGAGCTATCTCACCAGCCCCAGTGATCTATTTTTAAAGCGTGAACTCCAAATGGTTTCCGTCATGAAAACCAACCAGCTGTGCATAAAAGGCTAGGAGACTGAGGGTCTGAGGGATCAGGTTTTCCAGATAAGTTATAAGGACAGCAGGGTATGCTGCACGCACCCTTAGTCCCAGCACTCAAGAGTAGAGGCAGAGGGATTTCTGTCAGTTCAAGGACAACCAGGGCTATATAGTGAGGCCTAGAGAGAAAGGTGACCACCAGCACCACAATAGCAAGCTGTGCAGTTATAAGGCTCTGTGTAGGGCAACAACTCAGTTATAACTGTATTCACAAATCACCCCACAACTTAATAGGACAGTGCTCTCATTTCCTCCATTTTCTAGAACTTCAGAAAGAATGGGCTGCTTTCCTGGAGAGTCTTCAGAAATCCCAATCCCTGGGGTTGTATATACACAATCCTATCACATTCTCACCAGACGCCCCTCTAATCCATGGTACTTTGCTTCTTCTCGATGCTCTCTCTTTTAGCCTAGCAGGCTGTAAGGCTCGTGGAAGGCGCACTAACCACAGCGCCTCCTAAAACACAAACTGCAGAATAAATTATTATCGGATTAACAACAACAAAAATAGAAACTGTTACGGATCAAAACGACAGCAATTTTAGCGAAACTTTCAGCGTATCCATTGGAAACTTGGGGGAGGGCTCAGCTGGGTGACTGCTCTGCTTGGTAGTGTGTTCCTTAGAGTCACGCGGTGATACTTAGCTGGTAGGCTGGGACGATCTGAAGGATCCCAGACGGCTTTTCTCATGTGGGTTGCCTTTTTGGAAGAAATGTTTGGAGGGCTGGGCTGAGCAGAACCCCCTTCCTCTCTACATAATTCCGGTTGCTATCTAGTGATGTAAGACTCTTACAGTGTGGGTTCTAAGAAACTAGAAGTGGAGCCTTCTCAGTCCCTGGGCCCAGAGATAGTCAGCACCATGTCTACCACATTTACTGGTTGAAGCAGGTATAGAATATGCCCGGGCTCAAGGGATTGGACCTTCACTTACTTTTCACTGGGATCACTGTAAAATAATTGGAATAACTTTTTACTCCTATTGGAAATGAATAGCAGGAGGCAGACAGGATGTAAACTGAAGGGGGAGACGTCACAAGACTTGTCAACCATGCACAGTCATTTATTTGTGAACTATTTATTGAGTGTTTGCGACGTCGGTTAGTGTTGTAAGCCTCGGGGGCAGAGTGGTAAATCTAACCGATAAAAACCTCTGCCTCTGAGGAGTTCTAAGGTAAGTCAGCTGGAGAAGGAAAGATGTGCCTGCGAGCTTCCTGGCTGTCCCCTGCAGCACGCTGGTGGCATTGTCAGTACAGGACGTCCTCCGGACCAATTTGAACACAACTGTGCTAGCATAGCCAACAAAGAGAGAACTCAGTTCTCCTGGCGCTGGACTGAAATCATAACCACAGGACTGAGCCCCTCCGACTCCAAACTACTGAGGAAATCCAAGACGTTTATTGCAAACCACAAGCACAGCCTGTGAGATTACAGAGGGAAGGACAGGCAACTTTTACAGCCTCAAAGATTTCCTGCCTTTCGTGGGCGGGAAAGGCGTGCGGAATCCTGGGAACAGCATTCCAGTAACTGGGAGGGGGGTATCTTGTGCTGGAATTTACCCTTGGCTTCACTTACTTGGGCACTGTAACCTGAGAGCCTCTCCCTGGATTCCCCATTTTCAAGAAACTGAAATTTATGACTTTAGAAAACTCTTTGGTGGCATTTTCAATCTCAGTTTTATTGCAAAGTAGATTCAAATAGCTGCAAATAAATTATCGACCTTTAAAGAAAATCAAATTGTAGGGGGCCTGGAGAGATGACTCAATGCTTAAGAGTACCAGCTAGTCTTCCAAAAGACCTGGATTCAATTCCCAGCACCCACATGGCAGTTCATAACAATTTGTGACTCCAGGTCTGGGGGATCCAATATCCTCACACAGTCATACGTGTGGGCAAAACACCAATGCACATAAAGTAAAATTAATTTAAAAGTAAAATTGCAAAATTATATATATATGTATATTAAATTTTGTGAAAAATTATTTAGTGTATACAATTCACATTTATATGTGAATAGGAAAAAGGTATGGGTGGATACCACGGTATTCAGAATAGATAAGGTATGGTTCAAGACTAAGCCACTTTTAAGCGGAGCATGGTATCTATCTTAGGGTTCCTCTTACTGTGATAAAAATCCATTTAACCAAAAGCAATTGGAGAGGAAAAGGTTTACCTCATCTTATAATTCCAGTTAACAGTCCTTGCTGAGAGAAATTATATCAGAACCTGAAGCAGAGGAGGAGGATGGGTGGTGGGAAGAGATAGAGGCAAGGGATGGGTAGGAACAGAGGGTGAAGTAAAAACCATGGAGGAATCTGGCTTGCTCCTCATGGCTGTTCAGGCTGCTTTCTTATAGTACCCAAGAGTACCAGGCCAAGGGTGACACCACCCACAATGGGCTGGGCCTTCCCACATCAATCATCAATCAAGAATATGCACCACGGGCTTAACGACAGAGCAATTTGATGGGGACATTTTCTCAAGAGAGGCTCACCCTTCCAAAATGATTCCTACTTGTGTCAAGTTGACATAAAACTAGCCAGCACAACTGACCCCTTGTAAACTTGGCAAGCAAATATGCCACTATTCTACTAGATCCCTTCCTCTCTTATTTGTCCCCAAGATGGCATGTTAATATTACAATATAAAACATTCCAGTTTTTAAAAAGTCCCACAGTCCTTATAAATTCAAGCTCTCTTTAAAACATTCAAAGTTGAAACCTCTCTAAAATATCCAAAATTCCAAAGTCTCTTAACTCTGGGCCTCTATAAAATAAAAAAAAAAAAAATAATAATAATAAGTTAAATATTTTCTTAATCCAAGAAGGAAGAACAAGGACATAGTTACAAGCAAATCAAAGCAAAACCAAAGGTCAACAAAATAAAGATTTTAGTGCTTGACATTTGAGCCCCACTCAACCTTTGGGCTCCCAAGGGCCAAGGCAAGAGCCTCTTCTCAGACCTGTCACTTACAATACACACAACTTGATTCTTAGGCTCGAGCTGGCTCTATTCCATGGCTGTTGCTGTCTTTGGTGATTGCCCCATGGTAATGGCATTCTCCAAAGTGCTGTGCTGTGGTCACTGCAACTGGGCTGTACCTTCATCAATAGCTTCTCCTTGGCTCTGTCTTTAAGGACTCTGACTCTGACTCTTACTTTAAGGTGACAAGCCTTAACTTCTTTCCATGACCCCTTAAATCCTGGGGCTCTGACTGCAACTGAGTCTGCAATTTCACTAATGAGGTGAAATATCGTGAGGTATAATATTGGCCACTTCTGAAACACAGCTTCTGTGTATTGACCCTAAGAAAGTATTTCCCAGAAGATTTTGTTTCATTGGTGCTGGTCCCTTAATCACAGCACACTCCTCAGCCTTAACCAACCAGTATCAATTGTCCCAGCAAAGCAAAACTTGACTTGAGTAGCTCTTAATTTAAAATTTAAAATATTTCATGAACAGCCCTATTAGTCTTTAAGGAAATCTTAAATACTCCTGAAATTTCACAAGACAGACCTCCATTACCTACACATCATTCCAAGCACCAACAGAACAGTCCACTGAACTCTGACCACTAACTGACTTTTCCAGTCCAAAGTTCAAGTGCCACTACAATCCTCCCCAAAACACATGGTGAGGTCTGTTACAAAAACACCCCACTTCTGGAACTAATTTCTGTCTCAGGGATTCTATTGCTGTGATAAATCTGATAAAACACCATGATCAAAGAACTTGGAGAAGGAAGAATTTATTCTATTTTGTAACTTTCATATCATAGCCCATCATAGAAGGAAGTCAAGGCAGGAACTGATGCAGAAGCCACAATGAGGTGCTACTGACTTGTTCTTCATGGTTTGCTTGGCCTGCTTTCTTATAGAAGCCAGGAACACTAGCCCCAAGGTGGCACTGCCCACAGTGAGCTGTGTCTTCTCACATCAATTATCAATCAAGAAAGAGTACCACAGCTAACACAATCTAGTGGGGGCATTTTCGCAACTGAGGTTTCCTCTCCAAAATGACTCTAGTTCATGTCAAATTGACACAAAACTATCCAGCACAGGGACACATCTGAAATCCTAACATTCACTAGGCCTGAGGTAAAAGGTTTTGGAGCTCTAAGCCAACCTGGGTATTGTTGCAAATCCCAAACCAGCCTAGGCTACATAATGAGACACTGTTTCAAAAGCAAAGGGCTGGTGAGATTGCTCATCAGGAAAAGGGTGCTTATCATGCAAGCCTGAGTTAGACCTTCAGAACCTATATAAAGATGGAAAGAAAAAACTCACTGCAAAGTTGTCCTCTGACCTCCATACATGTAAATGAAGGACCTGCACAAATACATGTGCACACACACAATGATGATGATGTTGATGATGATAATGATGATGTCTTCCTTGTGTTTCTGCTCCAACCCCTAATTCCAGGAACCCTAAACCCCATCTATGTCTCTTCTGCCCAGCTATTGGCTAACAGCATCTTTATTCACCAATGAGAAATAACTTGGGGTCAAGGTCACATAATGTCACTTGGTCACTTGGGTCTACTTGAGGACTCTCTTCTCTCCGGGCAACCAGGTCTTGAGGAACCAGTATTAGCATTAGAATCCAAACAGCATTAAGCCAACCCACTACATTTCCCCTCTTTTGTCCAATTCAAAAGACTCTTCCTCTTATAGTAACAATACACAGTAGGAACTATTTTGAAACAATTATGAAAATATTTAAGTGTGAATTACATTTAAAAGTCCAGTCTGGGGCTGGGGATTTAGCTCAGTGGTAGAGCGCTTACCTAGGGAAGCGCAAGGCCTGGGTTGGTCCCCAGCTCAAAAAAGAACCAAAAAAAAAAAAAAAAAAAAAAAAGTCCAGTCTGTTTGTATTTTGTAACTTAGATGAAGTACTTTACCATCTATCTTATCTTGGTGAATTAGAATTTTGTATCTAAATATTTTTTATTTTAATCTGTATTAACATTCTAAAAACATCTTTTTAAATCTTAACAACTTCAGTTGAATTGTGAGACTTTAACTATCTAGTCTTCAACTCCATCAGGGATCTGAGAAGGAACAAATATTATTTGAGTATACAGGAAGCACAGGGATGCAGCTTCCAAAAAAAATTATAGAAATGACAGAGATAGCTTACCTCTTGGAATGTTCCTTATAATGTTGGAGTATCTATCTTCAGCCTTCTGGCCCAGAATATCTGACAGACCTTAAGTGAAGCAGGAATTATGAAGGACTAGCTTACCCTGTATTGGCAAAGCTTAGCAGTCAACTACCCTTGTATCCGTTTGTCCTTTCTGAACAGCATTTTGTCTACAGATAAAGTTAGGGCATTTTTTGCCTACTGCCTATCTTGCCACAACTGAAGCAACTCTATGTGGAGGTATTGCTGTTCAGCATCTTCACTGAAGTGAAATGGGGGTACTGTTAGGAGCAGAGCTGTCTCAGAGTCAAAAGATCTTTTAATAATGAAATTAGTTTTAATTAGAATTGTCATATTCTGTGGACCTCTTATGCTTTTGAAGACCATCTATTTTTTACCATATCTAACAAGCAAGCATTGCCTGTCTCCAGCTACCTGTTATTTGTACAACACAGGATGTACATTATTTCTGTGACAATCCAGACTAATATCAGACATGACTGTGAGTTTGATTGACTGACTGTCAACTTATATTACTTAATTACCCTAAACAGTTTGGAATAAAAGGACTTGGACTAAACCTTGTTTCTTAAATGAGTTGCATAGGCACAATGCCTATCTAAGAGTAACAAAAATTAATCTTAAAATTAAATTGTATATTAATCAATATACAAAGATTTATACCAACGAAAACCTTAAATCTGTATCACTATATAAATTTTGTACCAATGTAATAATATATAATTTCAATTCTGCATCAAAATACAAAGATATCTACCAATGCAACATTGTGGTTATAAAATGCTTTTTATTATGAGTAGATTTAATAATCTATCCCTATTTGTCTAATTTCTTATAATATCACTATATCCCCCCTTTTTTTCAATCTTCCTCTCTTTATCCAATAAAGGATAGAGAAGAGGAAAGGAAAGATAGAAATCCTTGAGTCTAAGCTGTCTATTTTGATTCTTCCCTGTCCAAGACCATAATTATTTGTAATTATCTCTTTAAATGATTTAAATCTCTTTAAATGATTTCTAAAATAACCAAAACCACCCATCCCAACTTAAAGGTTTGGAACAATGGTCTTTTTATAGTTGCTTCCTGCTGATTTGGGGCAACCCACTACACATAGCTTTGCAGTTTAGGGAAGATTGGAGCAAGGAATATGTTCAAGAAAGACAAGCAAACCACCTTGTCAAATCCTTCTGCCTGGCAAAAATTTACATGTGTGAGGAGGCCAGATTGTTGGGGGTTAGTCTGGTACTGCTGTGTATTCAAGCACTAAATTCTGTACCCCAAGATCTGGTTGCCCCAAGGTGAGCAAATTCCCATATACAGCAGCTTTTGTTGTACAAACCTTACTCCCCAACTTAAAACTATTAGTTAAATAGAGGTGGTGCCAGCCAGTTACTGGAGGGAATAGAAGTAGGCAGATTTTGAGTCACCTGGCTGGGTGCTGTCGCAGGTAGGCACCAGGAGGAGAGAGAGTGGGAGAGTAAGGAAAACAGCAAATAAGAGGTCTCCATTAGATCTGACGGACCAGGAGCACATGCCCAAGAAAAATGGACCCTGCGGACAGGCTGGTGGTGTAGAAATAACCCAGAAAGACACAAACAGCAAGTATTTGGAAAGCACAGCTGAGGAAGCAGCTAGTCTAGTATATAGAACATTAAGCTAGGGGTAATTCCCTCAGTAATTGCTCTAAAGCTGATTAAATAAACCCATACGACTCTGACTCGATTATAGGCAGACTGGCTGGTCATATTAGTATTAATAGAGTTTATTAAAACCCATTTTGACACCAGATGTTAACCTTTTTGTTTTGCTATGTAGCTTTGGCTGATCTGGGAATATATAAAGTAAGGCTGGCTTCAAAGTCCTAGAGATCCTGCCTCTGCCTTGCAAGCACTGGGGTTCAAGGTATTCGAAAGCACACTCAGCCAAAGGTCAGTCTTGGGTGTCATTCCTCAGGAGCTATCCACCTTGGCTTTTGTTGTTGTTTGTTTTATGAGGCAGGGTCTCTCATGGGCCCTGGTGCTCACCCAATAGGCTAGGCAGCTTGTCAGTCAGCCTCAGGGATCTTCTTGTCTCCACTTCCCCTGCACTGGGGTCACAGGTTTGTACAAGAGTGTGCTACCATGCCCAGCCATTCGCATTTGTGCTGGAGCTTGAACCCAGATCCCCGTGTTTTCATGGTAAGCACTTTACCAAATGAGTTATCTCTCCAGCCTTTGCAGTAGATTCTTAGAGAATAAAATATGGTTTCCTAACTAGTGCAAAGAGAGTCTGTTTCCCTGCTGCCTTGCTAAGATTACGCTGTAAAACCTTTTGTGTGGAGTTACCAACCAGGACCCCCTGCCTAGGAAATGACACAACCTGCCATGAGCTGGGACTTCCTACATCGATTAACAATCCAGGCAATCCTTCACAGACATGTCCATAGACCAGCCTGATACAATCCTACCACTGACACTCTTTTCTCAGGTTTAGGCTGTGTCAAATTGACTGTTACTGCTACCTAGGACAAGGGGCTAAGGAAGAAGGAGAGATAAGTTATAGTAAATATAAAATAAGAGATCCACATTTTCCCACACATCTCAGTTGTATCATGAACTAAATTTTTTGATTCTGCTGGGCGATAGTACAGGCCAAACATATCTAAATAAAAAATCTGATCCCCTAAGTGCTCCAAAATCTGAAACTTTAGGGAACAACAACACGATGATGCCACAAGTAGAAAATCCCACATATGACCTCATACTTATCATGAAGCACATGAAATGAAGGCACATGAAAAATTTTGGATATAGGGGCCAGGGGAGATGTCTCAGTGGTTAAGAGCACTGTCTGTTCTCCCAGAGGTCCTGAGTTCAATCCCCAGCACCCACATGATGCCTCACAACCATCTATATATAGTGTGATATGATAGCATACAAATGTATATGCAGATAGAGCACATATATACATTAAATACATAAAATGTTTAAAAATATTGAGTATAATTACCTTTGGGCTTTGCGAATAAAGTATACATGAAATATAAATGAATTTCATGTGCACACTGGATCTCATCCCCAAGATGCTCATCATGTGCATGCAAAGATTCTAAGGTCAAATAAATTGAAATCCAAAAATTTCAGTTTCTGGTAAGAGATAACCCAACCTATATGTCAATGGTTAAAACGTGTCCTGTCACCCCAATTTACATGTTGAAATCTTAACACTGATTTGACAATATTAAGAACTAGGATGGTCAGGAACCTTCAGGAATGGCCTTATTATTAAAACAAACAAACAAACAAAAACTCTAGTAATGTCTGTCTGTCTGTCTGTCGATCGGTCAGTCTGTTGGTCTGTCGGAAGGAAAAGTTGTCAGTCTAAAGAGGACCCTCGGGGTTGGGGATTTAGCTCAGTGGTAGAGCGCTTGCCTAGGAAGCGCAAGGCCCTGGGTTCGGTCCCCAGCTCCGAAAAAAAGAACCAAAAGGAAAAAAAAAAAAAAAGAGGACCCTCACCAGGAGCCAGTCAAGGTCTCGTCTTGATCTTGGACTTCTGTGCTCATCTCATAGGACTGTTAAAAGTACGACACAGACAATGCATGTTATGTGCTTAACCCAGTGCCCGAACATGAAAGCAGTAAACACGTGTTAGCTATTTGACATTTTATGATCAGAAAACAGTTGCTGGGGCACAGGGTGGGGTGTGGCTCAGTTGTTGGGGAGGGATAGGGGTGTGACTCAGTTGTTAGAGCACTAACTTAACTAACTCAGGAGGTGGAAACAGGAAGATCAGGAGTTCAAGGTCATCCTCAGCTACGTGGTGACAGGCAGACCGGCCTGGGGTACCTGAAACCCTGTCGCATAAACTAAAACCGTTGCTGGGCTGTAGAGATGGCTGTGGTTACACACACCTGCTCTCTCAGAAGACCTTGGTTCTCTTCCAGCACCTAAATGGCAGCTCACAACCATTTGCAACTCCAGTTTCAGAGGGGTCTCTCTTCTGGCTTCTGCTGGCATCAAGTACACATGCGCGCACGCGCACAAACACACACACACACACACACTACATATAAAAACATATTCAGGGAAAACATTGTACACAGAAAATAAATCAATCTACAAAAATTATTTGAAAAAAAGTCATTAATTTGGATTAGAAAAATAAAGAAACAAATCAAAGGTGAGTGACTGCTGGAACGGCGACCATCTTTGGTTTTAATAATGGACTCTGTGGGCATTGGATGAGTCCAGGGTCCCTGTGCTTTCCAGGACTTAACTATCCTCTATCTGGACCCGCCTTCCCTGAGCAAGGATCTGTGCTGGTCTGGCACATAGTCTCACTGGCTGCTTCTTTGACAGTGTTAACTGAGGAATTCAACTTTGTGGGGCGAAATCCCTGGAAGTCCAAGTTCGCATTTCAAACCAGGCAATGCCACCACCGTTCGAAATGAGTAACCCCCTCGAGTATAACTCCTGACAAACGATCATATGGGTAGCAAGCAGAAAGGAATGTGTCATCATACGAGGTAAATAGTAAGCCCACTGCCTGGGGCTCGCCTCATCTGTCCCAGCTGGGGTATTTTCAAAGCTTGACATCATTGGCAAACATGTGTCTGTCTGCACATACCTCTGGTCAGATGCAACTTTTCCATTCCCAATTTAGCTCCTCATTTTTTCCCCCCTGAAATGAAAGATGTGCTTTGAAGAGATAGACTTTTAATAGATACTTATTCCAGGTATGTTCTGGGGGAGCTCCCCTGTCTCTAAACTAACTTCCTGTTGACTCAGGATGAGCCAGGCTCAGGAGACGAAACAGGAAAATACCAGAATGATAAAAGGCTGCCATTAGCGAGAGGTTACTTATGTGTTAGACAATGTACAGGGGCTTCTTCACGCTTGCACTGGGATCTGGACCTAGAGAACTTAGGGACATGCCTGAGCCCATGGACCACTACATGAACTCAGGCGGTCCGTTTTGTAAGTGTCTCTGTTTAACCCCTGGAGTGATCTTATCCAAATCTAACCTGTTTTATAACATTAGCCATGGACTTTATATTCTCTGGGTGGGACCTGGAAAAGGTTTTAGGCATTTCGCCACTGGCAGGCACTGAGGGAAAGAGGTTTCTGGGATTTATAAATAGATGCCTTGGGAAAGCGTGGGCAGGCCCTTTATGTAAATCTCCCACAGCCTTTCAGATCTGACTCCTATCATTGCAACACCCTGGGTTGACTGGCTGTGGATTAGATGTAAGTCCTGTCCCTGAGTTCTTTCCGATCAGGCCTCAACGGCCTCCTGCAACACATAATGATTTTCTAGTGACTTTCTGGAGACTCCTGTATTAGTTTTCCAGTGTGTCGCTCAGTGTTCCATATATAGTAGACGCCTCATCAGACCACTGTGGCTGATAACGATGATTCACAGAGAACTGTTGGATGGACAGTGGACAGGAGACCCAGGGCTGAGTCCCAGCTCTTCCCTGACTTGTGAAGTCCCCATCTCCATACTTCATTGTGAAGTGAAGCCTAGGAAGTGTCTACAGCCTCGTCTGTGTGAAAAGGGCTCCATGTTTATCTGAAGGCAGCCCTTTAAGGAGTCTTAGGCAGAACTTCTGTGTCTCCTGTCCACCAGCCAGCCAACTTTCATAAACCAGGTATGGAAAATGGTGTCAGTGGGCTCACAACCATTAATGCTTTCGTTAGGAAGAAATCGGGAAATGTCCTTTGACAAGCGCGTGTAAGAACAGAACACAAGTCGCTGTTTCTGAGTGTGGGCACAACTGCAGAACCACAAAGCTTGAGGGAATGAGCGCGTTTGTCTTCACGTCTCATCTCGCCTTAGTTGTTTTTCTCCTTTATCTGACAGAGCACTTCACAGAGCCAGGTGAAGGAAGCAAGGGTTTATTGTAGCTCACAGTTTGAGGACACTGTTCATCATGGCAGGAAAGGCACGATGACAAGGATCACATTGTCACATTGCATCTGTATCAGAAAGTGAAGAGAGACAGGCTGGTGTTCAGCTGGCTTCTCCCTTTTTACTCAGCCTAAGACCCCAGGCCATTGAACAGTACTGACCATGTTTAGTTTGTGCCTTCCTAGCTCAGTTCATCAAACCTACCACCTCTCTCACAGATGCACCCAGAAGCTTCTCTCCTGGATGATTCTAGACCCCGTCAAGTAGACAATCGGTATTAATCATCACACAGACCAAGAGCTCCAAAGAGGTGGGAAACAAAGAGGGGCCTCTCAGACTTCCAAACCCAGATCCTCTTGGGGCGGCTCCCCAGCTGCCTGTGACCTTCCATGAAGAAAGCGAGCTAACTTGATGCGAATAGTCAAGCTTGTATAAAAAGGTGATGCACAGATGCCCATCCTCTTACTCTCAGGTACCTTGTACAATCTGGTTCTCCTCCATCATTATAGCCCAAGCTTGAGAGTCATTTATATGGTAGAAAGTTTAGGGCAAATGTCTAGACATTGCCATGGTAAACAACTCGAGGCTTAACAAATTCTGGGCTGATTATGTCTAACAGTATCTGCTGAGACCAACGACGGAAGCAGCCACATACTCTGCCAAGGCCCCACATCCATCCTCACACAGAGTATTGTCCTAAGAACCCAGCCATCAGGCCAGGTACGGTGGCTCACAACATTAATCCCAGCATTCGTGTGGAAGAGACAGTCAGATCTCTGAGTTCAAGGCCAACCTGGTCTGTGTTGAGAGAACGTGTCTCAAAAGCAAATGAACAAACAGAAACCCCAAGCAATCAAAAGAACCAGCCATTCCTGCAGGGTTCCCGCACCACTACACTACACTACACTGTTGACTGAAGGACTGAGAATGGGTTGAAGGATATCAGAGCTTAACCAAGCCTGCAACATACATGTGTCATCATGTCTCATGAGTGATCTAAGGTATCCAAGCACCTGTAAACACCTGAAAAATTGCATACTGCTTCCAGTCCCACATCAAAAATAAGCAAAGAAGTAAAAAAAAAAAGGTGAAACATTAAAAAACATGAAAAGTGAACTTGAGGGGGCTGGAGAGCTGCCTCAGCAGTCATGAACACCTGTTGTTCTTGCAGAGAATTCAATTCTCAGTGTCCACATGGTGGCTCACAATCATTCATAACTCCCGTTCCAGAAGGTCTGAGGTCCTCCTTGAGCACCGGGTTTGCATGTGGTGAATGTACATGCGTACGGGCAAAATACTTATAAAACAAATCTAAAATCTGTGAGGTGCTCTAGCAGATGCTGTTTCCCCTTTAAGATGGTCATAGGTTAGAATAAAACATCTCATCCACACTTCGGCTGAATATCAGAAACAGAGCAGCGTCTCAAGAAAGACCAGGGCATGAATTTAACTGGAGCCCATAAGCCTTTCCCACCAAATCAACCCCAGTCTCATCCATGCCCATCTGGAGTGGGAAGGGCAGATCCACAAACTCTGTACACTCATCACGTGATTAGCAATTTTACCAGAAACCCGGAGATGCCCTATTTTAGAAATTATGAGGTAGAACGGGTCACATTGGATTGGACTGCTAGTGAGATTTTCTAAGAACTATTTTTTTGTTGTTGCTGGTGTTTTTTCCAAGACAGGATCCCTCTAGGTAGCCCTAGCTGTCCTGAAACTTGATAATAAGAACTAGGATGAGCAAAGGGGAGACGATGTCAGAAAGAAAAGAATATGAGAAGACCAGGGAAATACTATTACCAGGGGAAATCATTGTGTCCAAGGGAAGAAGGTATGATATGATTTTAAGACAAGAGACATGAATCTTCCAGGCTATGAAGGAGTGTGAAAGACAAAGAAAGGGATCTTTTTATTGTCACCAAAATGCATTCCTTTTATTTTATTAATTTAATTTGTTTGTTTGACACAGGGTTTACTCTAGGTAGCCCTGGATGTCCTGGAACTCACTGTAGGCCAAGCTGGCTTCAAACTCAAGAGATCTGCCTGCCTCTGCCTCTTGAGTGCTGAGACTGCAGTGTAGGCCGCGCCACCACTGAGCAGCAACTTAAAAAATTTATTTTATGTGTATGACTGTCCTGCCTGTACATATGTAGGTTCACCATATGTTTGCCTGGTGCCTTCAGAGGTTGGAAGAGGGCATCAGATCCCCAAGGACTGGAGTAACAGATGTGTGAAATGCAAAACTTAAGAGTTCTTTGGAAAATCAATGTATTGGATGGTGTTTTGCTGGGGTAAATATATGAAGGAGTGTTTTCCTGAAGTGGACACAGGTGAAAGGCTAAGGCAGACTTGTAAAGGAACACTTGGCTAAAGCAGACACAGGTGAAAGGATGTTCCACTAAAGCAAGCATGTGAAAGGATACATGATGGGGGATTCTTTGCTAACAACACACATGTATTGGTCTGCCTTACATTGAGTAGTTGAGCTCCATTTGTCGGGACTCCATAGAGAGAAACATACCAAAAAACTTCTGGCGGTGTACTGTGGGCTTCTTGCTGCTTCCTCAGACTCGGGCTGATAGACAAAGAGGGATATCAACTGAGACAAACTCATGTGCTGAGGCTAGACCTGTGAGGGTACCTGATTTGGGGGGTGGGGCATAAAAAAAGACTTGACGGGCAGTGACAGAGGCCGAGCTTGGCTTGCTGGTACAACTTGTTATGCAATGCTTGTTGGTCTCCAATCTTCACTGATCTTTACTTCTCTGAGAGGCACAGCTAAGAACTTTTCCTGGCATTCCTCCCTGGTCTCTCCTGCTGACTTGTGCCAAGGCTAAGGCCTGGCTGTCTTTCCTTGGGAGTGCCACCAATGCTGATTCATGCTTGCTATCCCAGCTCTACTGAACTGGACTGTTGATATATCTGTGAAGTGTTTGTGAGTGGATTATGCTGCTGCTGCCGACTCCTGTAAACTGAACTGCTGATTTTCTGACAACGCAGATGGGATTTGCTCCAAAGAATCCTTTCTAAACAGGTCCACTTCCCCACATCCTTTCTTTTCCACTACTTCTGGTGGGTGTTGAGCCAAAAGGGAGATTAAAGAATTTGAGAACCATCATTAAAAATAAGGTTTGAAAAAAATTAAAGTTATAGTTGTGAGCTGCATGTGTTCTGGAAATCAAATATGGATTCCCCGCAAGAGCAGCAAACATTCTCAACCTAGAAGAGATCTCCCATCTTTCTTTTCTTTTTTTAAGAAACTTTTTATTGATTCTTTGTGAGTTTCACATCAGGTACCCCAGTCCTGCTCATCTCCCAGTCCCCTCGTATTTGTCCTTTGTCCTTGAACCTCCCCTGCAAAATAAAAAACACAAACAACAACAAATGAAAGAAATATCTTCGTGGAAACTGTAGTGTGTCCCAGTGTGTCCCAGTTTACCTCTGTCTATACATCTTTACTCGCAAATGTTCATTGCAATGAGTCATTGGTCTGGTTCAAGATCTCTGGCTTCTGTGGCACCATCAATATTGGATCCTCATGGGGACTCTGCCCAGTTATCCTGTTGTTGCCCTGTGTCATGGAGATTCTTCAGCTCTGGATCAATAAATAGAACCCACCCTTTCCTACATCCCAACTGTTCGAATTGTTCGAAGATGATATAGATTTGGGAGTGGGCCAATTCAGATTCCTGGATCTAGACCTGGGTGTTAGCTGAGCTGGTCAGCACACTGGCTCTCCCTTATCCTCATCACCAGCACTACTCTGACTAGGCCACCAAGGCAGCTGTCAGCAGAAGTCAGGGTCAGGTCTCTTGAGGTCATGCCCTCAGACCTGCTTACAGGCACCCACACCTCCAGAGCCAACTCCACTTACTGCCCAGTCATTGTGTGGAGACTACTCTCCGAAGTGCTGCAGCCTGTGAGGGACTGGGCCAACTCTCCTGCTCTCACCTCTTCAGGGCTGGCTCACTCATGCCTTTGCCATCAGGGCCAGTTCCATTGAGTTGCCCTGGTGAGGTGCCGGGCTTACTCTCCTGAGTGCTACAGCCAATGAGGGGGCTAGGTCAGTTCTCCCACTCTCATGCCCTTGGGACCAACTCTTCAAACTACACTACCACAGGAGGCAAGGCAGGGAGAGAGAGGGCCAGCTCTTCCCAGCTTAAGCCCTTGGGGCCTGCTCACCTCATCCCCTCCAGCAGTGCCAGCTCTACTGTGCTGCCAAAGTTAGGTGCAGGGCCTGCTGTTTCACTCTGATTCCCAGGGTCAGCTCCCCTGACCACTGCAGGCAGTGCGGGGTGAGGGGGAGAAGACATTATCCCAACACCCACCAGATGAGGGGAGAGGCCAGCTCTCTCTCACTCTCACCCTCAGGGCTGGCTCACCTGCCCCGGCCCCACACACCATCGTCAGCTCTGCTGTGCTGTCCCAGGTTAGGTGCAGGGCCCCATTCTCTGGAGTGGTGCAGCCAGTAAGGATCAGGACTAGCTTTTCCAAATGCCAGAGGTGGTGTGGGGGTTGGAAGGAAAACATCACCTATTCATCTGTGCCACCCTCAGGCAGACACGTGGGAGGGGTCAGCTCTCCCACACTCAAACCCCTACCACCAGGGATAACTCCACTGTGTTACCTGGGCAAGGCACAGGGCCTGCCCTGATGTGCTACAGTTGATGAAAGATGGGGCCAGCTCTCCAGAATGCCAAAGCCAGTGAGGAGAAGGGCCAGTTCTGCACAGTCTCTGGACATCCATGTGGGCATCCCCATGCTCTCCAGTGGTGATTTGAGCCATGGATATCAACACCAACACCAAAACCCTGAGTCTGTGTGGCCATGGACTCAGACATGGCCCTAAGTAGCAGCCTGGGCTGGGACCTCGCCATGGCCCCTGGGGGCAGGGCTGGCCAGTCACAACAGGCCACTCCTCTCCACCCTTGAGTCTTGTGAGAGGGCATGTGATGTTTTGCTGAACACAGACACTTTGGGAGGGTGCGTGATGTTTAGAAAGATTATAAATGGAACCCCACAAACAGCGAGAGGATGCTCTTACATTACTACACCCCACAATGCTTTGCTGGTCTTTGTTGGTCTTCACTTCATACAGAGAAACGTGCCAACGAGTTTCTTGTGGTATTCTGGCTGCTTCCCCTGATTTGGCGGAGTCTTGCTGTTTCTGCTGGATTGTGACTGATTCATGTTTGGTGTTTGCTACTGAACTGGACTGCTGGTATCCTGACAATGAGGAGTGGAATTGCCCACAAGGAACTTCTTCTTTCTTTTTTTTTTTTTTTGGAGCTGGGGACCGAACCCAGGGCCTTGCACTCGCTAGGCAAGCGCTCTACCGCTGAGCTAAATCCCCAACCCCTAAGGAACTTCTTCTAAACAGTTCCTATTAACCTTCTTTTTCTCTTATCTCTGGTCAGTGGGATGGAAGGGAAGGTGAAGTGTTTATGAGCCCTAAATAAAGTAAGTTTTGAAAAGTCTAAGTCTACAAGGAGTCCCCCCATTCCATTTTTAGATTCAGCCCTCCAAGTAGAAGTGGTATCAACAGAGGATTACTTTGCAATTTTAAGTTATAAGGAAATTCTAATATATGCAAAAATTGAGAGAGATAGGTGTTCCCATCACCTAGTCCCACCAAACCCTTTGTTGTACTGTCTCCCATGATATTCTGAAGCAAATCCCAGATACTATATTCCCGGAGCTTCTGAAGCACCATACCTATGTTCTATCACTGAGCTACACCCCCAGCGTAGGCACCATAACCTGTAATAATCTGTAAATATTTCTGCATACTGTTGTTGTAAATGCTATTAATTAACTCTATTAGTTCTTAACATGATCCAGCCAGGCTCCGAGAATTGAGACACAGTCTTATTGATTTACTTAGTCAACTTTAGCACAAACACTGGGTGATTACCCCTAATCTATTTTCTCCACGCCAGCTATTTTCCAGCTGTACTCTCTCCAAGTTCTTTGCTGTTCAAGTCTTTTTTTTTTTTTTTTTTTTTTTTCATCAGTCTGTCCTCAGGGGGCACTTCTTTCAGTCACATGCTCCTGGTCCATCCCATCTGATGGAGACCTCCTGCTCTTTTGTCTTCTTTCTCCTCCTTTCTCCTCCTCTCTCCTCATGGTCCCTACCTGCAACCCTAGCCCGGTCACTGAAACCCCACCTACATTTTTTTCTCCCGAGTAATTGGCTGTAGCCACTTTTATTTAACCACTCAGAGAAGAATGGCGAGCAAAGTTAATATAACTTCATTTGGTGTAATGGGAATCTGCTAGTCTTGACTGCAACCAAATCTTGGGAGTCCAGTATTTAGCATTCGGATACATAGCAGTACCTAGCCAGCTCCCAACAGTGTAAAGCACTGAAAGGAAAAGATTGTTTTTTGCAGACTAAAACCACCATAATTACATCTTTCAGAACAATGCATTCATTTTTCAATAGCTGGTGCGCATTTGGCTTTCTAATTGTCACGTGTTATTTCTAGTTTACTCCGTGAATAATTTGGTGGCCTGAATTGGAGAGTCAAACACATGTCTAGTATTGCAATTAGTTGCCCTTGAAGCAAGGCCCCTGATGATGAGCATTTCCGGGAACATCTAGGATGGCTTCCCACCGTCTTTATGTGGTAGGCATTCTATCCGTCAGCCTAACTCTATCGTTCCCATTTTCTGGTATTACTTTTGCCCATGTCTTGGATGTTTGCAGCCTACCATCCTTAACTGCAGACACCCTTTCCCCTTTCAGACTCAGGGACAATTCCTCCTCCTCAGAGCTGAGGGGACCTTGTTATCCGTCCATTTTCTTCTCATCTATTTACCATTCATCCTACCACCTCTCTACCCAGAAAGCCTTTACCAGGAATCTACCACTTGTCAAGTTTTAAGCTAGTTCTTTGGGATACAAGATAGCCTTGGCTGAAAGGCCAGCTTTATCAACAGAGTGAGTTCTAGGGCAGCCACAGTTAGGCAGAGAAAGCCTGTCTCTAAAAGTGATTTTTTAAAAAAAAAGATAGCCTTGACCAACATGAACTGACAGCCCAGCACGGTGCTGTCCTATCGGTGGCCATGTGTAGCTGTTTTAACGCTTAGAATGTGTCCAGTCTAAATAAGCATGTACTATATATACTACTATACATACGCTACAAACACTGGGGTTTGGCATTTAACACGATAGGTGAAAGATTCTATTATTTTTAAAATACACTTTAAATCTGTTCATTTATTTGTATTTATTTTTATGTGTACAGGTGTTTTGTCTGCATGCATGCCTATACCTGGTGCTCTCAGAAGCCAGAGAGGACATCAGATCATCTGAGGCTGGAGCTACGGATGTCTGCCACCGTGTGGGTCTTTGGATCAAACCTGGGTCCTCTGGAAGAGCAGGAAGTGCTCTTAATTGCTGAGTCATCTCTTCAGATCCCTATTAAAATGTTTTTTTTTTTTAAATAAACTTTATTTTAAAAAGCTTGCAAATCAAATAACATCACATAACAACTAATCACACCTAAAGTCTATATATCTCAACAGACTTCTATAGACTTAACACAGCCATTCTGAAGCTATGGGGCTTCACATTGGACTACACACTTGCACTATTGAATATATATATATATTTTTTTTTCTTTTTTTTGGAGCTGGGGACCGAACCCAGGGCCTTGCACTTTCTAGGCAAGCGCTCTAACACTGAGCTAAATCCCCAACCCCTTGAATATATTTTTATGTACTTATCCGCAGCCTAAAAAAAAAAAAATCCACAAGAGCTTTAGAATTGGAAAAATAATTAATGATTTTTTTAACTGTTTATACATTGAAATGCTATATTCTCGCTGTATTTGAATTTGGTAAATGATTAAAGTGAATACAAATGATGCGACCTTTCCTTTTTAGACAGAGCTACTAAAACTTTTCAATAGCTATGTGGCTTGCACTGGTGGCTTGCATTGGTGGCTCACCTTCTCCATCTGCTGAGCTGGTCTTGCGACAGGCTACAGAGATGCACATGGACAAGGCGTGAGAAGAAGGAAGGGCACTGACCTAAAATGTGTCCTGCATTGTGCTGAGCACTATAAATACCCTCATGTGAGATGGTAGGCGTTTTAATATCTTCACACTTTGGCTCGGCACTTTAAATATCTCTCGTAATCCCTCCGACAGCAATCTCCGAGATCTGACCTTGACTCTCAGCCTGCCGGCTCCTTCCTCATCTGAATCCATTGCCTCCTAGCTGCGCGGTTTGCTGCATTCAGAACTCTCCTCCAGCCCAGTCTTATTTTCATCTTCTACCTATGGCCAGATGGCCCCGATAAAACTTGATCGTGTTACTCCTCAAATTAAAATTCTCTCACAGTTCCCCATTTGAATTCTACCATCTAAATTCCACTTCTCAGTGCATAGATAAGATCTGATTCCCTGCCTACCTCCCTCCTGGGCTTTTCTGAAAGAATGTCCCCTTCCTTCATTTGGTTAACATTTTATCCTTCGGGTTATGTCCTCATTATTATTTCCTCTAAGTCACTTTTCCAGGGCTCTTTCTCTGCCACTGTTATGGGCTTAGTGTCTTTTCATTTGTCCTTGGATCCTGAGGGGCTCCCATGATCCAGTACAGTGACATGCTAGTGTCCCAGATGGAACAAAGTCCTGAGGAAGGCGCTAGCCATCATGCACACTCTAATCTACTCCCGCTGCCAGCATCTGTGGGCACTAGACGGGACTTCTACCAGCCACTCTCCAGAGCTCTTTCAGAATGTTGGCCTCAGATGGGCACCACAACGATGGTCCTTCCTGCCCTGAGGCTTTTGCTGTGTTCTCTAAGTCTCCATAATCAAGATGGCTGCCATTGGATTACTCCTTTATAATCATTTCAGTTCTGTCCCTCTAGAGAACGCCAATGAACATACAATATTTGTATGCTTACAACCGGGAACCGGCTGTTAAAAGTTATAGATCTTCCTAGCCGGGGAGGGGGAAAGTGCACACGAAATCTACACATAATTTCAGAACCCTTAGAATCCTGTAGGTTTCCTTGTATGTATTCAGGATTTAAAACAAAACAAAACAAAACAAAACAAAACAAAACACCAAACTTCTCTTCAATTACAATTATTTGACAATTTTTTCCCCCGTATTTCCCACTGGATTTCGGGGACCATGTCCGTGAAATTACTGCTGTCTCTTCAGTATTTGGCACAGGACCTAGGCACAAAAAATAGTCGCTAAGCATATGCCCTGGGTGTAGCTTGCAATGTTAAGGTCAAATGATTATCAGGTCTGCCTTTTCCTTCTGGAGCTTGACCGAGGGCCTCATACATCCCACGCACACTCTGAACTCTACTCCCATCCCCAGGTTTTATAAACCAAGTACTACATGACTTAGCCAGGTTCTACACGGTTCATGGGAAATGTTAAATCAGCAATCTTCAGGAATTCCTTCTTGGGGGTTTTCTAAGAAACCCAGAACTTAAGGAACTTAAGAAAATTCTGGATATTTCTTTCTTTGCTCATTGGAGTTGTCTGTTTTGGTCATTACTCTTTCTGTTTTTTTTTTTTTTTCTTTTTTTTTTTTTCTTTTTTTTTTTTTTTTTTTTTTTCGGAGCTGGGGACCCGAACCCAGGGCCTTGTGCACTCTACCACTGAGCTAAATCCCCAACCCCTTACTCTTTCTGTTTTAAATCCTCTTTGAACACTAACCTTTCACCTTGGTCAGGAGATATTGGTCTGGGTAGACTAAGAATGTCACAGTTGCATGTGCTGCAAGCCTCACACAGACCCAACCCTGTTCCCATTTCCACAAATCCACAAATCATGCTTGTAGGATAGACTTTGTAATTTTTTTTTTTTTTTTTCAAAACAGAGCTGGCTTTTTAAACCAGGCTGGCCTCAAACTCACAGAGATCTGCCTGCCTTTGCCTCCCAAGTGCTGGGATTACAGGGATGCATCGCCACCAGCACCAAGCTTGTCTGTACTTCTTATAGATTCCTCCTCCCCAGCCCAAACATTCTACTACTTCACTGCAGTCATAGAGACAACTTGATTCAAAACTACCTTTCTCATGCCCCTGGGATGACGATCTGGCGAATCCCCTGTTTTTCCCCAGCAAGTAACCAAGGGCCTGGAAACTCAGAAACTTAAGTTAAGGCTGAGATGATATAGCTCAGTGGAAGAGCGTTTACTGAACACAGTCAAGGCTCTCAGTTTGATCTCAACACTGAAAAAGAGAAAACAAAACAAATAAAGGGAGTACAGTCACAACAGACAAGTAAATTTAATGAGAAATTCAGGTCAGGAGTAAGAGGGCAGGGAGGGTGGTGACCAGGGCATCCCAAGGAATACCTGCATTGTCTAAAAACGAGTGATAACCGAGACACAAACAAATGGTTTCTGGATTTCCCGATCTTCCCATTTTTAAAGAAAAGCTGGACATCTAGGTCTTTATGGGCTAGCTCCTTTCTCTTTATTTTTAAAAATAACTTTATTGACGTGTATTTACATACGTATATAATTCAGAGTATACAATTTAATGGTTTGGGTTGGGTTCTTTTGGGGGGGCAGGGGTTAGTACATTTACCAGGTTGTGCATCCGGTGCTGTAAGTCAGTTTTAGAACATTTTTATTACCCGATTAGATCTCTTATGTTCATTTACTGGTGAATCCAGTGTTGTCTCGTCTTTGTGACCCCAGATGTGACCTCAGGCAAGGGACATTGCCTTTTATGGGCATTTCGTGCAGATGGGATGGTTCGGTATGTGCTATCGTGTCTGGGGTTTTCAAGCGAGCATAAGGTTTACAAGGTTCCTCCACATTGCATCTTTAAGTACTTTTGATTGCTGAATGATATTCTGTTGCACTGGTCTACCATTTTTTGGCATCCATTCACCAGTTCATTTCCATTTAGGTTGTCATATCTTCTGGCTACTCTAAATGATGCTGTGTGAACATTTCTGTGTACATTTTTCGTACGGACATAGGATCTCCTCCAAACCCTGACTTTTTTTTTTTTTTTTTTTTTTTTTTTTAAGATACCCAAGGGTATAATTGTGAGGCTGTATGGTAAATTTATATTTAACTTTTTTTAATTAGAGACTAAAGCATGCAACACGCTCAACTTTTAAAGAAAATGATTATTTTCCAAAGTGGCCATAGTGTTTTACATTCTTGCCGGTAGTATCAGCAAAGTTCCAGTTTCTCTAGGTTCTCACCGCCTTCAGTATGGCCCTGATTCCGTCATTAGCGCCGAGTAGGTGTCATGACCTCTCTTGTGGGCATAAAGTGAGTTCTCATTGTGCTTTCAATTCTCAGTTCCCTAATGAAGACCAACACTGGATATAGCTCTTAATTTTCAAATGTTGGAATTCATTCAAAAAGCTGCCCATCAGTTCTGCACACACAAAACAAAACAAGCTCACATGCTCAAACTTCCCTGAGGAAAGGAGTTTGGACTTCTGACCTAGCCCCTGCCAAACAATGGTCTGTGAGCTTTTGCTTTTAGAAGTAGAAGCAGGGCTGGAGAGATGGCTCAGTGGTTAGGAGCAGTGACTGCTCTTCCAGAGGTCCTGAGTTCAAATCCCAGCAACCACATGGTGGCTCACAACCATCTGTAATGGGATCTGATGCCCTCTTCTGGTGTGTCTGAAGACAGCGACAGTGTACTTATATATAATAAATAAATAAATCTTTAAAAAAAAAAAAAAAAAAAAAAGTAGAAGCAGCCCATGTCACCAGCTAATATTACTACAGACAAAGACAAGGGTTTCGAAACTCCCTCTTCATAGTGAATTTGAACAATAGGGAAAAAAAAAGCAATTTTCTATCTATTAATCCATGGCCACACACCATTTTTATACAGTAACCCACCAATTCAACATACTTGATAAGTGAATCCTTCCAGGACACATCCATAGTTTCCTTTTAGGCAGGAGGTAATTTGTAAAGTATTAATCTATGCAGGATATAGAGTTTACAGGTATAGTGGCAGAGTGCATTCAGAGCCAGGTCTGATTCTAAATCCTATGTTCCCTTTGTTTTGGTAACGGCTAGAGTTGGAGAAGCCTGTCTGGGAGAATGGGGGTCCGGGTGGGGCTAGGTGTAAAGATGAAGGAGAAGGAAGCAAGGAGACGGATCAAGGGTACTTAGGAAGAACTCTTTATCGTTCCAATTTTAGTATATGTGCTGCCGAAGCGAGCACTAGGAAAACTCTTAAGTGACCGGTTGAAGCATGGATGAGCAGGAGAGAGACTTGGAGTCTGTTACTCTTTAATTCCCCTCTCCTCCAGGCAGAGATGTGGAGCAGACATGTATGGACATTTTACTCTGATCTTTGCCAGATCTTTGTTCGATGCCAGAAGAAGAGTGGGACCAGACCCCATCAGTATTTGGATGGGAGATGTCTGGGGGATGAAAACATGGAAGAGACTCCAGAACTAGAAATATACTTGGGGACAGTTTGTTATTGAGTTCTCATTAAGGCAGATGTCTGTGTTGAGTTTTAATTCTGGTGAACTTTCTTGTTATCTCCTTCTAATGGTCCCCTGAGTTTGTTGTAAAATTAAGAGGTCTCAAAGTATGAGAAACCCACAGGTCTGATGGCTAAATTCATGTGGACGCTCTAAGCATTTAGAAATGACTTCACTGGGTATCAAAGCTTAGACTCACGCCTTTGTGATGGTTGAGTCTCTTCTAAATCCGGAAACATTTATAAGAGAGCTATTATTGACATGTTTTGTAGAGCTAACTTACACTTCCTCTGTAGACTTCACAAGGATGGAACTCTTCATGTGGTGCCAAAGTCACAAGACACCTGGACAGGGGGCAGCCACCCAAGCGGGCAGGTGGGGGTGGAGACCAGATGCACCTGGACAAAGGACAAAGAATTCTCACTTCCCCCGGAAGGGCTCTGCATTCAGCTGCCTTGGAGATTTCTCTGAATTCCACAACCCTTTCTTATCACTTCCTGCCTTGTTTTCATTTTTTTTTCACTCAAAAAAAGAAAAAAGAAAAAAAAAAAGCCTAGAAGTTTCCCAGGCGTTTACAAGGTAAACGTTTAAACGTTTAAAGCACACACATATCCAATACTAAATACTAAAAATCTTGAGGCATTTTAAAAAATAAGGTATTTTATAAAATATTTTATAAAAAATATTTATCCTTATATTGTGATTTTTGACCTATTATGCACGTATAATTAAGAGTTGACAAGATTCTGCAGACATTTCATTACATTTTTTACTTCAATTTTCCAGTTTCCTTATTTTGGAAGCCCACCCCCACCTGAGGTCCTTGAACCTTTTTTAAGGCACTTGAACCACCGGTTCTTTGGCCCCAGGGGATATGACAACACCACAGAAATCCTGCAAACCCTATCCAGTTCCTTTTCTGTAGGGGACTGGAATGAACGAGCGAATGAACAAATGAAGTCGCTTTCTGGTCCTCCCGGCCAGGCCCGTTTGCTTCTCGTATTTTTGGAATCTCAGCCCTGCCTAAGAGGCTGAGCAAGCAAACATTCGACTGCGGCGCGTCACCAGAGGAAGGTATCTGGCGGGTGCCGAGGAAAAAGCATCAGTAATGGGGACCCCAGCGGCCCCAGGGTGGTAAGCCGACTGTCGCCGGGTCAGGACAGAGCTCTAGCGCACAGACGGAGCGGCACCCCTCCCCCACTGCAGGTGAGCCGCACAGCAGCGGCTCCCACCCCCTGAAGCTCCAGGGTGACGTCAGGCTTCAGGACCGCGCTCCGGCCCCGCCCCTGCAGGCAGCTCCGGGGGCCGGCAATTCCACTGTGAAAGCCGGTCCCGCTGAGGGACCCAGTGGCTGCGGCAAGCCAACGGGCCGCAGAACGCTCCAGTGGGTAGCAGCGGCGAACCGACGCTACAGAGAGACGTGACCAGTGGGAGCTGGCGGCTTCTGCTGCGGCACACCTGCCCCACTGTCCACCCAGCCCTGACTAGCGCAGCGCGTACACCCCAACAAGGTCGGCGCCCTCTGCCTCGCGGGATCGCCCGGCTCCCAGTTTCAGCTGTCCATCTCCCTCCCGAGCCAGCCAATCACCTGCCATTGCCCCGGCCGCACCTCCCGGAATTTTTGACAGGCGTGAGTGCCAGCCTATGAGATTGGGGTCTGTGGGTCTAGGTCGGGAGCGGGAGCCAATAAGCATCATTCCAGGTGGGTGGAGGGAGCCGGACTTGGGAAGGTAGCTTCGTTCGGGTTGCTAACGTCTTTCCTGGGAGATGGGCGCGCAAACCGACCAGTGGGTCTGGGGGCGGCGGTGATGGGCGTGGAGCTGGCCCAATGAGGGTGGGAGTGGGTGGGGCAGGCGCGAGCGGCAGTGCTAAAGGAGCCCGGCGGAGGCAGCGGTGGGTTTGGAACTGAGACGCTGGATCTTTGGTCGCTGCTGGGGACGTGTGCCGGCGCCACCATCTTCGGCTGAAGGTGAGAGGTGCAGTTGCCCGGGTCCGAGTGCGTTGTCCGGAGAGTGGGGATGGTTGAGGGAACAGGAGGGAAGGAACCGGGACTGGGGAACTGGGCGAGCCTGGAGCACAGAGATGGATCCCAGGCGGGAGCTGGGAAAGGGAGATTGGGCAGTTAAGCGGAGCTTGTGGAGGTGACTGGACCCCAGTGTATGGAGATGAGGAGACCCCTGGAGGGGTGGGAAATGGGGTCCTTAAGAATGAGACCCCTTCAGGGATCAGGGCCAGGTTATATGTGAGGACGACCCTTGAAGGGGATGAGAATGAAGATCAGGGGGTGGGAATGTAGGGACCAACTCATGGTTGCATTGGATCCCTGGAAGCGTGAGGTTAGGAGGTGAGTGTCCTAGTAAGAGGCCGGAGGCACCCCGAGTGTCTGTCTCCTCTTAGAGGAAAGGACTGAGTCCTGGGATGGGATATTGGTGCTGGGGGCGCGGGAAGGAGGGTACCCTGGGTGGATTGCACTGTGGATTAGGTGGAGTTAGATTTCCCCGGGTGTGACTGAGGGGTTCTCCGAAGACTCAGAAGGCGGACCCTGGATCTGTGAGGTTTAGGGACGAGTGGCCTGAAACTGCATGTTCTGGTGAGCATGCGACGGGTGAGAGGCTCCAGAGCTGGTCTCGGGAAGGAGGGCTGGAGCTAGACCTCATGCCATGCTCTCTGGGGACCGTGGTGGACCGGGAGGTGGACGCCGGGCGAGGCCTGGGCCGTTGGGGAGAACGAGGCGGGAAATGTGGCCCGGGCGCGTTGTAGCGGAGCGGCCCGGGGGGAGGGTCAGCCCTCGCCTCTGGATCGCTTTATTGTGTAAGTGATCTGGTAATGGCTCGCCGCAGAATCTCTCCCTGGCCTTCTGTAGTTGGGTGTCATACACTGATCCTATAAATCGAGGTGGATTTGGGTCGGAGGGAACTTGAAGCTGTGGAGTCCTTGGCGTTGGCGGGGCTTTGTGGGCCTTTGGTGGGCGGGTGCGGCCCAGAGACCCGAGAGGCCCCCAGTCAGGCCTGTCTGGGAACTGGGGCCTTTAGGAGGTGGCCACTCAGCGGGTCTGACCTGAGCTGGTGAGGTTTGGGTAACAGGGTCTCTGCCTACGACCGTTATCTCTTGTTTCTTGGGGCCTCTGCAGCTCTCTTCAAGATCACTGCGGTGGATGGAAGGGGGTGGGGTAGGTTGGGGTGGGGTAGGGAAAAGCAGGCGGGGTAGATCCAGACTGCGGATGGAACAAAGACTGCTGTTTTTGCTGAATAAAATAATACTAAATATAATACTTTAGCTATGTTGAGATTTTGATTTTTTTTTTCAAACATTGAAACTAAGGATGCTTTGGGTGAGGTTTAATTATTGCTGATAGTATCTGACTCCGGAAAACTTTATAATCTATTCATTGTTCCATCTCCTTTATTAATCTGCCTCTATTAACTATTCTTGTAGCTCCGTGCATTTGATGTTTAAGTATTCCCCGTCTGTCTCCGGTTCTGGAAAAGTGGCCATTTTATGTATCTCTTTACTTCTGCATCTTAAATTCCGTTCTTCTCTTCCTTATCGGCAGAAAGCATATGGTGCAATTGTGTGATACAGCACAAGCTTTTGCAGCAAAGGGATGTGACCTGGGAGTGCTCAGCTATGTGTTTGGGCCCCTTTGGGAATCGTGACAATGAAGAGACAGGATAGAGAGTGAGATGGAGGAAAATTTGAAGGGCACGTTGCGGGGTGGAAGACTATATGCTTTGGCGTTTGATGTACATTGTTATCACATAGGAGAAATTAAATCCCTGGTTTGAGCCCCAAGTTTTGGAAGTATTTTACTAACTGGGAGCTAGTGTGGGGCTTCATGGCCATCTAGCTTTTTGTGTTAGTGATTGTTTGGTTAAGTAGAATTTTGATAAATGAAGAGACGTGTGCAGTCCTGTAATACCAGTGACCTCGGTGATAGATAACAATTACACAGATTGGGGCAGTTCTCCTTTAGTTCATCTGTGTTAGAAGCATCCTCTGGGGTGGATAATTTGCGATTATTTTGTTTGCTTTTCTGTGTTCATTGATCATAAAATTGAGTTGTTTTCCTCTGCCCATACCTACCTTGGGTGTTGGGAGGCAGCTGAGATTTTGCTAGGGGGCATTTCATTGGAAGTAAAAAATGACCTGGGTGGATGTCCCAGCCTATGTAAGGGGTGGGAACTTGGACTCTGTAGGAGGCAAATTCATATATGCACTGATTAATGATTTAATTATAGTTAGTTATTTCAGATGACACGAGCACTTCCAGATCCTCTGCATGTCTGTCTACTACAGAGGTTCCTTTTTATTCCCTTCTTTCTTAAATGTAGGCATTTTCCTTCAAAGTATAAAGAGTCTTTGCCAGATTGTACTAATGTGCCCATTGACTAAACCAGTAATCTTTAACTCACAATTGATAGACAGCGTTTTTAAATTTGATAATATGATGTGTATACTACCAGTCCTTCGAAATTTCTTCCCTTACCAGTGCACTTTTATCATTGTAGCCTGGTCTCTGGGCTTAAGATGATGACCTCTGCGACTTGTGACCTCTGCTGTATGACCTTGGGCAAGTTACTTGTCTATTTTCAGAATTCTTTGGATTCTTCAGTTGTAAAACGAAGTTAATGGAAGCTATCTTATACCGCTCTTGTGAGGATAAAGACCTTGATATACATACACATAGAGAGAAAACAGTGTCTGGATGTAATTAGGGATGTATAACAAGATTATTTGTTTTTAAAAAATTGTGATATTACCCTTTCAGCAAAGGCAAAATATTTGCAAGTGGCACATGTTAAATACCGTTTTTAAATCAGATCTAATACCAAATACTAAATGTTCAGCAGAGTGAAAAAATGCAATATACTTGGCAAACAAGCAAAGTGCTAAACTAACTACAACATCTTGAACGCTATGAATTAAATGGCCCTGGAGCACCTCCTACCTGCTAAGTAAGCCTGTGGCACACTGCTAGGTAGGTCAGGAGACTGCCAGAGGGCAGCAAGGAGAGTTAGGAGAAGGAAGGATTGAATTGCTAGATTGACCTGAAAAGAAAGTGTGAAAGGGTAGCATTTGGGTCAGGAGGAAGGCTTTTGGTTGTGGGAAGTAGAAGTGAATTATAAAGCTAGGAACCATTCATGTAAGGTAGGTCTGGATTCTCTGACCAGCCTAACTGATCAACACGTGCAGTGAGGCATTAGTGCAAAAATGTGGATGTGTTAAAAATAAAAATAATTTGTAATTTACTGCTCAACTTTCAGACCCAAAGAATTGACTCCATTTAAAAAAAATAGATGAAGTTGGGCATGGTGCACATAGCTGCCATCTTAGAATTTGGGAGGTGGAAGTAGAAACTTTAGGAGTTCCAAACCAGCCTCACCTACATACTGACTTCTAAGGCAAGCTGCCTGGGACTCAAAAACCAAAAAGGTGTGTGTATGTTATCTTTCTCCCATAAAACTAGGGCCATGTGGCAATTATGAAATTTTATAATCAACTAGTTTTTTTCCACATTAATTAGCATTTCAGCATAGTAAACATGCACTAATAAATTTTAAATGCCCCCATTTGATAAAATACCCTCCAAACCCCATAATTTACCTTACCTACTTGCTAAATCACTCTAGTTTATAGCTGTCTACCAAATGTAAGCATGTTTCCACATCCAAGGTAAGTTAGTGAGTGCAAACCTATAGATACAAGGATACTTTCCAAAGTGCCACATGTGTATTTTAACCAAGTAAAAATAAGATAAACTCATTTTGTTATGATTGTGGGTTGTCCCACCTTTTATAGATTCTGTACTTCCAAAAGGTGCGTGTCTGGACCTATTATTTGCCTTCAAATTCACCTGAGTTGATCCCCATGCTTCTTACCACTGTGCAGTTTAAGTGGGGAAGATTTGTAATAACTCACTAACACTTCTGGTTGTATGGGTGTGCTCATAAATATTTTCTATACTTCCCACTCTTTTATTTGCCTAGGAAGCACATGTACATTTAAGATATAAAACAACACATGGATATAGAACACATTAGCAAGTCTATTTGAAGATGTATTAATAACAAGAATCACTTTTTTAACAGGATGAGGTCATTTTATCTTTTTTTTTAATTCAAATCTATATTCTTTAAAACATCAGCACATTCTTTATATGGACTATGAATGAGTTTTGGACATTGGTTTTCAGTTTCCTTTTCTATTCTAATGTGCCTGCTGGTAGTATTGCTAGACAGAGAGAACTGTGGAATAGTGGTTGTTAAAAGTGGTCTAGGACCAATAACAATAGCACCAGCTGAGAATTTGATAGAAACGCAGTCTTGGGCTGGGCTTACAAAGATGGCTTAGCAGTTAGTCCTCTTGTTATTGCAGAGGACCTGGGTTCAATTCCCAGCCCTCACATGACTCACAATTACCTATAACTACAGTTCTGTGGGGTCTGACACCCACTTCTGGACAGAATGGACACCAAGCTTGTATGTGGTACACATACGTACATGCAGGCAAAAGACTCATACACGTAAACTAAAATAAATCTCTTTTAAAAAAGGTGGTGGGGTGGGCAGATACAGACTTACTGAATAGGAAACTCTGGGCATGTGGTCCAGCAATCTGAATGTCAGTAAGCCTTCCCTGTGCTACAATGCCTGCTAGAGTTTGAGACCTGCTGCTCCAGAGCATAGGTGATTATAGTTCATTAACATGTGACAAATAATTTGGGAAGGATCATAGCTATTTGGTTGAAATAAACTCTTCTGAGGGGTTAAAGAGCTAGCATCTGTTCTCACTGTTAGCACTTAATCCTTCTGGGTATAGATAGCCCTTTGAGAATCTGAAGAAAGCTATGGATTGACTCCTTAGAAAAATGTACAAATGCACACACACACACTGAGAGTACTTTAGAGGTTTCTGGACCTTGAGGTTTATTTATAGACTCAAGGTTAATGACCTATTTACAACTTTGGATGACTATGATTTCTTTATGCAACCTACAAAGGATGCCTTATATGGGTCCTTTCGCTTACAAACAGTCCCCAATATTTCTGGCAAACAGGAGACAGGGGGAGAAGTCGATTTGATAGCGTAAAAGGTACTTGGTTTCTTGGGTAGATTTGGATGAAGTCTTAGAAACCATTCCTATGAAATAGGGAATAACTTGGACTTTGGGACTAATAGCAAGAAACGTTTGCTATGATGTTAAAGTTTAGAAAGATGCTATCAGGAAGGAATGACAAGTCCCATCAGGAAGGTGCATGATGTCCTTTGATCCAAAAGGTTAGTTACCCAAGTATAGGAGAAGCGTTTAACCATGACATGCATGGAGATTTCACTTCTCTCCTTATGTACCAATAGTCAGTGAGCATTAAATAAGTCAATTATATCTTTTTTTTTTTCTTTTTTCTTTTTTTCGGAGCTGGGGACTGAACCCAGGGCCTTGTGCTTGCTAGGCAAGCACTCTACCACTGAGCTAAATCCCCAACCCCAAGCCAATTATATCTTGAGCTCGGTGTGTTGTAACAGAGACAGAACAGACCTTTCCTCAGTATGGCATGAGTTACTAATGATTCTTCTTTTCTGTACCATTTAAATCATTTCTGGAATATTTGCTTTGGGGCCATACACTGTTAATGGAAGACATGGTGTTGTGTTACAAAACTATTCCTTAGGAGATACAACACATGTGTCTACTCACCCTAGACAGGGAGCCCACCACAGAGCAAAGTATGGATACCACCAAATTTCAATATGATGAACCAATGAGTTTTATTGGGGTTCCTTTCAGGACCGTGGGTAAGGAGTTGCAGGCGCAGAAATGACTCAAAGACAGCTGTATCACCAGAGGCCACCTCAGCATGAGTGACAACTCACAAAGCTGGGAATCTGGAACATATTGCTCAACCTACAGGCAGCTCCATGGGTTGGAGAATGTCATTTCCAGGTTCTTCAGGTGGTCTAAAACTCTTCCAGGCAGTTCAGCTGGTTTCTGGTTCTTCCAGGTAGCTGGTCTTGTCTCAAGAGTCTTCTTTGTTCCTTAGCTTGTGTAAGGGTCTTTTTTGCAGCTTGCTTCTGCTGCATCTGAGACTTTTTTTTAGGAGCTTTTATTACTTATTCTGGCAGGGAGGGGCCTAGTGAATATGCTTAGTTTCAGGGACTTCCTGAATCTATTTTGAGTTTTTACCTTCCTGATTAAGGAGCTGTTTTAATCTGGAAACTATTACACTACATACACATGGACACTTTGGTGAGAGGTGAGGGTAGCGGAAAGTGGAGATGCAGGAATGGGAGCAGTCGTGGGTTACAGATGGAGTCTTAAGGAATTGTCATGACATACCCAAAAGGCTTGGTTAAAGGCACCCGTGTTACAGATTAAAGGACTGTAGCGAACATCTAGGGGAATGACTTGAGTCTTGTCTGAAGACGAACTAGAAGGCATAATTTAGCTCTAATTCATTCAATTATTCTCACTGTGTCTGCGTGTGTGTCTCTTCCCTGCTTGTGTACTGAGGGTGGAAGTGAGCATTGCAGGACAAATGCTCTACCATTGAGCTACACCCTGGACCTGGTTCTTTACTCTCTGTCAATCTTAAGTTTTTTTAGCTATGTCCTGTGGTCAAACTAATTCCAATACCACTCAAAAACCTTTTATTATGTATCTTTGGGGTTTTTGTTGTTTTTGTTTTTTGTTTGTTTTTTTTTCCTTCCGCCTTTCCCTTCCTAACTCCCTGCTTAATTTGTGGTGAGGGGAAAAAGAAGATAGAGAAAAGGTCACCCAGAAACTTTGTTGCTTGCCTCTGCATTTGGTAACTGAGGGCAGATCTCGTATGGTCACCAGACAACCAGAGTCATGATTAGTGGTTACCCCTGAAGTTTACCTTGGAAAATGGGGGGATACTGTGGCTGTGGGGAGGGATACTGGGCTCTATAACTGTATATTTTATGCTTACTGAAGGTTTTACTTAGTTTCTTAGAAAGTCAAACTTGTAAATTATTTTATGTGTCCCAAGCATCTAATTCTGCCTTTCTCTTCCAGAGGCAATAACTTTTGGGTCCTTCTGTTTACAATGGCCCAGAGAACTGGACTGGAGGATCCTGAGAGGTATCTCTTTGTGGACAGGGCTGTCATCTACAACCCTGCCACTCAAGCTGACTGGACAGCTAAAAAGCTGGTGTGGATTCCATCTGAACGCCATGGTTTTGAGGCAGCTAGTATTAAAGAAGAACGGGGCGATGAGGTTATGGTGGAGCTGGCAGAGAACGGGAAGAAAGCGATGGTCAACAAAGATGACATTCAGAAGATGAACCCGCCGAAGTTCTCCAAGGTGGAGGATATGGCAGAGCTGACATGCTTGAACGAAGCCTCTGTTTTACACAATCTGAAGGATCGCTATTATTCAGGACTCATCTATGTGAGTATTTCTTCTCAATAACCCTGGGAGTGGTACCTGAGAGTTAGTATAATTTATGTTATGCACAATGCTATAACCACTTGAGAACAGAGGTTCCCATCATCCTGCTTGACATTATATTTCTGTTAAAATTAGGAGGGTTTTTGCTTTCTTTCCCATCTTTTCTTTGCATTACAAATCCTGGCTGTCCTGGACTCCTTTTGTAGATCAGGCTGGCTTTGAATTTACAGAGCTCCGCCTGCCTCTGCCTGGGATTAAAGGCATACGACACTGTGTCTAGCTTCTTTCATATGTTATGCAGTTTAAATGATTAGATATGGTGGAATAATGTTTGAAGACTGCTAAAGTTCTGTTCTGGAGGGTGACATGTAAGGGAGCATGCGGCAAAAGGCTAGGGAATTTAATGATAATTGAGCGTTCATTTACAGGAGGAGCCGGACAAGGAAGAGTAGAAAAACAAGGACACCAGGCTCTGAGGTTTCAGCCGAGAGCAGGAGCAGCTTCATCTGGGTAACAGGGAGGCAGAGGAAGAATGTTGAGGCTTTTAAGAGGAAACAGTTGGGGATGAGACAGAGGCTATGGCTGTCCTGAGGCTGGCGTTTATGTTGTAGATGCCGATCATGTCTGTGCATAGAAGTTACTGAAAATAATTTAGGGTAAAGCAGAGGAAGAATGCCAGATACTGCAAAGAGTCTAGAGTGGGTTACATGTCATGGTTCATGCTTATGATCCTAGCAATTGGGTGGAGGGGTGTAGGCAGGGGGATTTCCGTAAGTTAGAAGCCAGCCTTGGCTAAAGAGTATAAGACCCTGTTGCAGAAAGTAACAAGGGTTAGAGAGATGGTTCAGGGGTCAAGAGCACTGGCTGCTCTTCTAGAGGACCCACAGTTGATTCCTAGCACGCACATGGCTTACAACCATCTGTAACACCAGTTCCAAGGGTTCCCATACCCTCTTCTGGCTTCTATGGGCACCAGAAATACAAAAGGTGCACAGTCACAGATGCAGGCAAACACCATCCACAGACAGTGACAACAAAACAACCCTAGAATGACAAAGTAGGTTTGAGGAAGTGACAGACAGGGGCCAGCACTGAGGAAGGTGACATGGATGAGACCAGGACAAATTTAAAAGGAACAGACATAGAAAAGCTGACAATAACGGCATTGAAATTGGGAAAGTATGGTTGAATTTTATGCAAAGAATATGCTACTTGAACCCCACAAGTAATTTAGAAATCATTCAGCTGGAACCAATGTTCCCAAGTAATTAGTGCATTTAAGTTAGTAATATTGCCAAGCAGTCACTGTCATCAGTGCCCTGAATTTGTGAGATGCCCTATAGAAGAATGAAGCAAGGTTATAAACAAGGCTGGAGGCAGAATGGCTACCCCAGTGGGTGGGTGAAGGCCACTTTGACAGGGTAACATTTGGACTAAACTCTGACTGATAAAGGAACCAGCAAAGGAAATGCTGAAAAATGAGTGGGTTTTGGGCCCCTCCACCTCCTCTTCCTTTTTTCTGTGAGGTAAAATAGAGAAAAAGAGAGGAAGAGGCAGCCTGCAGTGCTGGGAAAGCAGGTTAGGAGAGCAGACCAACCTGGAAAGGAGGAGGAGCCAAGGAAAAGAGATCAGTAGAGGAGCAGCAGTGGGAATCCAGCCGAGTCGGAGACGAGGAACAGTGTCCTTTTCCTGGCTGTGTGATTCAGCTTTAGGCCTGTGATAGCCAGACAACTTGCATCTGTATTCCTAGTGCAGTAAGAGTACAGCTTAGTGATCATCTTCAGTCAGGCTGAGGAGGAATGACGGTCTAGGCAGGAGGTCTCTGTGACTGTCTTAGTTACTGTTCTATTACTGTGAGGAGATATTATGACCAAAGCAACTCATATGAAAGAAAGAAGTTAATTGAGACCTTGCTTACAGTTTTAGAGGGTTAGTCCATGATCATGGAGGGAAGCAGACAGGCATGGTGCTGGAGCCGGACCTGAGAGTTTTACCTTCTAATCCACAGGCAGCAGTCAGAGAGCCTGGGCTAGCCTTTGAGACCTCCAACAAGGCCACTCCTCCTAATCCTTCCCAAACTGCTCCACCCTTGGTGACTAAGCATTCAAATAAATGAACGTATGGGGCCATTATTATTCAACCCACAACGATCAAGGGCTGAGGTTTTAATACCATTGAAGGGCAGAGTTGAGACTGAGGGCGTCTTAGGATGCTGCAGTCAGATGGGAGTGTGGGCTTTGGAGATTTGAGAGTGCCTCAGTTTTGGACTGAAGCCTGGTGCAATGACCTAGGCAGGCCTGGGAAGGTGAAGCACAACCAAGGAGCACTGGAAGGACTGAGAAGACAGCTTCTCACAGGACACACAAGCATGAGGCCCCAAGTGAGACTCCAGAACCCACGGAAGCTCAGGAGAGCACAGGTTCAGACTCTGAGTGCTGGGGAAGTGGAGATGGAGGGTCTAGAGGGCTTTCCGGCCATCCATTCAAGTCTAATGTGAGCCCTAAGTCCTACAGACAGACACACAGACACAGACACACGCACACACACACACACACACACACACACGGACATTAGTGTGGAAAGGGGCCAAACTCTTTCTACAGGCTTTCCCTCGATTCCATCAGTGGAGAGAGAAGGGAGATACTGCACTGGTACAAGGGAAACAATGAAAGAAGAAGGGGCTGAGGATAAAGTGCTTGATGTGTCCTCAGCACTCACATAAAAGCTGCATGTGGTCGGCCATGCCTGTCAGCTCAGCATTCCAAGGCAGAGCTGGGTGGAGGGGAGGAAGGATGGAAGCAGCTGGTTGGCCAGCCAGTCTAGCCAATCACTGAGTTCCAGGTTCTATGAGAGAGCTTGCCTCAAAAAATAAAATTAAGCATGTTTGTATTATACACATGCACATGCAGGGAAATCATTTATACATATAAAAAACTTAAAACCAAAAAACAGAGTTGATAATGGTAGAGGAAGGCACCTGATGTTGACGTTTGGCCTCCACACATGCACACTGCTGCACATAAAGGCATGCGTTGCGCACATGGTGAGGATTTCAATGTCTGTGCGGCTGTCTTATATCTATACTTTTTCCAACCTTAGTGACAACTGAGTGAATTTTTGAGCTTCTTTTCAAAGTATGATTTCTAGGTCTGTACAGAAGGACAATTTGTTTTTCCTCAAAGTATTAAGTTCACAGAAGGGGTTAGGGAGGATGGAGGTTCCCACCCAAAATTCTGGGTCGGAGTGGTTGACAGTGGGGCTGGGGAGAGCTGCACTCGCCGTACTTGCTTGGAGTTAACTGAGTAGTTGAAATTGTCATTGAAGGTGCCATGATAGAGACAGATTGTCTGTGCATAAGAGCATGTAACATGGCCATAGCATGTGTGTCAGATAAAACAGCTTTCTTAGGCAGACTTGGCTGCCAACACGGTTAGTGTGTTCTTTCCACTCACTCTCCGTAACAGCCGAATTCTCAGATCACTAATTTTTATCTTCCCTACTACAAAACCCACTTATTGCTGTAACGCTCTCTCCAACACACACTCACAGATGTGACATGTAGCATTATGTTACTCAGGTTTTTTTTGTTTTTTGTTTTTTTTTTCTTTCTTTTTTTTTTCTTTTTCTTTTTCGGAGCTGGGGACCGAACCCAGGACCTTGCGCTTCCTAGGTAAGCGCTCTACCACTGAGCCAAATCCCCAACCCCATGTTACTCAGTTTTAAGTATTTTCTAGTTTCTGTGGCTTCTTCAGCCTTTGGACCATTAAAGGTGTGTTTGTTTGTTTGTTTGTTTTTGTTTTGTTTTGTTTTGTTTTGTTTTGTTTTCCCAGAGCTGAGGACCGAACCCAGGGCCTTGCGCTTGCTCGGCAAGCGCTCTACCACTGAGCTAAATCCTCAACCTAAAGGTGTGTTTTTAACATTTCCAAGGGTAGCGGTGTTATTTTCTTTTTCTTGTTTCCCTTTTGTTTTGTTTGCTTTGCTATGTTTCTGGTATTTTCCAGGCAGGGTTTTGTGTAGCCCTTTGCTGACCCAGAGCTTTTTATATATCATGCTGGCCTCAGATTTACAGCAATTCTCCTGCCTCTGCTTCCTCAGTGTTTGGATGACAGGCTGGGGTTTTGGTTGTTTTGTTTTTCCTATTATTACTTATTTGTGTATGTGTTATATGTGTACATGTTCATGTGTGTACAAGCATGTGTGTAAGTGCTGGTGGAGGTCAGCATCAGGTATCTTTCTCAATTACTTTTTACCTTTTTTTTTTTTTTTAAATATTTCTTTATTTTTATCTTGTATGTATGAGAGTTTTTGCTCGTATGTATGTGTTTGTACTGTGTGCATGCCTGCCTGTCTGTCTGTGGAGGCCAGAAGAGAGTTGAAGCTACGGGCAGTTGTGAGCAGCCATATGGATGCTGGGAACTGAACCTAGATCTTCTGCAAGAGCCGTAAGTGCTCTTAACCGCCGAGCCGTCTTTCCAGACCCCGTGTATCTTCCTCTTTGACACAGAGTCTCTCACTGAACCTAGAGCTCATCAATTCGGCCAGACTGGCTACTCAGAGAACTCCAGAGATCTATCTACTGTCTCCAGCGCTGGGTTTGGAGCTACGTCCTACCATTCCTTTCTTCATGAGTGTGTTAGGGTCCAAACTCATGCACTTACATAACTGACCAAGCTGTCCCCTTTGAAGGCAGGTTTTTTTTGTTTTTTTTTTTTTCTTTTTTTCGGAGCTGGGGACCGAACCCAGGGCCTTGCGGTTGCTAGGCAAGCACTCTACCACTGAGCTAAATCCCCAACCCCTGAAGGCAGGTTTTTTGTGGGGTTTTTTTGTTTGTGTTTTGTTTTGTTTTGGCCAGGTTAGCCTTAAACTCAATGTGTAACAAAAGCTAGGTTTGAGCTCCTGATCCTCCTGCTCCACCTCCCATGCTCTGGGATTACAGTAATCTGCCACCATGCTCAGTTTTTTTTTTTTTTTTTTTTTTTTTGTTTTTTTTCGGAGCTGGGGACCGAACCCAGGGCCTTGCGCCCTAGGTAAGCGCTCTACCACTGAGCTAAATCCCCAGCCCCACCATGCTCAGTTTTAAATGTCAGTCTTAATTATCCTTTCACTATTGATTTTTTTTTTTAAGTAATCACAAAACAAAGATAACATTCATATAATATCCCACCATGTAGCTCTGGCCAACCTGGAACTCACTATGTAGCCCAGGCTGGCCTCCAACACACAGAGATCTATCTCTGGAATGTTGTGCCTGCTCTAGTATGTGACTGGTCTTTGGCTACTTGGTTGACTCTTTTTTTCTTCTACACTTCACCCTTTTCCTACCATTTCAACCCTCTGACACTAGATAGGAGATAAAAAGAGGATAGAAAGGAAAAGGGTTGGTGTTAGCGATAGACTAATTCCTGCTGATTAGGGCGGTGGAGCTCCTTGGGGCAAGTTTGATCTTCATTGGCAGGATATCTAATTTCTTCTTCTTTCGCACAACTACTTGGCAAATATGACCAACAGCAACCAACCAACAACACCTCCCCTCCCCTACACACACACACCCCTCTTCAGGCCCTAGCCTTTGTAATTTGTATACCCTCTGAAAAGCCCTCAGAATTCCCAACACCACACAATCACAGAAACTATCTGCAACTGGCAAAGTCACTCTGCTGCTAGAGCACCAGGCAAATCACAGTCAGCTGCTGTGCTGTGGACAATCTAACGCGCCCATATCCCATACTCGAGATTAAAATGAAACCACATTCCTAGTTCTGTATTTTTAAAAGATCAAAATCCTCACTACACAACTAGGTCCTTATTTTTATTGAAAATATACTCTCAGCTTGAGTGTTTTGTATGTTTGTAAAGATCAATATTCTGTTATGGTTGGATCTACATTTCCATGTATGGCCACTAGTGAAGAGTTTAATCTTCAGTCTGAAGCTAGAAACAGCTCAGTCAGTAAAATGCTTACTACGCAAGTCTGAAGCCCTGAGTTCAGCTCCCAGAACTCACATGAAGGCAGGCATGGTGGCACATAGAGATCCCTGGGGCCTGCTGACCGGTCAGCCTAGCCTACTTCCTGGGCTGCGGCCAGTGAGAGATGCCGTGTAGACAGTGGCTGAGGAGCAGCACCAGGGCTTGTTCGCTCACACCTGAGCACTCAAAGCTTCTTAAGTCTGCCGTTCGTCCGTCTTGTCAGTTACAAGAAAATGTGTTGAAATCTCCCAGCATGTTTTATTAACTTATAATGTGCACCTAGGGTTTACTTGTGCCTGGTTTTGTTTTCATGCAGGCGTCTGTGGGTTTTGTTTTGCTTGGTATTACATTTTAAAGATGGGGCCCACTGTTCTGTGTGGATGGAGTTCAGCAGTCTTGAGAGTGTGGTCAGTGAGGTTTCCTTAAATCCTCTTCAGGGGAACTGAGAGGTCAAGACTATTTTCATAACATTATGTCATCTGCCATTTCACCACTGTGACATTCAGACCGCTGGTCCAGGGCGGCGATGACTAAAGCTCACGATGCCGTCTCATGGATAACGGTAGTGACTGCAGGCTGTGTTCTCAAGGTCTTTTCTTCACTGAGCTTTGTGGGTAGTTAAAACAAACCCAGTTTGAGAATGTCCGTGATAAAGCAGGGGAAATTATTGATTTTATTAAATCTCAGCCTTTGAGAATACATCTTTTTAATGTCCGAGAACTGAGTACGCATTAGGGCCTCTGCTGTGTTGGGCGTCTGATGGGTCACTATGAACAGCGCGTGTGCATATCTCAGTTAGAAGCTAAACGAGCTGCTGTTTGTCTTCATAGGTTGCTTTTTTTAATGTGCAAGGAGGATTGAGAGGTAAATTGGGGTTGCTCTGCAGGGATCTTTGGCAGATATTTTCTTGAAAACAAAGTGAGGCTGTTACTTGAAAGAAAAGAAACTGGTGGCATTTGGTTGTCAGGAGTGTAATTTGAGGGTTTTGCAATTGTTCTTGTTTTGTTCAGACAGTTTCCTCTTTCCCAACTGTGTCTGATTTCCTTCGTGTGCTCAATCAACACAATACAATCGATCACAGATAGATCAAATATAGAAACAGGTCCATAACCTGGACTTGACTGCTGTCATGATCCTCCTGCCTCAACCCCCTTGGCACTGACATCACAGGTGTGTGCCTCACATCTGGTGGTAGAATTTGAATATCTTTGTGATACCCTGCCTGATTAAAGGGGTGCACCCCACACCCAGCGGTCTTCATTTTTGTTTGTAGCAATTGCCCCTGGTTGTTCATGGTTGATGGTTGCTAAGTCCTTCATGTTTCAATATAATTTTAGTATCGCTTGCCATTTGTTACAGACATGCTGTATGAATCCCTTTGACTTTGTTGTTGGTTTTTTTTGGGGGGGGGGATTTTTTCTCTGCGTAGCCCTGGTTGTCCTGGAACTCGCTCTGTAGACCAAGTTATCCTCAAGTTCACAGGGATCCGGCTGCCTTTACCTGCTAGGATTAAAGGCATGCACCACCACTGCCCAGCTCCTGCTAAAATTTTAATTGGAGTTTTTACAAACCAGTTTGGGGAAGAAATTAGATATTTACAAAGCTAAACCTTAATTCCTGATAAACTCATGTATCTAATTGTTTATTTTTTTCTATTTATAATTTTCTTTATAAAGCTATGTTCAGGGCTGGAGAGATGGCTCAGCCGTTAAGAGCGCCAACTGCTCTTCCAAAAGTCCTGAGTTCAGTTCCCAGCAACCACATGACAGCACACAACTGTAACTCCAAGCTTTGACACCCTCACACTCAGACATACATGCAGGCAAAACACCAATGCACATGAAATAAATAATTTTTAAAAAGCTCTGTTCATATTTTTAAAGTGTCTTTTACTATTCTTTTTTTTTAATTTTATTTTATATCTATCTGTGCACACCGTGTTTGTCTGCTGCCCAGAGAGGCCAGAAGAGGGCATCGGAAGTCCTGTAACTGGAGTTACAGATGGTTGTAAACGGTGGGGGTGACCCAGTGCTCTGGAAGAGCAGCGGACGCTGCTAACTGCTGAGCTTTTCTCAGCCCCTGTGTCTATATTTTGTTAAAATTATCTTTTGGGTATTTAATTTTTTTTCTAGCTACTATTTAAATAATTTGGTTTTCTGTTGTGATAAAACACCATGACCCTTTAAAGCTGTTTGAGGAGGGAAGAGTTTATAAGTCTGATCACATCAGGGCCAGAGCTCAAAGGCAGGAGCTGACGCAGATGCCATGCTGCTGCTGCTGCTTACTGGCTTGCTCCTCTCGGCTTGCTCAACCTGCTGTCTTACACAACCCAGGATCACTGCACAGGGGTATGACGAGCCCTCCCACTTCAGTCATTAAGAAAATGCCCTGTTGGGGCTGGAGAGATGGCTCAGTGGTTAAGAATGCTGACTGCTCTTCCAGAGGTCCTGAGTTCAATTCCCAGCAACCACATGGTGGCTCACAACCAACTGTAATGGGATCCAATGTCCTATTCTGGTGTATCTGAAGACAGCTACAGTATACTCACTGTAATTCTTTAAAAATTCTTTAAAACAAAGAAAGAAAGTAAATGCCCTATGGATTTGCTGACAGGCAGTCTGATAGAGGAAATTTCTCAATTGAGGTTCTTCTTGCTTGTAACTCTAACTTGTGTCAAGTTGACAAAACCCATCCAAGACATGTACATTTTGGTACATATAGTGAGAACATATAATTATGTAGAAATATTCTGTTCTACAATTAATTTTTATATGCTAACTTTGTATTCAGGGGCTTTGCTGAGTTTATTCATTGCTTATAATAAATAGTTCCCTGAAGATTCTTGTGGAACGCCTTCACTATCTGCAAATGATGCTTTTGTTTTTCTTTCCAATTCTAACACAGCTCTTGCTTTATTATACTATTAGGGCTCCCAGTGTAACACTTTCGAATAAAAGCATTAGGAGACATTCTCGTATCATTTCAAATCTCAGGGGAAGTTTTCAATATTTCAGAATTAAGAATGACATTTGCATCTGGGTGTGGTGGGTACACTTTTAATCCCAGCACTCAGAAGCAGACGATCTGAGTTTTAGGTCAACCAGGTACACAGTGAGACGCTATCTCAAAACAGAAATTCTCTTAAGCTGTGCAGAGGTGGCCTTTAATCCGAGCACTCGGGAAGCAGAGAGGCAGAGGGATTTCTTGAGTTTGAGGCCAGCCTGGTCTGCAGAGTTTGTTCTAAGGCAGGACTACACAGAGAAACCCTATCTTGAAAAAATTAAAACAACAAACAACAATAAATACAAAGATTCTTGTCAACTTAAGGGAAATTTCCTTCTCTTCTTAGTTCCTATCCTGAATAGATGATTTTTTAAAGTCTTGAGTTTTAACTTACCAAATATATTTTTATTATCAATGAGATAATAGTGTGAAATTTTTTGTTACTTATTATATATTCTGGAATGTTCAATAACCCTTGCCAGGAACAAGGCTTCTTCTATCCTTCCTCAGCTCTTTCCTCCCTTTCTGGCTAATATTTAGGCTGTGTGCATCTCTTGACTGAGAACAACTGTCTTCCTTTTCTGTAATACTCTTGCTGTATTTTGTGTTGAGATTGTTTTGTGTCAGGAGTGTGGCTCTGTGGGTGCTCCTTTAGCTCGTGCAAGGAGGCTACTGCTCTATCCTCAGCACCACACCAAAACTCTGTTGACTTTATGAGATGAACTAGGGCTGTCCGTCCTTGGTTCTCTACAAGAGTTTGATTGACTATGGCTCATGTTGACTTAAAACGAGTTTCCCTATGGAAGGTTTTCCTTGATCGACTATTAGTTTTTCAGACTTTTACTTTGTCTCAGTTGATAATTGCGTTTCTCTAGAAGCCCATCCACTTCATGGACATGTTCATGACAATACTGACAATACTCTCTGGTGGAGAGAGGTTTTAACTTCAGTGGTTTCTCTCTCTTCCCCTCCCTTCTCTTTGTGTTTCCTTCAATACTGAGGATAGACCAAGGAGCAGAGTCCTTGCCCACGCTATGCAAGCATTCTACTACTGAGCTGTATTCCTGGCCCTTGACTTGATAGTAATAGTTTTTTTTCTGTTTTTTAAAGTGACTCACCCGAGGTTCAAATGTCCGTTTTTGGTCTGTTCTGACCCTTTCTACTTATTCTTCCCACCCGCGTCTGCCTCCTTGTCTACTTCTCATACCATTGTTTTTACTTTCTGTGGAATAAATTGTTCATTCTGTAGATTCTAATATAAATACCTCATTGATTTAAGTAGTCATTCTCTAATACATGCCTTTAAAGCTATAAATTTCTATTGCTTTGGCAGTATTCTGTAAATTTTATTATGTTGGGTTATCATTCAATTAAAAATAATGAGAATGTTTTTCTTTGATTCCATAGACTATTTGCTTCATTTCCAAACATAGGGGATTTGCAGGCTTACTTTGTTATTTCAACATAAACCCCATGATCAGACGTTATGTCCTGAATGAGCTCAGTCCTTTGATACTTCTTGGCTTGCATTGTGGTCTATTTTATGACCAGATGGGTGGGAAAAGATGAGCTTGAAAATCATGTGTCCGCTGAAGTTTTTGGACCTAGTACCATAAGTATGCAGTGCCTTTTGATCTTATGTTATAGGTCCTACGATTTTCTTTTTTAAATCTGGTTTTCTATCAATTACTATGAATAATTTTTCTCTTCTTAGTCCTGTCACTCTTTGCTCACACTCACACTGATAGCTTGTGTATAGAGATTTGAATCATCATGAAGTGGTCTCTATTTTTGGTGACAACATTTGCTAATTTGACTTCAGCATTAATACTCTGTGTGTGTGTGTGTGTGTGTGTGTGTGTGTGTGTGTGTGTGTGTGCGCGCGCGCGCTCTCACGCACGCACACGCACGCACACAGGGATGCTTGAGAAGGCCAGAAGAAGATACAGGTGCTTGCTCTCCCTTCTGCCTCTAGTTCCCTTTACATGAGGTGTCTTACTGGGCCTGGAGCTAGGCTGACAGACAGTGAGCATGCGTGTGGGCGTGCGCATGGCGGCTGGGCCAGCGGTCTCCTCCCACCCGAGCCGTGCTGGATTATGGTGCAGCTGGCACACACAGCTCTTGCTTGAGTTCAGGAATTTGAATTCAGGTCCTTGTGCTTGAGCTGGAAGTACTGTGCCGTGCTGAGCCATCTCCCCAGCCCCAGGTTTTGCACGATTCCTTGTTTAGTCTCAGCATCTACTTGTCTTTATACTGAAGATGTCTCCTATTGTAGTTTTTGGTTTTGTTTTTTATTTTTCGAAACAGGATTTCTCTCTCCATAGTACTGGTTTTCCTGGAACTTGCTCTGTAGATAAGGCTGACCTAGAACTCAGAGATCTGCCTGCTTCTGCCTCCCAAATGCTGAGATAAAGGCATGTGCCACTACTGCCTGGCTATGTAGTTGTTAATCTTGTCCCAAATCTGACAATATTCTGTCTCGTTGTTTTTGAAACAGGGTCTTATTATGTAGCCCAGGGCAATGTCGAATTTCTCCTGCCTCTGTGTCTCAAGGAAAGGACAGTTTTCCTGAATCTGAACATCTTGTCTGTTTATCTATCTATCTACCTACCTACCTACCTACCTACCTATCTACTTATTTATTTTAGGGATTGGGAATTTATAATGTATTCAGTAATGAATTAGGAATTGATCAACAGGTTTTAAGAAGGAGAATGAGAAGTCAAAGGAACCTGGGCAGGCTGCAGTAGACTACTCACCAGCAGTCTGACAGTTTTTTTTTGTTTGTTTGTTTTTTTTTTTTTGGTTCTTTTTTTCGGAGCTGGGGACCGAACCCAGGGCCTTGCGCTTCCTAGGCAAGCGCTCTACCGCTGAGCTAAATCCCCAACCCCCAGTCTGACAGTTTTAAAAGTAGAATATGTACATGTAATATAGTGACTAATACATATCATTCAGTCTACCCTCTAATCTGTTTTCTGTTTGTGTGTGAGTGTGCATGTGTGTATACATGCCTTTGGAGGCCAGAGTGTATTGTTCCACATGTGTCTATAAAATTATTATTATTCTTTTTTGGGTTCTTTTTTTTTTTGGAGCTGGGGACCGAACCAGGGCCATGCTTCTAGGCAAGTGCTCTACTAAAATTATTTTTATTACATTTATTTTTTCACATTTAGAATTACTGCATCATCTATCTTTCTACCTACCTACCTACCTACTATTGTTTGTGTGTACATGTGTGCCCTATTGTGTATATGTGGCGGTTTGAAGACAGATTGACAAGATTTGGTCTCTCCTTCTGTCTTACACACACACACACACACACACACACACACACACACACACTGTTGGGACATAAACTCTGGTCCTCTTGCTTACATGGCAAGCATTTTACCAGCTGAGTTATCTCCTTGGCACCATAATTTTTAATTTTTTTCTTTCTTTCTTATACTTCCCTTTACCCTAACCCCCAAACTACTCCCCACCCCATCCCCTCCTCCGTTCCCACTCCCACCCCCGGACTAAGGGGTTTTCATTGTTCTATCTTTTCACATCTCATATGTGTATGTTCTGCCTGCCGTGTGAATGTGTACCCAGTGTGTGCCTGTGCCCATGGAGACCAGAAGAAGGCACTGGCCCTGGAACCAGAGCTCCAGAAAGTTGTGAACTGCTCTCTGGGTGTTGGGAGCTAAGCCCCAGTCCTCTGCAGGAGCCAACAGTAGTTGTAACCACCTAGCCATCTCTCCAGTCCCTTTCTCATTATACATTTTTTGCTGTTCATTTTAGTTTCCTTTTTATTTAGTTTTAATATAGTGGTCACATATTTTTATTTGTATTTTTTGCCTACTAAAGAATGATCTGACACATGATCTTAGCCAAAGGGGCTGAGAAATGATTTATGCGAAATAGAATTCTTACTGAGTCAGAGATAATGCCAGGGCCTAAGAGCACTTTAGTGGCCTTTACTCTTCCCTCACAACTTAATATGCTATTGTTGGCAGTTTTAATTCTCTGTATTTAAAGTCTACAAAACACTACTCTCTTTTTTTGTTTCTGTAGTTCACATAGAAAACTTTTGTTTTTATTTATTAATCATTCCACTCGTTTACATCTCAAATGATATCCCACTTCCCTGTTACCACTCCACAAGCCCTCCCATCCTACAACCTCCCTCTCCTCCTTCCCTTTTGCCTCTATGAAGGTGCTCCCCTGCCTCTCCTGCCCCACCCGTCCCTACTTTCTCATAGTAGTTGTTTATGAGTTTATCTGTTTGCTCTTTCTGTTGATTTTTCATCCTTTAAAATACTTCTTATGTTTTGTTGCTGTTGTTATTGTTTGATTTTTAAAGTTCTTTTTAGGCAGTTTCCCTGTGTAGCATAGACTTGGATGTTGGAGTTACAGGTGTGTGTGTGTGTGTGTGTGTGTGTGTGTTCTGTCTGTCTCCTCTGTTTGTGTCCATGTCTGTGCACGTCTGTAAAGACGTCTGTCTCTGGTGAAGAGGGCTTGTTGTTGTATTTTGAGGGCTAGAGTTTGAATCCCTGTTCCCAGATGCCTCTGACTCCAGCTCCAAGGGATCTAATGTTCTGTCCTGGCCCTGTGGGCACCTGCACACACGCATGCACGCACATCACAGAGACACACATATGAAAACAAAATAGTCTTTTCTAGAGTGACTGTCCCGGAAGCATGAGGCCTGAGTTTGGCTCCCAGCACTCATGTGCACCTGTAATCCTAGCAGTTGGAGGGTGGAATCGGGAGGGTCCCTGGGGGTTTTTTGAGAGCGGATCATGGGCTCCAAGTTCAGGAACAGAAGATCCTGTCCCCAAAAATAAGGTGGAATGGCTGGAGAAATGGCTTGGCAGTTAAGAGCACTTACGAAGGACTCAAGTTCAATTCCCAGCACCCATCTTAGGTAGCTCACAACTGCCTATAATTCTAGCTCCAAGTAGATCTGACATTTTACCTCTGGCCTCTAGGGCACCCACCCTGGTACACATGTACACACATACGCAAAATTTATAATTTAAAAAAATTTTTAATTAGTAAAAACCAAAAACAAAACCCAAAGATCTCCACTATTACAAGGCTAGCCTGACCCACATAGTGAGTTCTAGGCCAGCCAGGTGTACATAGTGAGGCTCTGTCTCAAGAAACAAACAAAATGGGATTGGGGATTTAGCTCAGCGGTAGAGTGCTTGCCTAGGAAGCGCAAGGCCCTGGGTTGGTCCCCATTCGGAAAAAAAAAAAAAAAAAACCCAAACAAACAAAGTACTGAGAAAGACATCTGCTGTCACCCTCTAGCTCACACACATACACACACACACACACACACACACACACACACACACACACACACAAAGAGAGAAATGTCTTTCATTTCTCTGTGTCTGTTTCCTGTTTGTGTGAGACAGGGTCGGGTCCTGTAGCCCAAACTGAGCCAAACTTGCAGCAGTCTTCCTGCCCAGCCTCTGGAGTGCTGAGATTTTGTTTTGGGTTTTCTTTTCCTTTTCTGTATTTAAGATGCAGAGCTAAAGCTGGTGCCAGTGCAGAGGCAGAGGCAGAGGCAGAGGCAGAGGCAGAGGCAGAGGCAGAGGCAGAGGCAGAGAGGCAGAGAGGCAGAGAGGCAGAGAGGCAGAGAGAGAGGCAGAGAGGCAGAGGCAGGCGGATCTCTGTGAGCTCAAAACCAGCCTGGTCTACAGAGTCAGTTCCAGGAAAGCCAGAGCATCACAGAGAAACCCTGTCTCAGAAAAACAACAAAACAAAACACAAAGAAAGGCAAAGCCCAGTGTGGTGGCCATGCCTTTGATCCCGCCACCATGACTGACTCATTTGGTTTTTGTTATCTTTTTAAAAAAGTTTTATACCCCCAAATGTATAAACAAACATAAATAACAGACTCATAGGACAGTGAGATGTGACCTCAGTCGCACCTGTTGCTTTGTATGCCTGGTATCCGCCACCCCCAGCAATAACGGTTAATAATATAGTTGTCTTCCTGTGTCATCCACATTCATTTGCCCTCTGTATTGTATTCGTTTTATCTGTTAACTTGTTTCTCATGTATAATTTCCCTTATAATCTGTGTTCCTATAAGAAGAGTGCCTTGGAGTAAGTGTGACAGTCTGATCACTTGATCCCCATCCTGTCTCTGGTTTTGAGTCAGGTACATTAACTCTCCCTGTTGCTGTGACAGAATACCTGATAAGAAGTGACTTTCGGGAGGAGGGACATAGTTGGCTCATATCTGAACACAGGAGAGGCATGGTGGAAAGAGTGAGACATGGTGCTTGCCCTCAGGAAGCAGAGAGCGATGAATTTTTCCTTTTTACTCTGTCAGGACTCAGCCCATGGGATGGTACGGGCTCTTCTATCATGAGTCGACTCTCGGGAAACACCTTCACTGGCATGCTCAGAGATGTGTCTCCTGTGTGACTCAGAATCCAGTCAACTTGACAGTCACAAGGTTAACATCACATAGAGTTTCCCGGTGGAGCTCAGACTGGCCTAAAACTCACTGCATAGTTCAGACTGGCCTCGAACTCTTGGCACCCTCCTTCCTTTGCCTCCCATGTACTAGGGTGTGCCCCACTCTGTGATGGGAGTTTTTAGTCTTTTGTTGCCTTAGCCACTGGTATTTTTCTTTTGTTTCTGACACAGTGTGGAGTCTGTTATACCGCATCCTACTGCCTAAGTTTCTCTCTGGTTTATTTGTTTATTTCTTTCTCCAAATCCTCTGACCATCTTTCCCTCATCATGCAGTGCTTCTTGTTTATCTGGACCCGTTTGATTTTTGATACACATGTAATTTGTATGTGGGTATGGTGCTTATGTATAGATAAACCATCCTCCATCCCCACCTGCTCTCCCAGCCCCAGCCCCAGCCCCAGCCCCAGCCCCAGCCCCAGCCCCAGCCCCAGCCCCAGCCCCAGCCCCAGCCCCAGCCCCATGCTGCTTTCCTTTGGACTGACTTCTTCTGGAGCTGCAGTTAGGATGGAGGATGATCCGATGTACCTGGTCAGCGCCCTGCTCCTGATGGGAGACTGTTGTGTCTCTGCTTCATGGCATCAGCCTCAGCACCTGCTTCCGTTTCCTCGTTCTCTAGTCCTTTGATCTTCTGAAACAAGGCATACACACACAGCCCCGCTTTCTCAAACACTGGCCCGACACTTAAAGATGAGGAGCAACATTTCTGGGAGTGCCCTGCGGGAGAGGGTGGCCTTCAGGAGCTGGAAGCGTAGCACCATATCATATAAACATACCTACAAAATTGCAAATTTTTGTGTGTGCAAGTATTTGTGTATCTCTCTCTTAGGAAAGATGTGCAGTCATGTTATTACACAGACTTTCCCCTCAGGCCTTCTTAGTTGTTCAGGGTTTTCCTGTGGCTCTAGCAATTTAATATGGCCAACTGTTCCTAAGCATCCCACTTGACTTATCTGTGGCCCCACAGTCTCTATACATTAAAAGGGAATGCAGTGTATTTCTCCCGCAAAGCACGTTATCTTTCTCTTAATAACGGTTCCAGTTACTCAAGCTTAAAACTGCTTCTCTGAGTGGGGCCTTTATTGCTCTTCCCTGTGAATTTCTCAGACTGTCCCGGAGGCCTGTGTCCAGCTTCTCCATGACCTTTTTCTCTCTGGACTGTGTTGCTCCTTCTCTCATCTAGGCCGAGCCATTGTGCCAGGACCGTCCAGCAGCCTCCTGTATCTGTTGGTCTCCTCCCTCCTGCTCTTTTAATCACTATTCCAGATGACTGCCAGATTTGTACTTAGTGTAAAGTGTTTCTTTATCCAAGTCACTCTTTGTCACCTATAGAGGACAGAAACTAAATTGTTCAGTGTGACTGTTGACTTGACTCACATTCCATCGTCCAAACCGTTCTCTGATATGCCAGTCTTCCCGGTCTGTCTGGTAAGAGTCTTAACTCGCACTGCTTTAGTAAGAATTCTTTATCCCTCCTTTGGCCCTAACAGCCTCTAAGGGAAGGACAGCATCAAAGACCATCCGGGGCTGTTATGTCTGGTTTCAAAACTCTAGACAGGATGCCCTGGCTCTTGGTGGCTGCTCTCTGCTGGGTGTTCCGGCCAGAGGGCTCTCCATTCTCAGTCCACCTGTTTACCGTTCTCGCCCCCATTCTGCAGCCTTGCGATGTGCCTGGCTTGTTTAGTTTATACCTGCTCTTTTCACACCTAGAATGTGTGCTTCTCGAAGGTGCTTAATACCTCATGTATACATTCAAATACTTAAAAAGGTATTTGAGCTTGCAGACTCATGTGTCTAGCAAAGACAGAAGAGATGCAGTATTAATTCAACGATCGGTTTATGTAGAAAAAAAACAATATTTGATCTAATTTTTTTAGGTACTCAGAATTAATACTGTAATAAGATTTCTGTTTAGCCATTTGTTACATTTGTCTTTGGCAAGCATGAGATGCTAATGATTATTTAATGTTTTCTTTTGGATGACTTAATTCATATTTGTGAGACTTTGTAATCGTTGTCCTCAGAAAACTGCCTAAGACATGTTGGATTTAGTCCTCATTAAACGTGTCCTTGTTCCAGTGTTACCTCTGCCAGCCATAGTGCCGAGTGTTGCTCCTGATTTGTGTATTTTAGCTTTGAGGGTTTTTGTTTTTGTTTTTTGTTTGTTTATTTGTTTGTTTCTCATTCTATAATTATTCACCTCTAAAAAACATAAAAGTGCAAGCAAGGCCACATGTGGTGGTGCATGCCTTGAATCCCAAGCACTTGGGAGGCAGAGGCAGGCAGATTTCTATGAGTTTGAGGCCAGCCTGGTCTACAAAGCAAGTCCAGGACAGCCAGGGTTGTTATACAGAGAAATCCCGTGTCAAAAACAAAAACAGAGACAAAATAGCAAGAACAGCACTAAAGCATGAGGCACAGATGCTGTAGGGTTTTGCCAGGCTATGACCTAACTTCTGACTGAAAAATGATGTTATATTTAAGAATTTATTAATGTGGGGTTATAACTTATATACTGTTATAACATAAACCCATTAACAATTGAGTTTGACTTCCTTTGTTCATCCTTAATAAAATACTTTTATAATTAAGTCTATTTTGTAGCTGACACATTAAAAGCACAATGATGTTCCCATACATGCATACTTTGTGTACTTAGGTCAACTGTAGCTGTCACAGACATTTGTCATACTCAAAATTAATTCCTCCCAGCTTTTCGGGATACATGGTCTAAAGTCACTTCATAGTGCAGTAGCTATTTTGTTGCTATAAAGTCAGTTTTTATTATCTTTCCTTGTCTTTTGTTGTCTGAGACTGGATTAATTACTGAAAGACTTGCTTGGGAGAAAGTGGAAGAGGGCAGTCTGGGAAGGCCAGGAGCGAGCTAAAGTTGTCTGTGTCTAGGCAAACAAAGCCAGGGGTCTGAGGTAGCAAGGGAGTAAGCCATGGATCCTTCCCGTCTCAGGCGACCTCATCAGGTCAGACGTGAGGTATTAGCCAAGAGGTCAAATCAGTGGCCTCCAGCCAGGGGCCATCTCACCTGCACCCCACTTCTGAGCCTGCAGTAGAGGATCCTCAAGGAAAGCCATCAAGAGCGGTGACAGAGATGGTCTGGTCACTTGAATTGTCTTGGCAAGCTTGCCTCATTTTAGAATTAGTAACTGCAGCATTCAAAGCAGAGTGGTCCCTAGAGGGCTTTCTGCAGCCATTGCCAAGGCTTCAGCCCTTATGAACACAGCTGTTCATTACAGTCCCTCAGCTGTCCCAGGGGAGCAGGCCACACAGCTCCAGCCGACACTCCCCAGCCATCCCCCATCTTTTTAAAGAGATTTATGTGTTTTTATTTTATGTGTATGAGTGTTTTGGCTGTGTGTTTTATATGTGTGCACCATGTGCTTGCTCTGGAGGCCAGAAGAGGGTGTTAGATCCCCTGGAACTGGACTTGCAGATGATTGTGAGCTGCCATGTGGGTGCTGAGAACTGGAGGGGTCTCTCTCTTCAAGAGCAGCAAGTGCTCTTAACCACTTAGTCATCTCTCTGGCTCTTCTGTAGCATCCTTTCGCTGGTTATTTGTGTTAACCAACTAAAAGGTCTGCCTCATGTGCAGCCAAAAAGAATGTCCTTTCCAAATGCCACAGTCCCCCGTGGCCTGGCAGATCTGGAGCAGGGAGCACATCTGGAGCAGGCTTCCTATTTTTTTTTTTTTTCTTTTTTTTTTTTTTTTTTTTTTTGTTTTTTTTTTCGAGCTGGGGACCGAACCCAGGGCCTTGTGCTTCCTAGGCAAGCGCTCTACCGCTGAGCTAAATCCCCAACCCCTTTTGTTTTTTTCAATAGCAAGTTTTATAGAATATTTTCAGAAGTCAGTCTGAAAAGATGAAAAAAACCCAGTCCTAAGTGTCTGGTACGCCATTTCTCCTTCTTTTTTGAAACATAACTGTACTATACATTTTTTTTGAGGAGCTCTGGCAAAGTTTTTTTTTTTTTTTTTTTTTTAAGATTTATTCATTTATTACATATAAGTACACTGTAGCTGTCTTCAGACACACCAGAAGAGGGCATCAGATCTCTTTACAGATGGTTGTGAGCCACCATGTGGTTGCTGGGAATAGAACTCAGGACCTCTGGAAGAGTAGTCGGTCTGGCAAAGTTTTATTAAAGGAAAACTTTCTTGTTTACTTCTCACCAGTCTGTTCTGGCATGCTTCTAATAATATCAGGGTCACCTGGGTCAATGATAGCCAGTGTGCATGCTCTGTAGCATTTTCCACACGCTGTGCCCAATTCAATGTTACTGCCACTGTAGTGATGGACACCAGTTTTAGCCAACATGGCATAGTATTCTATTTCAGATTTCCTCAAAGCTGGGCAGTTGTTGGCGAGGATAACCAACTTCGCTTTGCCTTGTCTGATCGTCTTCAGAGTCTGTTTGTGCTCCAGCACGTACTTTCCACCTCCCATAACAAGTTGGAGCCTAGAGTTGATCGACTCCAGAGACTTTTTTGTCTTTTTTGCAGCCACCATCCTCTTGCCTTAGGTGTGGGACAGCCCCCAACTGAGATCAGACGCCAAGATCTGTACTATACTTTATTATTTCATGTGTAGAGTATTTTGCCTGCTTGTCTTTATGTACACACATGTGGCCCGAGTGCCTGAGAAAGTCAGAGAGGGCATCAGATCCTCTGGGACTAAAGTTATAGATGGTTGTGAGTCACCACGTGGGTACTTGGAATTGAACCTAGGTCTTCTGCAAGAGCAGCCAGTGCTCTTGACCGCTGAGCCACCAGTGTCCAGCCCTAGTGTCATTTCTGAATGAAGACTACCTGTTGATCAAAAAGGTTCCCTGAAGCCTTGTAATCCAGTTTATAAGTTACGGAGGAACATTTGGGTTACTGTGACAATGTTTACCGTACTCAAAGTATCATTAAAGTGATAATCCCATATAAAGTTGTCAACGGTTATTTTTATTTATTAATTTATTTATTTTATATATATGAGTACACTGCTATCTTTAGGCATACCCAGAAGAAGGTATCGGATCCCATTACAGATGGTTGTGAGCCACCATGTGGTTGCTGGGAATTGAACTCAGGACCTCTGGAAGAGCAGTTAGTGCTCTTAACCACTGAGCCATCTCTCCAGCCCAACAGTTATTTTTATTAAAAAAAAAAAATTAATACCAAAACAGCTGCAGAGTAAAAACTTAATTTTTTCTGTAAATCCCTTTAATATCTTAGCAAAGAGTTGGATCCCCATGTCTGCTATTGTATTCTATTTGTTGTGAAGTTACTTGAAGGAAATTCTGCTTTATGCAGATGTTTGAGAAAGAGGAGAATTTGGGGCTCGGTGGTTTAGAGCATTTGTTGCTCTTCTGGTCTGATCCCAGCACCCATGTGACTGTTCACAGCCATCCTAACTCGAGTTCCGAGGATTCGATGCCCTCTTCTGACCTTCATGGGCACTGGGCACATGCATGGCGCTATACAAACGTGCAAGCAAAACATTTATACACAAAGTTAAACTACTCTACGAAGAAGTTTTTAAAGGGATATTTTAGTCACTTTTCAGATAAATTGGGAATGTTCTTCCTTGGCATTAAACCCAAACTTAGCAAATGGCATTTTCTTAAAGATGAACTGTAACTTGGGGTCTAAGCTACATTAGCAGCCTTTCTTAACTTTCTGTTCACGGGAGAGTGAATGGGAACAGCGAGGCCCATGTGTCTTATGGTTGGATCTGAGTGATAAATACAGATTCTGTTTGTTTTGACTTTCCTATTTCCTATTCATTTTTATTCTAGACTTACTCTGGACTCTTCTGTGTGGTGATAAATCCCTACAAGAACCTTCCGATTTACTCTGAGAATATTATTGAGATGTACAGAGGGAAGAAGCGCCATGAGATGCCGCCACACATCTATGCCATATCAGAGTCTGCCTACAGATGCATGCTTCAAGGTAAACAAATGCGAGAATAAGAAATGCGTGGACTTTGTTAGATACTGTTTCTTAATGTCTTAATCTGACCTGCAAAATATTTCAATCTTCCTTTTAAAATTTAAAAAATGGGCCAGGCATGATGGTACTTAAAAGGAAGAGCGAGTTGGCCAGCGTGGTCCACATAGCTAGTTCCCTGCTAGAGTGACACAGTGAAATCTTGTCTTAATCACTCAGTCAATAAATAAGGTGTTTATTGTCGAAAAGTTATTAACTTTTAAGATTAAAATGGATGATGAGGCCATTTTTATAGGAACTGACATACAGTTGCTGCCCCATAGCAATGCTTCATGTACCTTTTAGTATTTAGAAGCATCAGGTTTTTAATACATGTTCAATCTCTGCCATAAACTAGCACAAGTAACACTCCATGGTATTAGGCTCTAAAACCAATAGGAAAGGGCTGGGTGGGGACAGGATAGAGCAGGAGAGCATTTGCTGAGCGTGTGTGAAGCTCAGGGTTCAGTCCATATCCAGTGCTGCAAAGTAATGTGAAGTGAGATCAGCAAGAGTGAAGGAAAGGTGGGCACATCGTTGAGTGAGGGAGAATTAAAAGATCTTACTTGTAGTTTAAATGCATATAGAGATGAGAAAAGTTTTAAAATGTGTTGATTGGTTGACATTAAAAGCTTTTGCGTTTGGATCAAAATTAATTATAGATTTGTCGAGACCTTCATTTGAACCCTGACTTTGGACAATGATTTATGGAAGGACCTTTTTGATATAGAGTCTTGTGAGACAAGAATGCAAAGAGTCCCCCTTTAACAGTCTGGGATTCCTTGTTCCAGCTTCCTGTTGTCTCCCTATGCCTGGATCACTATAGCAAAGGTTCCCAGGAGGCTGGTCAGGCTCTCATATACATGATTCTAATTTCTTTTAAAAGGAGAAAATATTGCAGTCTTCTGAGCATTATGTGCATGCCAGGAAAGAATGTAGAACCTGTTGTTATTTAATATAACGAGATCAGTTTAAAACAATATGAATATATTTGCTCTACAGTGAACAGTTTGATCAGACAGGTGAGACTCATACCATCCCCAGCCCCTTGAGAGACCCTTGGTAGGTTGCACTGGAGCTGCTGACAGATGCATGCAGGTGCCTGGGCTGCTCAGGGTGTTTACCAGAGGGGTGTGTCCTAACTAGCATCGCTGTCCATCCCTGTGAGGATGTAGGGTGTGTGCCTGTAAAGTGGGTGGGTGACACGAGTCTGGTAGGATAGTTAAGTACTTCTGAGGGAAACACTCAGAAATTTTAAATCCTTTGCCAGGTAGAATGGAGAGTTGACTTTACTGTAACAGCTTACAAAAATAGATGTAAGGCCTGTGAATGGTTCCTAAGTTCTTCACAAAATGGAAGCAGAAGACACAAGGAATTTGTGGTCTGTGAACATGTGATATTGTTATTGTTACTAATGCTAGAAAGGACAATTCCTTGAAAATCGCTACTAGCCAGAATAATGCATATCATAATATTTATCTCTATTATACTGAGGCACAAAGAAATCAAATAACTTGACCAAGAGCATGGAGGTTGATAAAAGTGTGAAACAGAATTAAAACCTGACATTTTTGTGTTTTGGTATTGAGATAGGGTTTCTTGTAGCCCATCTCAGTCTTCTGTTCCATCTCTGGATGCTAGACCATGGGCTTGAGCTTCCACACGTGGCTGCTACCTGAAACGTTCTTACCCACACTAAACGGAACTCATTGATCATATAAAGGCTTTAAAATTTGATACAGAAAACTACCTTTGCCTTCCATTCTGTGAGAAAGGGACTGCCTGCCCCTGCTTATATACTGCAGGGCACAGGAGAGAGGGGCAGGAGCGCTCACACCAGTCTGTCCAGGTTAGGCCCATAGTTACCATGTGGACAGCAGCTGAGTGACAGAGAGCCTGAGAGGGGACCATGGGGTCCCTCTCAACTTTGATGTCAAAGTCGCTCCCCGTCTAATCTGTCTAGATCTTTTGAGAGTCTGGGCTTTTCCATCAGTTAAATATGATCCCAGTTTTATGTCTTGTGTGATTATTTTGGGCACACGTCATGCATCTTCAGACTTACTGATAGAAATGGTAAAAGGTTTTGTTTTTAAGAAATGTAGGTGCCAGACAAAAGGATTAGTTAGTGGTCAAGAGTGCTGACTACTCTTCCCAAGAACCCAAGTTCAATTCCCAGCACCCACATGGTGGCTGACAGTTCTGGAGAGTCTGATGCCCTCTTCTGGCCTCCATGGGCACTACATGCACATGGTGCCCCAGATACACACAGGCAAAGCATTTATCTATAGACATAAAATATAAATAAATAAATCTTAAAAAAAAAACTTGTTTTTCCCTTAGGTTTGGAGTCTAAGGGATACCCTGTTAGTAAAATGCAGAGTGCACTTGGCACATACTAGTTGCTTAATAAATATTTGTTGAATGAATGGGCAGAAGCAGAGCTCTTGGCTGTGAACTCAGTGCAAAAAAGTCACATGTTTAGTAGAAGTTTGGGACAGCAGTACTGACATAACCAGCAGTATTGTCATAGTGCGTGTGAAGACTGGATGTAAATAAGAAAGAAGCAGTGGAACTCGTGAGCGAGAGGTGGAGACGTGGAGTCTTTTTTAGGTTCTATGATAGAAATGATAGTTTGGAGAAATATACCTGAGCTAAAGAAAAGACTTAGATCTGCCAGGCAGAGTATTGAACGGGGAGGTGTTATGCACCTCCTCTTGTATAGTTTGACAGACGGCCAAGGTCAGAGGCTCTTCATGGAAAGGAATCATTAGGTCACACCTCATTTGTATAGTACTGAGACTCAGAAACCAAAGGCCGAAGCGCTGAGCTCCCTGTGTACACAATCCTCTGAGGTCAGCAAGCCTGCCTTCTCTATAGGCTCTCTGTCAGACGCCGTCCACTCCAGCCGGCACTGCTGTAGAGTTCCTTATCGAGCTGCACAGAACAGCAACCTCAGAGGCCTTCTTTTTGGCACACCATAACTACTTAAGTATATGCTGCTTTCCTGGAGAGTCTTAGAATGAAACCCAAATGTCTTGTTCTGCTATGCATCTTAGTTGTACTTGAATCTGGGTTGGCCCTCCCCTCTCCTTCCTTCCCTGGCAGGCTAATGGAGCCCAGGGTGTCTGCACACTCAATGTATCGAGGGATAGCTTTGAACTCCTGACCTTCCTGCTTCCCTTTTCATTTTGCTTCAGGTAACTCCCACTCTCTGATGTGTGAGCTTACCCAGATGTTGTGCTCAGAGTGCCTTGATTTTCCTTTCAGGATTTAATTGGTTCCTGGCTTTCTCCTTGAATATGTCATTTGAACCCACTCTTTGAAGACTATACTAACAATTGAAACCCTGCATTCTAGAAGATGGAAATTGTGTCCTTAACTTGTCTGTGTCTCTATTAAACCTTTTCTTCTGTACCCCTGGAAAAGCTGTGTGCTTCCCCCTTCCCTCAAAGCTCTCTTCTTGGTTTCCCTTATTCTTCAAGCTTTGTTGTGACCCTATGATAGGAGCCACAGAGGTTTTCATGACCCCTCCCTCCCCTAGTGAAAAGCTTCATCTTACCTGTGCTTCCTGAAGTGGCCTTGCATACTTTTTCATCTTATTGAATCACCAGGATTTTCAATGATATTTCACAAATTCTGTTACAGTGCCCTTCCAGGAAGACTAAAGTCTATGCTTGCTTCCTGTGGATCCCTGTGTAGCTGTCCCTCAGCGTGGGTTCACGCTCTCTCCTTCCAGTGGTCTCTATACCCTTCTCTGTTAGATCTGTTTGTCAGAATTCTCCTGCTGGATAGTTGGGCTGTCTGTGCCTCTTGGCATTCTCCCTTGGGGTGCTGGTTCTTAGGAGTCATGTTCATCTGAGTGAACAGATGACCATGCTAGAAATTCATGACTGAAATGACTCTGCCCTTAATACAGCGTGCCAACTCTACCTGGAGAGAGGTGATTGACATTCTCTGTCATGAGTGAATGGGACCCTGTGTGCTTCAGACCTCTGGTTCCTTACGTGTCCTTCGGCTTCCTGTGTATCAATTGATTTCTCATTTCTGAGAAACTAGAAGTCACCAGAGAACTGTTCTAGAATCCCCACTAGATTTACAAGCCATCTCCTGTTGCATCTGTTGTGATCCAAGGCTAGTCCTGCCATCCCTTCATCTCTCTCCAGGAATCTCACAGCGCCATTGTCTCTTGAGTCACTCTCTGCTGCCTGGCTTTTGACAGCTTCCCAATAGCTCCTCATTTCCCTTTGCTTAAAAAAAAGTATTTAGGCTGGAGAGATGGCTCAGTGGTTAAGAACACTGACTCTTCTTCCAGAGGTCCTGAGTTCAGTTCCCAGCAAACACACAGTAGCTCACAGCCATCTGTAATGGGATCTGATGCCCTCTTCTGGTGTGTCTGAAGACAGCAACAGTGTACTCACATACATAAAATAAATAAATCATTAAAAAAAAAAAACAAAAAATAGTATCACATTTTTCTTCTAATTTTCACTGTCAGATTTTGAAGCATTGCCAGTGGTTAGGCAGGCAGGTGACCACAGTCCATGGTAGAAACTTAAAAATGCTCTGTCTTCTCAAGGACCTTAAGAATAGGCTCTGTTTGAGAGCAAGAAGGAACGATCGCATGGAGAGATGGTTTGCCATAGGTCCAGAGACAGAGAAAGAACGTGCCATAGCTGCAGAGAGAGAGGGGACACCTCTGTTTACACTGCTACCATCGCTCCATATATTTAAAGTGAAACCTTTGGGGGATACAGAGAGGATGGCAGCCACGCATGGTTATATAGAGAAACATCATATGCTTCTCAGAATTATCATTAAGATGGGATTAACAGTTTAGCAAGTGGAAATAAAGTAAGTGTATAAAGCAGCTGCCTGTCAAGCAAGAAGCACAGTTTGGAACTTGGAGCAAATTCTGAAGCAGGCCACCAATAAAAACCTCAGCTCCTAAAAGAAGAAATGGCGGGCCATATTCTCTGACCATAGTGTAATGAGATAGAGTATTACTGCTAAAGATTTTTCCAGTGGCTTGGCTGTGGTGGGAATGTGTATAATCACTTCCTGTTATTTCATTGTTATTCGTTTATCTGTATGGGCTTTGGTGACATCAGGAAGTATATTGTAGATTCTTGTTCACAGCAAAATATCATATATATATATATATATATATATATATATATATATATATATATATATATATATATGGGAGTGATGGACTGGAGAGGTGACTGCTCTTCCAGAGGATATGGGTTCAATTCCCAACACCCGCATGGCAGCTCACAAACTGTAACTATAACTGCAGTCCTAGGAGATGACACACATACACATACATAAACACACGTACACTCGCACAGACAAAACACCAAGGCACGAAAAAGAAAAAGAAAATAATTTTTTGATGGAAGAGTTGGGGCCAAAGTCACTTTTAGAAGCACTTAGTTCTAATTTCATTAGTCAATAAAAATTTATAACAGTTAGGCATTTTACCTCGCAAGGGAGACAAAAGATACTTTATGACCATCTGTGGGCCTGTGTACTATCAAGTGAGCTGCTCTGTGTTTCATTCATAATAAAAAGCTTTCTTCAAAAGCATAGCAGTAAAGTGAACCTAAACCAAATGGAAACGCATAAAAAGCCTCCTGCGTTGGAACCCAGTGCATCCTGTTGTTGAACTCATAAGTAAAACTGCAGCTGACTGAATGCACCTAAAATACAGGTTCAGCAAGGGTGCCCAGGAGACCAGGAATGATAAGGCTGCGACACATTGCAGAGATCTCTGACCCATAATAAGCCGAGCCAGAGGAGTGGGGCGTGGGGGGTATTGAAGGGGCCAGGAAGTGAAAAGCTCCGTTGTCATGTCTAAATCATAAGGCCTCAACAGGGTTAGTCCATTACCTTTAAGGCCTAGCTGATTCCTGTTGTCTGAGTGAATTTAGACCACTCCTTGGTACAGAATAATCTCTGCAGACGCTAGGATTTCCATCTGCTTCTCTCAGTTGGTATATTTTAAGTGGTCTGTAGTACAGCCGATTTCAGCTTATTCCTGACCAGCTCACACATACGCGAGACTCAGACTATGATTATTTTATTTAGCTTTGATAATTCTTGAGGGGTCACCCCAATCTACTTTTTAACTACTGGCCCGGCTACTCTCCAGCTATGGGAAGAAAAAGCATCCTGGGAGAGAAGGGGGGAGGAGCAGAGCCTGAAAAGAGGGGAGGACGCATGGATCATGACACCTGAGCACAGGTAACAGCCTGAGTTAAAAAGTAGGTTAAAAGAAATGGTTATCTTTAGTTATGATCTAATTAGAGTAGAGCCTAACTATGTGACCGAGGTATTTGTAAACATTATTTCTGGGAGTATGGGACTGGGAGGCAGAACCTGGACCTAACTTCAACAATAGACATCATATTGGCTGTGAATGGAGGATAGCCCTAGGTGCTTCCTAACAAACCCTAGAAACCACCAAGGATGCTCTTGTGTGACAGATGTCATGCTGAAGAGTTCTACTAAGTGCTCCCTCCTGTGAGAGTCATGAGCACCTTAAGAAAGAGTTGCTATACTTCAGAAATGACACTTGAAACTTTTAAAACAAACTGAGAAACTGAATGCAAATTTCCTATATCAAGGTACTTAAAGACAAGATGTTTAATAAGTCTGAAAACGGGCTGGAGAGATGGCTTAGCTGTTAAGAGCCCCAACTGCTCTTCCAGAGGTCCTGAGTTCAATTCCCAGCAACCACACGGTGGCTCACAACCATCTGTAAAGAGATCTGATTCCCTCTTCTGGTGTGTCTGAAGACAGCTACAGTGTACTTATATATAATAAATGAATAAATCTTTAAAAAAAATAAGTCTGAAAATGTGTGACACCAAGTACATCAGCCGTAATTGTACTTTTAACACCTTACATATAGGTAAGAGACAGCCTAACAGCAAATGTATGCCATTTACAAGAAGGACACCCCAAAATGGGCAAATAATAAACGTTTGAGAATGAGCAGAACCTTAAGCTATAGCACACGAAAAGGAAGCACTCATTACAAGTACCATTTCAAGCAAGAATAAGGGAAAGGGGGGGCAGGAGAGATAGCTCAGTGGTTAAGAGTGCTGGCAGCTCTTCTAGAGTCCTGAGCTGGATTCCCAGCAACCACATGGTAGCTTACTACTTTCTAAAATGGATCTGATGCCCTCTTCTGGTGTGCAGGTATACATGCAGACAACATATACATACTTCCTTACTGCTCAATTTGGAAAACATTGTTATTTGTAGATAACACATCCTTTATTAGAGAAATGATTTGCAGGTTGTTCTGATCTGATCTACTTTGAATTATTGGTTTATGTTTTTCTTTTTCTTTTTGGCATATGCTTCTTAGTTGGTTTAGCACTGATTGAGACTATTTCTCCACTGGCCTTTGATCTTTTCAAAAGTCAGGTAGGGCATCGATGTAGACCTACCTCCTACCTACCTACGTACCACCACCTCCTCCTCCTCCTCCTCCTCCTCCTCCTCCTCCTCCTCCTCCTCCTCCTCCTCCTCCTCCTCCTCTCTTTTACATTATGAGTGGATTTTTTTTCCAAATGCTTTTTTACATCTATTCAGTGATGAAGTGATTTTTCTTAATTTTTAATCAAGTGAATTAGACTAAAGAGAAGTACTACTTGCCTGTTATATGACTTGTTGTATAGATCACTGGGTACTGTTTGCTCTCGCTATGTTAAGAATTTGTGTGACTTTAATTATGAGATACATGTTTTCTGTTACACTTTTTTCCTTCCAGGTTTAGCATCTGGCTAAAGTAAGCCTTGTCTCTTAGAAAAGATTGGGAACTGTTTCTCCCTCTTCATTTCCTGAAGACTGTAGAAAGTTGGTATTATACCAATCTTAAATGTTTCCTAAAATTTACTTTTTGTTAGGAAGGATTTTAATTTCACCCTCACTTTTTTGATAGAGTAGGGCTCTTTAGGATATGTTTTTTGTTTTGAGTAAGACACACACACACACACACACACACACACACACACACACACACACCTCTGTTTTCCACGTGATACTTTCTGTTCTTTATTGTTTCCTCTCTTGGGATTTCATTGGCTCTTTCCTGAGCTTTTATGATGGGACCGAGATTGTTGATTTGAACATTCCCACTGCTGAGCGTGTGGTTTATGTCAACTATACTAAGTGTCTCCTCCTGTGGTTTTTGGAAGGCGCTCTGGAAAACACTGGGCTTGCTGCGCTAGCACATGTGTCTCTTTAGAAGGCTAGTTAGATTTTTTTAACTGAATTTTTTTTTCACTGTAAATGTCACTATCTAGATACGTTTATGGGTTTTCAGAGTTGGAGAGTCCTTGTGCTCTGTCACGGTGCTCTCTTGGCAGTTGAGGAGTGGAGGAGTCAGTGAAACTGAACCCTGAGGTTGGGACTTGAGGGGACAGTGTCATAGAGTTGGAAGGATCTTGGAGAGTCTCGGGCTCATTCCTCTTTGTACTGAGACTGAGAGAAACTCAAAAGCAGTACTAGGTCAGAGAGAGTGAAACCGGTGAGTCTGGGTAGCAGAGAGCCTTCACGGCCATTGCTGCTGGAGGGTGAGTCCTCATGGGGAAGGAAGAGGTCTGAGGGATCCCTTGTGGAGGTCTTCACTTCCAGACAGTGGGGTGGGATATGTACAGATCCAGGGAGAACACATTTTGGAATATATTAGGAAACCATTTAGAGTGTGTGTGTGTGTGTGTGTGTGTGTGTGTGTGTGTGTGTGTGTGTGTGTGTGTGTGTGGTTTGGGTTTCTTTCTCTCTCTTTCTTTCTCTCTCTTTCTTTCTTTCTTTCTTTCTTTCTTTCTTTCTTTCTTTCTTTCTTTCTTTCTTTCTTTCCTTACACTCCATTCTTTTCTTTTGTACTGGCTGTTGGATTCTTGAGCTTAAAGCACTCACACATGCTTGGCAAACAGTTCCATTGAGCGACACCCCTAGCCTAGTGTTTAAATTACCCCTTCTCAAGAAAGTCATTTTAAAACTTGGTACTATGGTGTTGTGTAGAGGTCGATCAGAGCAGGCGAGTCCGAGGCTCTGAAGGCGCATGTGTGAGCAGGCATGGGTACACACCTTTCATCCTTACAGAGAAGCAGACGCAGGCAGAGCTCTGTGAGTTCGAGGCTAACCTGCTCTACATAGAGAATTCCAGGACAGCCAAGGCTAAACTAGAGATCCGTTTCAAAAAAACAAAACTAAACAAAACAAAAGAGTAGATGAGACTTGGAAAACGGCTTCTGTTCTGTCTTACAAGTGGTTTTTGATTCCTTTGTCATAAATTTCCCCATTTTTCTATCACCCCGTCTTTGTTCTTCTAGACTTCTAAAATATTAGAGAGATTTTCTTTCTGAAACTGATGAATTCATAGGTGAAGAGCCAGCAGGGAACAGTGTTCACTGCAGACAGTGGTGCGAGCTTAGCCTGGAACAGAGATTTCAGTTCCACCATCTCACTAATGCCAACATGGTGTCCGATGCCACATTTCTGTCAGTGCATTAAAAACCCTGCTTGCTGCCAAGGCCAGTAATGCAAGCAAAGCAGCCCTTGGGCTCTAGGGGAGCCAATTGCACTGCTGCTTGTCTAGGCCAGTATACACTTGTCTAGGCCAGTATACACTTGTCTAGGCCAGTATATGCTTCTCTAGGCCAGTATATGCCTGCAGGAAGACGCGGCGAGGACCTCAGGGAGGGCACTGAGAAGGTTCCCTAGTGCACATAGAACTGCAGTGAGCCGCAGGGCCTCACAGGTGAAGCCTGCATCCTTGTGGGACCAATGGGACAGACATTAAATCTCTAGTGTCAATGATGCATGTGGTAGCCAGGGTGAAAGCTAACAGGACTGTTAGGTGATAGTAAGAATTAATTATTGGGCCAGGCATGCTGGTACACACCTGTAGTTCTGGTACTCATGAGGTGGCTACAAGAGAATCACAAGTTCAGGACCAGCTTAGTAGTAGCTGCCTTTAGAGTTAAAATAACAACAGCAATAAACACTAAATAATGAGAATGAGATAGAGAGAACTGTTGACGAGTACGAGAGTGCAGGATGGGAGAAATCACTTTAAAGTTCTGTGGCATAGTCAGTGACTATGGTTGGCAATTGTAGATGATAGAATAGCTGATAGACAAGATTGTGAACGTTTTCCACACGAAGCAACAATAGCTGAGTTGATGGGTATACCTGCCACCCTGGTCATATTGTGATGTCACACGTCACACGTATACTGAAATGTCACATTGCCTCTCACATCTAAGAACAATTTATAAGAATTTTTTAAAAACCTCTTGTAGAAATAGTCTTGAAGCTGGGTGTAGTTGGGCAGCCTTTAATCTAGCACTTGGGAGGCAGAGGCAGGTGGAACTCCTGAGTTTGAGGCCAGCTTGGCCTATAGATTGAGTTCCAGGACAACCAGAGTTACACAGAAACCCTGTTTTGAAATCACCTCTCCCTCCAAAAAAGTCTTGAGCCAGGTGGGCAAGTAGCACACACCTTTAATCCCAGCACTTAGGAGGCAGAGGCAGGTAGATCTTTGTAAATTCAAGGCTGTCATAGTCTACATAGAGAGTTCCAGGAGCCAGGGCTACATTGACAGATTCTATTTAAAAAAAAAAACAAAACGATTTGAGTGGGGGCCAGCACAGTAGCAGAGGGGTGTGTGTGTGTGTGTGTGTGTGTGTGTGTGTGTGTGTGTGTGTGTGTGTGTCTCAATATAATCTAGAATATATGAACAAATGTGTTTAGTCTTTTGGGTACCTGGTGGCATCTATCAGAGGATCAGTGAGCACAGATGAGAGGCAATAAAGTAGCAGCCTGCACCAAGGCCTGTGACCACAGCGCCTCTTAAAGCAGTAGCAGCAGACTTGTTCAATTCTGTTAGAAACATAACAGCTGGGATGTAGTTCAGTGGGTAGTGCTTGCCTGACAACACCACATGTACATACACACACTGTGCAATAGGAATAAGAATGCTTGCGAGTAATTAGAAATCTTATCCTATTAACTTTGCAGATGTGGATTCAGGTTTTTTCTTTTTGCTTGGAAAGTCTGAATGTTTAAATCATTTAATCACGTTGAAATGTTAAAAACGGAATAATCATAAAAACATAGTCAAGTGCCATTGCACACTCCTTTGTTGTGTTTGGGATCCGTCAGTGTTACAAATACCTAAGAAAACTGGGTTAAGGTTTTGACTTGAGGCAGTGGGAAAGCCTCACACCACTGCCCTGACTAGTTGTGTGTATTCATGAAATCACCTAGAAAGCAGTGCTTCCTGTCTGGGTCCCGGTTATCCCCAGAGCATGCGGCATAGCAGTGGGAGCTGACTAACTGGACATGATTTAGGATGGTGCTCAGGCTCGAGACCTGAGAGGAGGATTACTAGTATTTTACAATCTGTTACTGCAAGTGTATTGTAAAATTGTAAATTGTAAAATTGGGCAGATGGTGACTTTTTTGTTTCTTTTGTTTTCTAGATCGTGAGGACCAGTCGATTCTTTGCACGTAAGTAACGTTTATTCTGGATGTTGGGAATTGCTTTCGAGTCTTTTGGGAAGGAGAACTGCTTTTGTGTTGGGGGAGGGAGTCGTGCAGGGGCATGATTTAGACATACAGTTATGTGAAGGCTGAGAGTATTCAAGATGCTCACATCTGATGTTACTGCTTTGCTACCAGACAAAACCTCTCACATTTCATAAAGTTGAAAATTTACCTCTTTAGTTTATATGTCTAAGTAGGATGTTGGGAGAGTTCAGCACTGTTTTATTTTTATTCAATAAAAATTTATTGATCATCTCATGCCTACATATTGTGTAGCACTGGATAGAACAGTGTCCAGGGGCACAGTGGGATCCACTGTGTACAGTAGAAAGATGGCTTTGACTGCACGTGGACTCTGGGCTGGAGGAGATCATTCAGGAGACTGTGGTGATGGAAGCCTAGAGATGGTTATGAACCTACAGAGAAGCAGTTGAGTATAAGGGGTGTTCAGTCCAAGAGCCAGGTTTACTGGGACTTGGTGGTTTATGTGCCCAAGAATGGATTTATTGGTAGAATTAGGCTGTCTCCCTGCATGGTGGGAGCAGGGTGGAGTGGCAGTCACCACACTTGGTTTAGGCCACAGTGCTGGTAGCGTGTCTGTGCTCAGCCCTTAACTTGTAGAAATGTTCTCGGGGAGAGGCTGGAAATACAGAATGGAGGAACTGCAGTGGGATGTTGTAGACGCTGTGTGCTGTATTTGGACACCTCAGGAGACACCAGAGGAAGACACTGTGAAGAGCTGCAAAGTCCATAATGACCCACGGGATGGTGGCATTGCCAAGGGACAAAGGGCCTTTCCTGAAACAGGGAGTGTTCAGGGTGCCTGCTGCCTCCTGAACTGAGTGAGGAGGTGAATAGAAGCCACATAAGATGGAGAATGTTAAAAGGACTTGAGTGGTGGGCTGGGGAGGGCCTGGAAGCCAGGCTGGAGCTGAGAAATAAGAGAAATTTGGGAAAAACAACTGTTTCTCAGAGCAAGAATGTGAACAGAGCAATAGCTGAGTGATAGAGCCCGCAGAGGGTCTTAGCTCATCGGTGCTTTTACTGTGGCCAAGCGGAGGGAGACAGCGTTGTATTTAAGAGTAGCTGGATGGGGGCAAGGAAGGAGGGCTGGAAGGCACCTCAGCTCTCCTGTGGGGGTGTCCACAGGGCAGAGAACTGGGAACTGAGAACCCTAGCCTGTGCTGCCTCTTTTGTTTTTGTTTTTCCTCTGACTAGAAAGCCTGCTGTTTAGTATGTGGTAGGAAGAGAGGTGCAGGAGAAGAAATGAGAGTCTGCTCTGTCACCTCAGTGTTCTTCTAGCATCATTTAGCCTCAAGGACTTACATAAAGAAGTCTTCCTTGAAGCCTCATTCTTAACAGCATGGTCAGTCCCGTGAGAGGACTTAGCAGTTTCTTGCCACCTCATACTGCAAACCTGACTACCTCAGTTTGATCCCCGGGACTCATGTAAAGGTAGAAAGGTGGAGGAAGAGAACCAACTACCCAAACTGTCCTGGTCCTCCACATATGTACATATGTCCCATGGCACACCCCTCTACACACACACACATATACACGCACACGCACACACAACTTATTCAAATGATAAGTAAGATAAAAGTAATAATTAAAACAAAAAATCGTATGGTCCTGCAAGTCTCCCAGCAACTGTATTAGACTCACTTGGCTGTCCTGGTGTATATATATATGGAGAGAACAGGCTTGGCCATCTCATGTGGGGCTCACTCCTGCCTCTGCAGCCAGCTATGGGTGCTAGCAACTGTTAAACAGGGCGCCATGGCTTTTTAAGCATCTTCTCATGCTGGCTTTTATGGGACAGCTGTAGTCTGAAAGCAGTATGAAGGTGCATGCTCCTATTCCTACTGGGTCCCTCCCCAAGGCAGACACAACCTTGGCCAGAGTGCACCTGGGACCCACTACACATAATGAAGCAGTGAGCCGACTGTAGTCCACCCACCTGGGCTGCTGTTATAAAACCAAGTCAACAGAAGGTGGCAGACTCAGTTCCTGCTTACACGTGTTGTTTGGAATTGGATGACTTTTAGCAAGGGCCTTGTGATCATAGGCCGCACTCACCCTCTGAGATACCCCAGCCCTCTTTTTATATTGAGACAAGTTCTCACTAAGTTTCCCAGGCCGAACTTGAACTTCCTGTATAGTTCAGACTGGCCTTGCACCTGCAGTCTTCCTGCCTCAGCCTCCCAAGTCATTGAGATTCCATACTGTGTCACAAGGCTCTGAAAACAATAGGCCCCTTACAAAGGAATGGCTGTTGTCAGCAGATTGAAGGTGGGTGACCGCCCATTTTGTGGGGTTTGTCATCCATCAAAGGCTTGTGTTCGATAGTCTCTTGCTAGCTGAGTTGTCTCTGCTTGACTCAAGGAGCAGCCATTATGAACAACATTTGTTTTTTGGTTTTTGTTTTTTTTTCCCATTCTGTTTTCATTTAAAAATTATCAAAATTTCATTATAAAGAACTTGAAAATTTTTCACATAGCAAAATTAACCAAACCCGAAGTCTGCACATTTCGATGGAGTCTGCACATCTCAATAGAGTCTGTAGTTAGCACAGCCATTCTGAAGCTGTGGACCTCACAGTGGATTCATTCTCTTTATCAAATATGTTCTTATGCACTTACCCATCACCAAAATACCAAAAACCCAGGGCAGAGTTAACTAGAAAAGCAATTAACTTGTCCTCTTTTATGATTCAATGATGAGGAAGGACTCCTTCTATTTTTAAATTGTTATCTAATCCCAGTGTCTTATCATAAATGTTCTCTGACCTAAAACAGTGTTGGAGAACTCCACAGTGAACAGCATACGCACATACCCAGGCACAACTCTAAGACTGTACTCTGCTTGATTTATCGTATCTGACTGTTTGTCCTTCCATCCACTCATCAGCCCATCTTTATGTTTATGTTGGAAGGAGATTGGTCTGGGGCTTGCTTATGCCAGATAAATCGGAGAAAAGAAAAGGTTTGTCTACACATAAAATGACGGTCAATGATGATTGTTTGGTGTATGTGTGAGTGAGCATATGTAATAGAATACGTGTGGAGTTCAGAGGACAACTAGTGGATTCTCTCTATCTTGGGTACTGAAACCCAGGCTAGTTCCTGTTTGAGTCATTTCTCCGGCCCAGGAAAAGAGAGTCATAGTTGAGAAAATGTCTCCATAAGATTGGCCTGTAGGCACGTCTGTGGGGTACTGTATGTGTTAATTAATTATTGATGTGGGAGGGCCCAGCTCACTGTGGGTGTCACTCCTGGGCAGGCAGTCCTGAACTGTATAAGAAAGGAGGGTCAGCAAGCCTTGAGGAAGCCCTGTTTCTTTGTGGACCCTGCTTCAGTCCCTGCCTCCAGGTTCTTGCCTTTGCTTGGCTCCTGCCTAGACTTCCTTCTGAGATGGAGCATTGCCTACAAGTTTAAGATGAACTAAGCCAAGCTGGATTTGGTCAGTGTTTTATCTTTCACAGCAGTAGAACCCTCAGACGGAGATGGCTAGCTTTATTTATTATGTACATTGGTGTTTTGCCTGCATTTATGTCTGTGTCAGATCCCCCGGAGCTAGAGTTACAGCTGTGAACTGCCATGTGGGTATGGAAATTGAACCTGGGTTTTCTGAAAAAGCAGCCAGTGTTCTCAACTGCCAAACCATCTCTCCAGCCCCCTGAAGGGTCATCCTTTAGTCTTAATGGCCCAGTGGAGGAGGTTAGGGCTTCAGTTGGGAAGCTTGGAGCATTCATTACCTCAGCTTTTCTATGCTGATAGACAGTTGGGTCCCCACTTCTGAATATAAAGGGCCAGGCTTCCTTCAGCCAGGACACTCCTGGGAGAGGCTTTTGGGCACCTGCACAGGTACAGAGGTTTAGGCAGTGTTTATTTTGGTGGTTGCCAATTGTTTAGTTGTATGAAGTAATTTTCTCTCATTTAGTAAGCTCCAATTCCCTTCAGCAAGTGCATTTTAATCCCAGTGTTAACAAATCAGCACATTTCTCCCTAAATGTTTTGCTTTATAGAGAGCATTACCTAGGGTCCAGTGTTTTCATATTTTCATTTGGAGCAGAATGCATACTATAATGGGGTTAACACATCCTAAGTATAGTTTTTGCTAAGTCATTCGTGTAAGCTAAACCTCTCTCAAGATGCAGAATAAAGTTCCATCACTCCAGAAAGGTCCTCCCCCTGTCCTAGAAGTGTTCACCCTGGCCTTTTTCATCCTTGCCTTTGTTTGGTTTTAGGTGTCACAATTGTAATATTTAACAGCTTTCATGTTTATCTCATAACGTAACATTGTGACCCAAAAATATGGAAATGTGAAACATTGTATCCCGGGTTTAGCAGACGTGTTCCATGGTGCTTTTGAAAATCCAAGTGAAATATTCCAGGAGTATATTCACCTCTGCCTTACAGTGGTCCATAGCCAAGCTAAAGTTCTACTTCATGAGGAAGTCATTTTGTGTTTATTATTTACTAGTTATTTTATACTCAGTAGCTGTTTACACAGTATCACAAATCAAAAGTTGAAGCAATGTGGGGTTTGTTTATTTAAGTGAGCATGTACATAAGGCTTCAGAGACTGCTCAGCAGTGAAGAGCTCTGGCTGCTCTTCTAGACGACCTGGGTTGGGTTCCCAGCATCCACATGGTAGCTGATTTGCTCCTCTCTTCTGGATTCCAAGGGCATGCATGCATGCATGCATGTAGTGTACAGGCATACATGCAGGTAAAACAGCCACACATATACAATGAGAACAAGTACATATAACTGTACATAATTATACTCTGTCTTTAAGCCTTAGTTTGTGGTCATTTAGTTTCCAATTTGCACTTCCTATGAAGGCTGAACCTCTTCTGCCCATGTTTCCACTGGGTGAGCTCCGAAGACTGACCTGGGGTCATGAGCCTGCAGCCCACACTTGCAGACCAGACCCATTTCTGGTCACTGTGAGGACACGCCAGCTGTTTCTGAAGAGAACCATGTCTTTGATGCTCAGATTCCATTGTTGAACCAGAAGGAAAGTGTAACTCTGTTGACTCCCCTTACATAAGGCTGATAAAGCAGTCACCCCTAATCTCTTCTATAGAGAATACTGACACTTTATGACTCTTACTTTAGACAAGCTGATAACCCCAAATTTCTTTTTCCTCTTAAGTATATTTTAGTATAGTGTATTAATTATCTCCCTTTAAGATGTGACATTTATGGTTTTTTTTTAAATTTGCGTTGACGTTTTGCTTGCATATATGTCTGTGTGAGGGTGCCAGATCCTTTGCAACTGGAATTAAAGACCGTTGTGAGCTGCCATGTGGGTGCTGGAATTGAACTGGGGCTCTGGAAGAGTAGCCAGTGCTCCTAACTGCTGAGCCCTCTCTCCATCCCTTTGTTTTGGATTTTGTATATCAGTCATCTATCATATACACATATTCCACGCGAGTCCTGTATTGAGGGCAGCTGATTATTTTGAAGAGCAGAGTATCTAAGTCTGAAGACAAACAAACGCATAGGATTGGCTAATTACAGAGCTGGCGAGCTGAGGTGCGGCTCACTTGGTAGAGTGCTGGCTCAGCGTGCACGGTGCTCTGGTTCTGATACCATAGACGGGCATGGCGGGGCACACCTGTGATGTGAGCGCTGTATCCCAGGTAGAGACAGGTTCCAGGACTCCTCTGGCCCCATAGTGAGTTTGAAGATAGCCTAGACCAGCTAAAGTGACCATATGGTGTGACTGAAAGGCCATTGCGTGGTCAGATGACATCTGATGATCTTCTCCCAGTCCACCATGCCTGTCACAGAGTCTCTTTAAATCCTTGTTTGCTTTTCCTACAACTCTGTTTTAGATGTCCTCAAGCTATAAAACTTTGGGAATTTTTACATTGCCCTCTTTAAATTATAACTATGCTATCAGAGAAAAAAGGAAGCACATGAAGCCACTTATAGAAATTTAAGAAGCTCTGGATAGAAATGTGTGTCTGTTAAGTTTGATTTTTCTTGTTTTTGTTTGTTTGTTTGTTTGTTTGTTTGTTTGTTTTAAGTTGGGGGGAAATAGTGGACCTACAAGGCACACACCTTTAAATGGAGCACTCTGGAGGTGGACCAAGGAAAAGAAGCTAACATCTTTACCCATCCCCACACATGGGGTCACTTTAAGACCCCACAAGGAGCCAGTGCTAATGTGATGGAAAGGCACTTGAACGCATCCAGTTTCAGTCATAAAGTCTCCTGTTAGTAAGCTGCCTTCTAAAGGACTGAAAGTTTATGTCTTTGGTAGTTTTTATTGGTAACTATAATTTTTTAAATATTTTATAAAATATAAGTTGTTTCTATTATAGTGGTTTAAACTTTAGAGAAGGTTGTTTATAGAAATAGGAAATTAGCTCAAAAATAAGCAGAAACTAGAAAACCCTGGGCATCTGGCAGATTATTCCTTTTAGACTCTAAAGTTTAAAACTGTAGAAGACTTGTTTGCCTATGTCGCACCTGTACTTGTGGCTATGCGTTATGTGTGCAGTGAATGTTGGCTGAGTACATGAATAAAAAATAGAATGCTAATTTTAAATTATAGGAAGCCGCTTATTAATATTAATATATTATACATATATTTAATATAGAAATGGGGTCCTGTAGCCAGAGTTTTAAGGCAAAAATCCCTGACTCCCAGAGTCCTGACCATTAGGCTTGCATGCTCATCTCACAGTGCCAGTCAGGGGTGAGTAATGGGAAAAGCGGAGGGAGAGATGTGATCAGTGTGGAACAGAGGGAAGAGCCAAGGGGTCCGCTGACTTTCCCTCCCCAGTCCGTTTTTAGATGTGTGATTTAGGGTTAAATAGAGGAAGCACTGACGCATGGTGGAGCTGGTCTGGTCAGCATGGCCTGCTTGGCACTGTCTTAGCTGTGGTTCTTCAAGGTGGCTTGCAGAAATCTAATTGCTTGCAGGGAGCGATCTGGCTCCCTTGAAATGAGTGCTCCTGCTTAGGGGTGACCGTGTGGTAACGGCTCTTCAAGGCTCTGACAGTCCTGGAAAACGAGATGAATACAGATTTTTTTTTTCTGGAGACTTGGGGTATGTTTTACAGGGCCTAAGACAGAAATTTGGAAAAACTGACAGGAAAATGCCTCAGTTGCTTTTCTCTTGGCACCTTCAGCCTTGAAGAGGGATGAGGTGATGTAGGAATCACCAGTCAGTAGTTAGTCATGCCTTGCAGTTACCCTGCACAGGTAAGCAGTTGACTGGCCAAGTAACAGAGCTGGAGAAGTGAAGACAGTGAGGAGCTCTGCTTTTCAGAAAGCTGGTCCAGATGCTGCTCGCTGAAGGAGGCATGTGGTGATTTTCAGTGAGGTTATTTAAAGCAGGACTTCACACAACACATGCAGAGAAGAGAAACAAGAAAAGCGTTCCTCATTGGCAGAACTGGGGTGCAGAAGGGAGTCACAGAAGGATCCCAAAGTAGCCTTTGTGTTAGTGACCTGCCTCTCCGTACTGTTTATTAGGGGTTTGTTTCCATTTTTAGATCCCTTTGAGGGTCTAACAAAGGCTCTAGACCTCAGTAGAAAATGTGAAAACAGGTTAAAAACTGATGATGCCCAGCTCACTTCAGCAGGCTTCTTGCTTAGGCTTTAGGTTAACTTTGTACTCCAGTTCACACTCTCTGTGGAGGAATGGGGTGCATGGTGCCAGTCACCCTTCCTTCCCTTCCTGGGCTCTCGGGTCAGCAGTGACAGGTGATACCACTTCAAGGTTGAAGATGCATTGCATTTCTTGGTGGGAATGAAGCCAGGGTGTCTGCTGCCTCCTGGTGGAGGTCTCAGTCTATTGTGTTCCCATGCTTCCAGCATTCTTGTCCTCTGCAGCAGAGCTCTCTGCTGGACTTCTTGTTTACTTCCCCCCACCCCCCAAATTAATTTCCTTATTCTATGTGGATGGGTGCGTATTCATCACTTGCATGCCTGGTACCCATGGAGACCTGAAGAGGGCATCAGATCCCCTAGAATTGGAGCTATAGACAGTTGTGAGCCACCATGTGGGTGCTGGGAATTGGACCCCCTGATCTTGAGAAGAGCAGCCAATGGTCTTGCCCATGAGTCTCCTGGCCAGCGCTCCCTCATTAGAGTGCTTTTCAGTTCTCAGCTTCTGTCTGTTGAGATGCATCATTTCCCACTGTGTTCCCCTTTTCATTTTCCCAAGAATATTGTATTCTTATATTTCTATAATCTAACATTAACATAAGAAATCCTTTTTGTTGTTTGTTACTTCCTGTTGGTATCTCATCATCATAATCATCACTTTTCACACCACTGCCAGCCACCATTCTAGGTGCTCATGGGCTATTGAGTTCTATGGAATAGCTTCTAATCAATGTGCATAGTAAGTCTCAGGTGAGCAAGTAACTGACCTAGGGCACTGCAGGTAGGCAATGTGTTTCTGGTTCTCTTTCTATTTAACAGCAGAGATAAGTCCGTTATAAAGGGGGGAGGCTGATTCTGGCTCATGCTTTCATCCCCTGCTTAGTTGGCTCCATTGTTGACAGTGCAGAGAGCATGCATCCCAACAAAGCTGTAAAGAGACAAGCAGGTGCTGGACTCCCAGCATCCCTTTCCAAGACATACCGTGGTGACTTAATTTTCTTTCACTAAGTCTCCTTCCTAACTGCTAGTTGTGCTATGAGTTAGAAACCAAGCTTTCAACATGTGAGCCTTCAAGGGACACTCAGTGTCTCATGGTAAAGGAAAGATTTAAATCTGAACAGGTCATATTTATTCCATAGTTCACAGCCTTAACCCCTGTATCATCGTTAAAGATTACAGACATAGGTTCTGGGGTTTCAAACTCAGGTCCTTATACATAGCACGCAAGCTTTTACCCACTGGACTGTCTTTTTTGCCCCCAAAGCAGCATTTCATATAGCAGCTCCATTAGACCTGACAATATGGGAGTTGCCTCAGAATCCATTGAAGTACGGCTATGTAACTGTGATGGGAACAAAAACTCGGGCAACTACAGAGACCTGAAGTCTTCACGGAAATCATCATCAGGCGAAATGGAAAACTTATTTCTTGAGCATAATAAAAAAATTACTTACTTGCAACCAACAACCAATAGATAGCACTGGAATACTACTTTGAATAAAGTTAATGACAAAAACTAGTAAACCGTTTTGTGGCTACTAAGGAATAATAATGTAGGGGCTGCAGAGATGGCTCAGCAGTTAAGAGAGCACTGGCTGCTCTTCTAGGGCAGTGGTTCCCCACCTTCCTAATGCTGACCCTCTTATACAGTTCTTCATATTGTAGTGACCCCAAACGTAAAACTGTAATCTTGCTACTATTATGAACTGTAATGTAAATATCTGATATGTGACCCCTTATGAAAAGTTTTTTTCAACCCCCACCCCACCAATACATACATACCAAGGGTCACACATGACCCACTGTTCTAGAAGGCCCGGGTCCATTTCCCAGCACCCAGGTTCTGTAATTTCAGGTCCAGGGATCCAGCACCACTTTCCGACCCTTGTGGGCACTTCATTCACATGTGTACAGAGTACATGCAAGCAAAACTCAAATACACATAAAATAAAAATATTTAAAAGAAAGAAAAAAATTATACTTGAGTAAATCCCAAGTAATCTACCATGAATTCCCAGGGTCCATGGCGTTTCCTGAATCTCCTTGATCTGAGCCGGCTGCTATTTTCCGTCACCATCTTCAGCCAGCTGGTCTGGGAACACACTAAGCTCTTTTCTGCTTGGCGCCTTTGCATGTGTCTCTCCATCTGCCCCAATGCTCTCTGGTCTCTTCCCCTGCTAGTTCCTGATTGTCTTGGAGAAGGTATCTCGCAATGGAGATGGCTGCCCCTTCTCCTCAGATCCCTCCCACCAGTGTCTGTCTCATCTCCTTCAGAGAATTCATTATGGTTTGTAGTCATTTCCCCTCTGTTCACATCCCATCCCCAAAGTTTGATCTCCCAGGGACAGGGACTTTATGCACAGCTGTTGTCTCTAGCACTTAGAAGAATGGCTGACCCATACAAGTTGGTTCACAAGTATTTGGGAATGGCTAAATAAAGTAATAAAAAATCATTACAAGCCAGATTTTCCAAGCTTATAATAAGGATGATCATTAATATGGTGATGGAGGGACATTCCTAACAGGATCACTGAAACTAAATGAGTATGGCCTGTGGTCATTCATTTGCTCAACAGTGTTCATCACACTGAATTTGCTAAGCCAGATATTGGGCTATGAAAGACAAATAAACGTCCTCTTCACTTATTTTGACTGAAAGAAGAATTATCCGAGAGGTAAAATCGCCATTTTCCTTAAAAAGTCACATTCTGTTAGTGCCATTTATCTCACACACTACTTTGGGTGGTGTGGTCAGCTGGGTTGCAGGATGGTAGATCAAGTACAGTGGAACAAAGTTATTTAAGGTTTATCTATGAAATGAACTCCAGAGACTATTTCTTTTCTTTTTGTTTTCCAAAGAATGGTGCTAGTGGTTGCTAATTGTATTTCAAACGTCCCCGCCTTGTGGTGCTGACCTTGAATGGACAATAGATAAGAGAAACAAGTAGGCAAGGTGAAGGTCACATCTCAGATCACTGGAGACCCACACTAGGGTGTAAGCCAAGTTATCTGAGTGCAGGAATTACATTCTCTCAAATTATAATCTTTTTCAGGTCGACTAAAGAGTCAGCTATAAAATCTGAAACTTTTCAAAGGTCTAGTTGAAAACAGATAGATGTAATAATACAAATTACATAAAATGAGAATTTGGAAGGATATAATAATCTTAAATGCAGGCTTTCAAACGTGGGCAGAAACCTTATTATAAACTTGGAAAAGCTTGATAGATTTGAGTACCTAAGACTCAGAAATTCATAGGAGAAGCAGAGGTGGCCAATGTATTAGTCAGGGTTCTCTAGAGAAACAGAACTGGTTGTGTCTTTGTACGTAAGGATTTATAAGCATGGCTTGCAGGCTGTGGTCTGGCGAGTGCAACAATGACTGTGTTCTGATGGAAAAGCCAAGCACCCAGCTGTTCACTCTGGTGAGCCTGGCCTTCAGTACATGTGGAATCCCCAGGAAGAAATCATTGCTTCTAAGAGCAATGGAAGGATGCCCCGGCAGCAGAATGGATGGATTTGACAGCCAGACTGAGAACAAGCAGGCGAAAGACCAAGCTCCCGTCTGTGTGTGTCCTTTCATGTGGGCCGCCATGAGAAGGTGTAGCCCAGATTATGGGTGTGTTTGCTGACTACAGTGTTCCAGATTGAGGGTGGGTCTCCCACCTCAAATAATCCACTCAAGAAAACTCCCCCACAAGTGTGATCAAGCTGCTTGGGTTTAGTTGACTCCAGATATATGCAGTCAGGTTGACACCCGAGATGAGCCCTCACAGTTAGCAAGCATGAGGTGTGACTGTAAGTGATTTGGGTTGTGTCTAGGATCAGCAGTCTTGGGAGCTAGGAGGGAGCAGATCCCTTGCCTACATTTTCCAGTTGGGATACTGCAGCTCAGAGATGGTTTACTACTCCAGTCCCTGAAGCTGGTCAGTAGGATCCCTCCGCCCCGCTGTCCCGTGTTGAGGCTGAGGTTAACCTGCTGCAGAGCACCCATAAGCCTGCTGGAGACTTGAGGAGTGGGCAGTTAAAACAATGCAGTCTAAGTATTAACTCCAGAGAGGAGTCAGGATTCCCCGGAGAGCAGAGTGGCAAGACAAAGCACTGAGAGACTGTACTTGTGCGCGGGTGAACTGCATCTACAATTTCTTCTGTAATTCAAATATATATTTATATATGATCTTGTATATGTAATTTATAAAGGTATACTTTATATATAACATTTTAATATATGTGATTATTAAAAGAGTAAACCATTGCTTGTTTTCTGGAAACCTGAACTATTCTGAACAGAGGAGTGAGAACCCGGGTGTCCCTGAGGACACAGAGGGTTCTCTGTATGTCAAGCTTAGTTCATACTATGGGAGGTTACGTGGAGTCAGACAAGAACCAGTCCATGAGGTCATGGGATCAGGAGCCCTGTGTGTGAGACCAGTACCAGTGGGAAGGTTTTCTCCAGGTGCACCATGGGCTCAGCCCTGGGATGGCTCCGTGCTTTGGAGATGAGCACCAGTGCCCAGCAGGCCTCCCTGGTGTCAGCTCGTCAGACTGAGTCTACAGCGAAGTGTTGGCTTCTGTCAGTGCTACTGGGGCTTTCTGATGCACTTAATGAGGTTGTTTGCTTCTTTTTTTCCATGACAATTCAAGTACATTTCTCTTTGCTCATGGAAGCTCTTACCCCTAGAAGAGAAAATTGTGTTTTGGCTATGTGCCTATGTTTTCTCACCAGTACTACCAATGACTATTTATTTGGTTTTGTTTAATATCCCCCACCCCCTTTATTTTTCCAAGATAGGGTTTCTCTGTGTAGCCCTGACTGTCTTGGACTTCACTTTGTAGACCAGGCTAGCCTTAGAGATCTGTCTGCCTCTGCCTCCTGAGTGCCACAGCTAAAGGTGTGTGCTGCCATGCCTGTATTATTATCATTAAATTATTTTAAATTATTAAAAAAATAATTTTCTTAGGCATGGTGGCTTAAGCCTTTAATCCCAGCACTTGGGAGGCTGAAGCAAGAGGATCACTGTGATTTCAAAATACTAGTCTCATTGTAAGTTCTAGGCCAGCCAGCCTTGGCTACATTAGGAGACTCTGTTTTAAAACCACAAAAAGCAAGCACACATGAAAATGTGCTCAGTAAAATGGTGGGGAGAAATGAAAAATAGGTGTGAAAATCAATTCTCCTTCGCAATCCAGAGCTCATTTTTTTATGTATATTTTTAGTGCATTATAAGAAGAAAATGATTTCCAAGGTGGTTCAGTGGTGATAAAGAGGTTTCTAAGAGTTGATAATTTAAAAGCAATAATAACATTTTTTGTCTGTTACTACTGTTACCTGTAAGTTTTCTCCTCTTTCTCTTTTTTTCTTTCCCTAAATCTTATTCTGCTCAGTTTCATGTATCAGTTGTAATTTTGGAACACATTGCCCAGCTCCCCTTTTAAAGTAGCTGGTGTTGCGATTTCTTTTAGGGGTGAATCGGGTGCCGGGAAGACAGAAAATACAAAGAAAGTCATTCAGTACCTTGCCCACGTTGCTTCTTCACACAAAGGAAGAAAGGACCACAATATTCCTGTAAGTCTTTGCTTTGTTGCTCTTTGTCTGCATTCGTTTGCATTTCATCCTAGTATAATATCAGAGACAAACCAGGAAAGCGCAGCTGCTCCATACACTGCTCTGGCAAGCAGCTCCCTGGTCACCCCCAGCCGCCTCCCTCTTCCTTCATTCAGGAAGAGCCAGGCACAATACAAGGAAATCTAACTAGGCTTTCTCACAAGCCAAATGGGAATTATGGCTGTGGCTTGAAGCCCAATTTATAAATTAATGAGCAGTGCCTGTGAAGATCTATGTATGCCAACCAAACGTGTGTCTGTAAATAATTCTAGTGGTTCTTTCCAGATTACAGAGTACCTATGGCTGCTGCCTATAGCTGCTCGGGGTTAGGGGGGCGGGGTCTGTGGAAGGAATCCATGGATGATAAAAAGATAAAAACACAAAATATGGGCATCAGTGAGCCTCTCATTTTTGAAATGTTGCGGTAGTTTTGGTAAGCCTGCGTGTGCCAGCCAAACCTGCTCCCGCTGCCCGCCGACGTGGTGCTTTGTGCTAATGTCTGCTTATCTGTTTGTAATGAGCAGCAGGAATCGCCTAAGCCAGTGAAACCCCAGGCAAGTGACTTTCTTTGTGCTTCTCAGTCTTGAGTGCCTGCACTGATTCTGTCTTTGGATAGAGCCTCTCCTAGAAACAAGTAGCACTCTTGGCTCTGAGTGGAATCTGTTCTAAAATGAGAGTTGATGTTGAAAATGTGTCGCTGGCATCTCACTCCTTCACGCGAAGCAGCATGCGCTTGTGCTTCCTACTTGTGTTCTAGATAAATCCGAGCAGTTCCCCTCTTACCGTGACATTGAAATGCATGTTTATGAAGTCTTTAAACTTAAGATGATTTCATCTATCATCTTAGGTGGAATTATCTTACTATGTATTTAACAAGCACATGAAAACTTGGTTTTGTGCTGTACATTACATTTTAAATTTGGGATAGAACCTTGAAAGTTGTACCTTGAAAGTTGGGGACACTACATTTACCACCTGTTAAGTTTTTATGGCATCGTATATTTATGTCTGTGTGTGTTTTAGCCCAAAGGCTTCCTTGTTGTATTTAATATTCCCAATAAATTAGAATTTTCTTTGTGCTGGGCTACCTTTTTAACCCCAGAATTCCCAACATTGAACAAACCACAAACCAGAGCTGGATTCTATTCCCTGCTTCCCAGGAGTCCTGGAGGAGCAGAGCATGGCTCTGGACATGATCCTCGCCATGACACAGCAATGGTTTTTGATGTGTTTTCCCCAAGCACAATAATGTCGTTAATCTAAAGCAAGAAGCAGTGCTTTTGAGTCATGGCTGATTTATTAATACACGTAGAAAAGATTATACAGAAGAGCTATCACAGGGACAGAGACTCTCAAGTATCTTTCTTAGCATTCAAGGTGAGAGCTCAAGGTCATCTCCAGAGCTCTGTTTGCCTGTGGAGGCCTGTGATGTTCTTCCTGACTTCCTGCTGTCCAGGTCAGCAGTGTAGCTTGGAAAGGTTACCAAAAGAATTGTCATTGTCATGCTATGGGATATGTAAAGACTTCTTTGGTAGCTGAAGAAGGACAACACAGACAAGAAACCAGCTTTTCTTTGTGCATTCAAGGTGCACTCTATGACCTTTTAATCTGCGCGGAGCCTGAGATAGCATTAAATAAGCAAGATAAGGAGTTAGATTTTCCTCATTCTCTGAAACACAGGAGCCATTGTTATTTACATTTCGTCCCCATGTCGTGTTAAACTACAGGGCATCCCAGTTGTATGTGAGTAGCATGCCACACTTGGATGTCTCAGGAGTTCCAGTCCATCCCTGGAAGCAAGTTCTCCCAAAGGCGGAGGCTGCTGCTTTGAGCTATGCTGTCCCTGCTGGGTTGCACGTCTCTGCATGTGCTGTCTGCGTGCACAGCCCCAAGGCTGCCTTCCCACATTCATTGCTACCTTACCCAAGTTGCTAGTATCTGTGATGTGTTTAAAAATATACAAGTATTGGTTCTTAGTTGCTCTCCAACACCCTGAAGAATATGAGCTTATAAAGTAGTCTCTTGGTACCGTGGTGAGATTGGCTCGAGGCCTCTCCTCTTACCCTCCTCCGCTGACAAAAGCCTCAGATGCTCAGGTGCCACGTATAAAATCGAACCTGTGCAGTCCTCTTGTGTGGTATAAGTCACACTAGAGTGTAGTGTCTGCTACAGTAACTGCTGTGTGAGTAGTTGTTACTGTGATCAAGGGGAACCTATATGTCCAGTACAGATAGATGCTACTCTCCCCTAAAATATTTTCATTTCATTTTTAGTTGAATTTGGGGGTGCAGAGCCTACAGAGGACTGACCTTGCAAAGTCACTATTTGTTTTAGTTTCATTGTTTTTCCTCCCTCTCTCCTTTATTCCACGTAAGCGTTGAACTTTGTTGGTCAAATATTACAATACAGTTCATGCTGCACAGTGTGCCCGTTTACACGTACAGCTGTGTTCTCATGTCTCAGCCACACAGTGCAGCATCAGCACAAGTGTAGGACAGTTGCAGTTTTTGCCTCCCTACAAGAAACCCCTCTGTCCCCTGGTTGTCACCTCCCGTTTCCTCCTGTGCTGGCAACCACAAGTCCACTTTCTGTCCCCTACAGAAAGTGCCTGTTCTGGATATCGTATATGGATGAGAAATGGATGAAAAATGTTTTCTGACTGTTTTCTTTCACTAAGATGATGTTTTTGAGGTTCAGCCTACATTGTATCATTAGAAGTACAACGTTCTTTTGTCATGGCCTAAGAAAATTCTGCTGAATTAAATATGGCCCATTTCAGTGTCCACTCAGAAGCCGGCAGGCATTGGGTCACTTCTGGTTTGGGCCATTTAGAACATTTAGGCACTTGTTCTGTAGGGACACTGGTTGACTGCTCTCGAGCACACGCCTAGAGTGGGATCGCTGGGTCACGTGAAAACAGCAAAGCCATGCCCGAGTTTCTGCATCCTCATCCACCCTTGGCGACGTCTGCCCTTTAGTATAACCACCCAGGCGGTGCAGCTGGTCTTTTATAGCCTCCTTGAAAATATGAACAAATAAAAGAAACACTGGTTTTCAAATTCAAGTTACAAAAGTAAACTTCAAGCAAAGACTTATCCGTGGACTTTCAGATGTGTTTTATAACATAATTGAAAGTTATATTTGGCTTTACGCCCTCGGAGCCACCCACCAGGCAGCTGCAACACAACACCACTGTGGGTTTCTCCTGACAGGGCCTTCAGAGGCCTCGCCGTGTCCATTGCTGCCCGAGCCTCAGTATGGAGCACTTGAGAGTAGATTTGGAAATGACTAATTTCTCAAACTCTCCCTCCACTTAGAGTAATGCCTTCAAGCCCATGCACCTGCCTCTCAGCCTTCCTTCTTCAGATGATACTGTCTTTCCTCAGTGGCCAAAACTGCCTTGAAGGGAGGCAAAGATGACATAGCAGATAGGGAAACCAGACCCTGCTGTCTGAAATTGGAATCTGATTTTCCGCTTTCATGGAGCACTTGCGCTTGACCCTGCAAAGTGCAGTGGATCCTGTCCCACACCTCATCTACCAAGACTCTGCTGTACATTGCAGAATGACTCAAGAAAATAGTTGTCACCCATGATTGGAAAGCCTTATAATACTAACTAAATACTTAGAATTTTGTAAATGATTTAAATAATGTTTCCCCACCACATCCGTAGAGAACATTTGTCGTTATCTAGAATAGAAGCAAAGATGAGTGCTTGCCTAGCTCTAGTGGGGACAACACTTGTTATTGTTCCCTGGTAGTTTTTAGAGATAAAAATACCATTTACATAATTTCTTAATTATGACTGTGATAGTAGTTTAAAGATACTTAGTTTTGCGTAAGATCTTTCTTGATCTTTCTGATGTCTCAATGTTTTAGGAGAGGAACAATCCCATGACACCCATTAGTAAAGTCAACAGCAATGACACAGAATGCTAGTCTGCACGGTGACTTTGAAGCTGCAGCCCAGATCTCAGGGCTGCCTTTGGGTCATCCCCACTCCCTTTCCAGGCACTGCTAGAATGTTTTAGGACTTATTATATATCTGCTCAAACATTTGCCTGTGTCATTTTGACCTGATACTGACTGAGATAGGGAAAGGAATTGGTGAAATAAATGTGACCCAAAGAATCCCTGTTGCCATGCCCAGGGACGGGAAACCAGGGGTGTTGTACTTGCCTCCCCTCTAAATTAAGAAGACACCTTAAAAGAGGTTGTCGATCTTATGATTTGGAAGGATGGTGTGTGATTTTAAGGAGTCTGTATTTCAGATCTCTGTCTCATGTAGGCAAGCACTTATCACAGCATCAGTTTCCCTGACAATTTCTGCATTTCGACCCCACAAACTGAATTGAATAGCAAAGACAAGAAGGGGCCTTTGGAGGGTCATACAACGAGTGCAGAATTAGTGTGCTACAAGCATTGCAAGGTCTCAGTCACAAACATGTTGATGGAAGTGACAGCTCACAGTCTCCCCTGTCCTCCCCCAACCCTGCAGTGTTAGGGATCGAATCCATGACCTTGCACATGCCAGGCAAGCATTCTGCCTCTGAGCTACATCCCCAACTCCTTCCAGACCTTAGTAATAATAGCTCTCAGTAATCTAATTTAGTTCAGGATTCCAAACATCTTTAAGAAAAGTTAGTGGCTAGGAGTGGTGACACAGGCCTTCAATCCCAGCAGTCAGGAGGCTGAGGCAGGTGGATCCCCGTGAGCTGGAGGTCAGCCTGGTCTACATAGGGAGTTCAAGGACAGCCAGGCCTACACAATCAGACCCTGTCTCAAAGGAGCCAAAGAAAAGGAAGGAAGGAAGGAAGGAAGGAAGGAAGGAAGGAAGGAAGGAAGGAAGGAAGGAAAGAAAGAAAAAGGGATATTGTTAGCATACAATATACAGAGATTTCCATAAAACAGTTTTAAACTGAGAATCACTGTAGAGAGTGCCCTGGGCATCTTACCTAATGCCCAGAAAGTCAGGTGATACTAGGCAGTGAATTACCAGGAGCAGTCCTTGACTTTGTTCAGCTGAGAACAGTGGTAGACTGTGGTTTAAGGCCTGTGATAACCTGGGCTGCCCAGATAGACATCAGGCGCATACCCTCATGTTTTGTGGGTGCCTTGGGAACACTGCCCTGCTCTTCACACTTCATCACACCACAGAGTCCCCACCAGGGGGAGGCGGAAACTATGAGGTCTTCAGTTGGCTTTGTTGATGCCCTAGATCCATGAACAGTGAGGTAATACCACGGCGTGCATTTGTTCCTGTTTTGAGATTTGATAGTGGCACTTGTCATGCATCGCTTGATGACCACTAATTTACAAACCCAACATGGGTTTTTTGGTTTTTGTTTTTTTTTTTTTTTTGTTTTTGTTTTTTTTTTTGGTTTTTTGTTTGTTTTGTTTTTGTTTTGTTTTGTTTTGCTATTGGTTTCTATTTATTTATTTATTTTTAGGTCTAGAATATTATGGGCAATTCAAAGTACAGGGATAAGATTGGGAAAGGGAGACAGATTTATTTAGATCATAAAAGATAATTCTGAAATTGCAGTCCCCAAACACAACATCAGTTTCTAATGTTTTTCTTGGCCAGGCCCGGCATTAGCTTTTGTGCAGCTCTCTGTTAGGCTTCATGCACTTAACACCTCTCATTTGTGAGATCTGCCTGTAGCCTAATTTGCATACAAAGATTGACTAAAGCATACTTTCTGTCAAGTGTTCTACTTCTTGGTGAAGTGAGTGCCTTGCCGTCTTTGCCAGCCTCTGACGTGGAGGTGGGGCGGTTGTCCATCACTGTGTCCACGCTGTGTGAAGGCATTTAAGAGTATGGCAATGTGGTGGAAATTTTTCAGTCAGCCATCTTAAATCCTTCATCCAAAGCAGAACGAAAACAACAGCCGCAGTAATGTGTTCTTAGGCCGGGCGTTACACTTGATTTCACTTCATGGGAACCATTTGCCATGTTTTCTTTTCTGCCTCGTTTAAATTGTTATCTGTCCAGCAAGATATTTTCTTCTCCTGACCCCTCTCTGGAAGCTGTTTGCTTTTTTTTTTTCTTTCAGCAGAAGCCATTATCATAAGCAGGAATAGAAGCCAGCAGATGGCACTGATGGCGGGCCCCAGGATGAAAGTGGTGGCGGGGTGAGGGTATGTTTTTCACCCTGAGAACGAAGTAAAGAGGAGATTAACATATGTCTGTTTTTATTTATGTGTGTGTGTGTCTATGTGTGTGTGTGATGTCTTTTAGGGGGAACTTGAACGGCAGCTTTTACAAGCAAATCCAATTCTGGAATCATTTGGAAATGCGAAGACTGTGAAAAATGATAACTCATCTCGCTTTGTAAGTTGAAAAGCCCAAACACTTGGGCGTCTTCAGATTTCTCATGAAATGTCTACTGACTTGAGCAAATGAGTTGTTTTTTCTTTCTAGAAAGGCTGGTTAATAGATGTGGTAATACTTCTGGTGATTGTAATTGTGTTTCATTTCGCATGTTTGTATATGGAAACATAGCTGCATGCCCACTCTGCATATCTCTTTATCTTTGTCAGTCATTCTATTATGGGATTGGCATAGGTAGCAGGGTGCTGGCTAGTTTTATATCAACTTGATATAAGCTATAATCATCTGAGAGAATGAAGCCGCAATTGAGAAAATGCCTCCATTCAGTTGTGCTGTTGACAAGCTTGGAGGGCATTTTCTTAATTAGTGATTGATTGGGGAGGACCCAACCTTTGTGGGTGAGGCCATCACTGGGCTGATGGTCCTGGGTTCTACAGGAAAGCAAGCTAAGCAAGCCATGTAAGCAGCACCCTCTCCATGGCCTCAGCATCAGCTCCTGTCTCCAGGTTCCTGCCCTGCTTGAGTCTGCTCTGGCTTCCCTCAATGAACTGTGACACAGTAACCCCTTTTCTTCCCAAATTGCTTTTGGTCATGGTGCTTCATCACAGCCATGGTAGCTCTAACTAAGATGAATGGTGTGTGTGTTGAGTACTTAGCAAGTCAGTGGGTACGATAACACAGCTGATTTCCATGTAATGAGTTGTCCTTCTTATAACTTGCTGTTTCTATGGGAGGTGGACAGGATGCTTCTCACTAGTAGGACTTCTGCTTACAACTTAACTTTCTTTGTTTTTTTGAGACATGGCCTTTCTTGTAGCCCTGGCTGCCCTGGGACTTGCACTGTAGACCAGGCTGGCCTCAAACTCAAGAGATTTTTTTTTTTCTGCCTCTGCTTCCTGAGCCCTGGGATCAAAGGAGCGCACAGCCTGGCTTACAGCTTGTTTTCTTTAACTATTCAACCACACCAGTTCCTTGATAGCTTTTCTTTCCCCTCAGCTTGACTAAGAGAATTTTTTTTCCATTAACCAAAAAATGTTACTGTTCAAATATTTCTTACTAAATTGTTCAAATTTGACTATTTTCCCTCCTGAAGTATTGGTGAGAGTGGGACACCAGAATAAGAAGCATTTTAATTCCAACCATTCTTTCATTTTGGAAACATAGTATCATTGTTACATGCTTTTAAAAATTTAAAATTGAGTGTAAAATTGTGGGGTGCACGTACATTTTTTGGTGGCGTGGTTTTTTGTGACTAATGAAAGGGACCAGATTCAGTTGTCACCAAGGCCTAGCCTAGTAAACACAGGCCTCTAACTGTAGGTTACACAACAGAGATGTGTTCTTATGGAGGTTGAAAGTTAGAGATTAAGACACCAGCAGGTTTGGTTTTCTGTAAGATTTCTCTCCTCCTTGTCTTACAGACAGCCATTTTCTCTCCAGATCTCTCTCTCTCTATCCCTGTGTCTATCTCCTCTTTGTCTGAGGACACCTGTCTGTTGATTAAGGCCCATTTCACTTAGTTATCATTTTAAAGGTCCTCTCCTCTAAATATGTCCTAAAATGCTGGGGCTGCACCACAGTCTCAGCCCCAGAGAGTTATTCATGTTGTCTAGGAAATAGTGATCTATTTGGAATATTGTTTGCTCCTAGAAAGAAACATTTGAAGATTTGCTTTTTGAACATTTTCAAAGTTTATTTAGTAATTCCTTTCGAATTGTTTGTCCAAAGTGGAGTGAGAATCCCTGTGGTTGTGGAGGGATGTCTGTGCCTGCCAGAAATGACCTGGTGAGACTTGAACTAGAGGCCCGTCCTTCCTTGGGCCATCCACATTGAGCCTGTGCCATAGTTGAATCTTAAATTCTCTTTCTGAAAAGCCCTGTGTTTTGTGCGATGACAGAAGTGGTGAGCTCCCAGTTTTGGTATGTGACTGTTTTTTTTTTTTTTCCCATGAAGGTTTTTAAGTACAGCTTCATGGAAAATCCTTTATTTTACCACATACATCCAGCTACCCATCTTTTTGGACTCCCCACACCCACACACACACACACACACACACACACACACACACACACACACACACACACACACAGCCTGCCCCTAATCACAGTTTAACTACAGGAGAAACTGTAATACACAGTAGTCTTATTTTTACCTAGAAAAGAAAAGTTGCTACTAGATCGTGCCTGTTGGTGGTAAACAGTAGTGATGCTGTTAGTAAGTGATAAGGCTCCACCCCTGCCAGGGCATATCTTCACTCCCTTTTGTGTTTAGTTGCTTATTGCAATGACCCCAGAAGATACCGATGGAAACATTTCTTTATAATCTCTGGGTGTTGAAACTTCCGTCAGAGCTCAGCAGGGTAGTACTTGCTTGTTCAGTGACTCCTGAGAAGTTGTGGTTAGGAAGCTGGTTAGTGTTGTTGTGGTGGGAAGGCCTGCCAGGATAGAGGCTCTTTCTCCAGGCTTATGCAGGCAGCTTTTGACAGGAAGGTCTAGCCTCCATCAGCTGTGGTAAGACCCCAGCCTGAGCAGCTGAGCCTCTTTGGAGCTGCCTGCATGGCTGCTGTTTTCCCACAGGAGAAATGATCCAAGAGAGAAAACGACTCACAAAAAATGTCTTTCATGGGCCCAGCTATCAATCTCTGGCTACCCCAAATCCTTAGAGGATCTCCATTGTTGACATATGGCCCTGATGTATAATTGACATCACTCCTTTTTCAATTTTATTTATTTTTAAATGTTAATTTATTGGTTTTTTGTTTGCTTTTTAGTTTGTGTTTTGAGACAAGGTTTCTCTGTGTATGTAGCCCTACTCACTCTGTAGACAGGCTGTCCTCAACCTCAGAGATCCCCCTGCTTCTGCCTCTCAAGTGCTGGGAATAAAGGCATGTGCCACCACATCTGGCCCCTCTTACTAATTTTTAATTGGGGGCTCTCCAAGAGAAGGGTATTGATATGCTGCTGGTATCTGTTGGGTAGAGGTCAGCAGTGCTGCTAAGCATCCCATAATACACAGTGCAGTTCCCACAACAGAACCACCTGGTTCCAGATGACAGTTATGCTGCAGTTGCAAAATTATGCTCTCGACTATACACTCAAATTAGAACTCGAACTAAACCAACACTTCTGCAGTCTGTTTACAGAGTGCATGAGCAGGCTGGCTGGTTTTTGATGGTTGGACACAGTGTCACCTGGGTTGGGAAAGAGGGATTGCTTCTTATAGATTGTCCTGTGGGCATTTTCTTGATTAATGATTGCTGTGGGCAGGCCCAACCCACCGTGAGTGGTGTCATGCCCTTTGAAGGTGGATTTGGTGTGTATAGGGAAACAGGCTGAACAAGCCAGTAATCAGCGTTCCTCCATGGTCTCTGCCTCAGTCCTTGCCTACAAGTTCCTGCCTGAGTGATTAAGACGATATTCTTAGCTGTACCTCTCTTTCAAAAAGTAAAGGGATTTTTTCAATTTTTCACTTTTGTACAGTACTGGGGATTTCTTTGTTCATTTGCTTTGTTTCTGAGAAGTGGTTTAGTAGCTTTCCGCTAGTAAAAGGTGTAGGGTTGTGGGTCTCTCATCTGCTCTGCCACAGGGCGAGGCCACTTGGGAAGGCCAAGAGTTTGACTCTGCTTGTCCCACTCAGTGTTGGGCTGGTGCTGGGCTGTAGGGTAGGGCTGAGGACAGCTGCGGGGGTGGGAAAGACTGGTCTGAGACCTGGGACAGCCAGAGCTGGCTGGGGAGAGGCTGAGGCTGTGGAGTTCCCAGGCTTTTGGATACCCAGGCGTGCTGGAAGTCAAGGAAGAGCTGAAAACTGAGTCTGGGCCCGAGGCCTGGATCTAGTCCAGGACGTGGGGTGGGGGAGATTCCGCTGGTCCCACGGGTATTGTCCTTCACTTGAGGTGGCGGTTGTGACTGCGAGTACGGAAAGGCCTTCTTCTATGGGAGATTAGACAGCCAGCGGCTCTGTAGGTGAAGGCCCTCTCCATGGCTCCCCACAGCAGATCCCAATGAAAAGAGACAGTCTATGATTCCAAATCACTTATTGCCATGGTAGAAAGTGGATGCATAAAACCATACCCCACTTCTCACAGTGGGCCTGAGATTTAACACCTTTAGCAGAGAGGAATGTTTGGAAAGGAAGGCTTATTGGCTAAGCCCTCCAGGCTCCTAGGTACCTCATTAGCATGGAGATCTCTGTCTTGAGCCTACTTGACCACAGGTCTCTTTTCCTATTGCTTTGGTCTGAGATGTTAGGGATACCTCATCTACACATGGAGGGGCTTGTGGCGTTGCCTTTACATGACTGGTGGCCACAAATATATGGGGATCTTCTAGTCTAGTGACATGGGCCTGGTCCGCGAAGCAGGCAAAACTCCTACCCTCCCTTCAGGGTCTCTGCGGCTTCAAAGCGTTTAGCTCAACCGAGGACCTTTCATAGTCCACTTCCCCACAGCAGCAAACAGGGGTCTTGATGTTAGTGTTTTCTTAAACAACAATTATGTACTTACGTTCACTGAGCACTGCTCAGTTCTGGTTCCTTTCTCTGCCTTCTGTGCTGTTGCCTTTGGGTCCTGGCAGCACCCACTGATGATGATTGCCGTAATTTAGATTTGCATGTTAGTTTATTGTGCAGTCAGTTAATTATTAGTATCTCTTCTTTGCCAAACTATTCTTCTGCTCAACCAGAGTCTCTGTGAGTGTCTTACAGATCTCTAAGGTTTAGCATACTCTAAATGGAAATTTTCTTCTTTCTTAATTTATTCCATTATGTTTTTATATCAATAAATTGAACCAAAAAGTTATACAAGCTTATTAAAGCAAAATGAAAACAGAAAAAGCCTGGGAAGGCAAAATCCCTAAGAATTCAGAGTTTTTCTATTAGCCTATCTCCTAGGTGTATCTGAAATATGGCCACATTTCTCTCTGCTCCCCAGCTGTCTGAATGCCATCCATTGGAGGAAATTCTGTTATTCCTGTTCACAGCTTATGCCAGTCAGTGGCTGCAGGAGTCTTCTTCTCACAGCAGTTACTTTGATTGTCATCTCTCCCCTGAGGTCAGCCAGTGGGGACTTCGTCTGCCTTGTCCCCTACTGTGTACTTGGTTCTGGCACTGTGCCTCACAATGTAAGAAGATGTATTTATTTAATAGGATCCATTTCAGCAAAATACTCCTAAATACCATTTGCACTCTAGGCCTGGGGAATGCCTCGTTGGGCAAACTAGAGTCCTGCCCCGAAGGACTTGCCTTCTTTTGGTTTAAACATCAGGATTCTTGGATTCTTGGGACACGCCGTGTCCTGCAGTTGTTCACTCTGTTGCACGCCCCAGCAGTGTGTGTGTTCCCGTTTTAGGAGTGTGGGTTGGAGTTATGTGGGAGACATTTGGCTCCATGGACGGGACAGGCCTTGGGTTAGCATTGGTGTCATCCTGAAAGTGACTCGATAGTAAAAGATGAGTTGTATGTACAGTGAGATTCTATGCCGTACCTGTTTACAAGCCACGTGCTCACAGCTCTGAGCTTTAGAAGCCATTCAGTTGTTTCTTTGATCTAATATAGCCAGCTAATTTCCTGAAGATATCTTTTCTTCTAAAGATGCTGGCATGTGCTTTGTGTTAAGGGATTCTTCAGGAGAGCATTGCCCTTATGAAAATAATCATCCACAGTTAGTCCCTTACTGTTTATGGGAGGCAAAATGCATCCCAGATGGAGGCAATTTATGGACAATGGCTCTCTCACAATGCAACTTTGAGACAGGACTTCAATTTAACATGGTGGCTTGAAGCTGCAGACAGATCACTCGAAAATCTGTTTGCACGAGTACTTGTTTCTTTATTGATTGTGTTCCACTGTTAAACCAAACTGAGCCAGTTTAACAATTCAGCCCTGCCGTGGCCTCTGGCAGATAATTAGCTTCTAGTAGTTAAAGCAAGGTAAAGGTATAGGTGCCTCCCTCTCATTTTATTCCTAGATTATAATGAAATCAAGTCACAAGTTTATACCCTCATATATATTACAAACATTAAAACTCCTAAGTCCTCTGACCAAAGCTATGAAAGGTCAGCTGTAGCTTGTGTGACAGTCTCAGAGATGGGGTCCAGTCTGTACTTAAAACCAGCATCCCAGATCAGCACTGCATTCACATTTACCCTTGTAGAGCCAGGCCTTCTGCAGACAGAGCTCCTAGCAGCCAGGTCTTCTGGGTGCCCAGAGTCTTAACATCGTATTCAGACCTAGGTGGAGAGGGTTTGCATTTCTGGTCAGGTCTGGCCTTATCTCAATACTACTCCTGTTATCCTGGTAATTTCTGATACCCATTACGTTAAGTAACAGGCCACTTAGTTCACATGGAAACTCATTTTAGTAACAGCAAAGCTTCTGGAGTGGTTTGGAGATTAGGATAATTGAAACATTTGCGGTGGCCATCTGGCCTTTGGATTAAACCCTAGCTTCTACTCCTCACATGACCTTCGTTGTTTAAGGAAAATGGTTGCCTTCAGAATGGAATTTAAAACGGTATCTGTATACATCCCAGTCGTTGCTGGAGTATTTAAAGTAAAGCACGGCTCATAAATAATTGTGTTAGGTGCCAAACTAAGAGGGGAAATAATGGCAGAGTATAAAACGAACCTGCCTTTCCCCTGTAGTAGCAGACGCTTTGATGGCCTTTCCAGAAAATTTCCCAGAAAAGCTTGTCAATTCAGAACAAATATTAACGAAAAGAGATTGAATTTTCATTATAGAATTAAAATAGGCAATGTCCAGGTTGACTTGTTAAAATGAAATTCCCAAGAAACTTGTATTTTAAGTCTGAGGTACAGTTCAGCGGGCATTTCCAACAGGTTGTGTGGAGCCAAGGATCGCTGTGAATGTTTCCCAGTGTGCAGAGTAGCTTTGACTACTGTACGCTGTTTGGTCATATTTGTGGCCCTTTCCTTGCCTTCTTATTGGTAAGATGCTGTTTGACTGCCGTGAGTACCATAATCTTAACTTTATGGAGATCAAATATGGAGAGGGTATATTTAGCATGTGTTTCTTCACATATTTAAGAGAGAGGACTGACTTTTTCTCAGTTTAGTCTGGATTTGTGTTTCACTAGAAACATTCATTTGCTCTGTGCATGTATATGTGCGTGTGTGTGTGTGTGCGCGCGCGTGTGTGTGCATGTGTGTGCGCGCGCCCGTGCACGCGCCTGTATATGTATAATGCTTTTCAATTTACAGATTCCATCCCCTTTTTACAATGTTAAAGGTTTAATATTGAAATGTAAGTTTTGGGGTTATTTGAGGATATTCAGGAAAATGTTTGAGTTTTGAAATTTCGCTTTATCTTGTTATCAGTGTCTTTGTCTGGATAAATTTTCAACTTTACAAAATGGTTTCATGTTTTTGAGGTAGTCAATTCTAGAACTTTGCATGCACTAATTTTAGAAGTGCTAGTTCCTTTGCAGGGGGCTAGAGAAAAAGCTTCCCGCTCCCTTTCCTTCCTTAACTCCTGCATCCTGGCCTCGCTGGAGCCCGTCTCGACTCTTTGCTTACTTCTTGTGATTTACTCCAAGCATCTTTCTCTGGCCACACAGTAATGGCTATAGTGACTGTGGACCCGGCTAGGCAAAGGCTGGAGCTAGGAACTAACGTGGAGACTGGAGCACTCCATGCTGAGAACCCCAGGGTTTATTCGCGTACTCAACCACCTAGTTAAATTATTTTAGAACATTCTCTCAGAGGTTAGCAAATATGAAAGCCAAAACCTGAATTATTTCTTCTGTTTCTCTCTGGACTCTGTTATCTTTCCCCAGGCACACATTTCTTCTTCCCTAAAAATCTATCTTCTGTGTTGAGCTATCTGTTTTACCCTCCAGTTCCATCCACAGTTGTCCTGAAAATGGCATTTAGCTTGTGTTATAAGTACACACACCTAGGCTGACTCCAAGACTTGACCTTGAGACTTCCGCTGGCATGAAGGTGACCCTCCTATGCTGACTTGATTTCCTTCAAGTTCATAACCAGCCTGGTGTAGCTGACTCGTGTGGCAGTTCTAGTTCAGTTAGGCAGTGTGCTGTCACACACCCAGTGAAGAAGTTAGACATTGCCGAAGCTGTAAGTCGGTGTTATGGATAGAAAGAGTTGTGTGAGCGGACTGTTTTAAGTAGGAATCATGTGACACTGATGGTTTGGATGAACCTTCCTGCAGTGTTGAGATAAGAGACTTGAGAACCATGTGCTTGGGCAGTTCTGGCAATGTGTGCTTCGTAGCCTTAGAATAAGAACACCGTCCTTTAACTACTGTCTCTTAAAATAGCACTTCTTAATTAACTCAGTGAGCTGTAGTATGGATAGAACAGCTGTTTAAAATTTATGGGGAATTTTAACCCGCTTTTATAACATCAGGACCCAATTTTAGTTTCTGAGGTTTTTTTTGAACAGTTAACTGTCCATATGGAGCAATGGTTTGAGTTTATTCTTCCTTAGGGAGGGGCACGGGTCCTTCCCAGGAACAAAGACAAAATAAACTTATCTTTAAAATGGAATAAAATGCACTGTCTTGTAATCACCATATGGATCCCTTGGACCATTTCCTAGATCTTAGAAACAGATGGACTATTAGTGATCTTATTTTCATTCTGTGTCAAGCATGGCGCTGTCTCATCATCCAAGGATTCGGATCATTGTTTCTAAGTGTTACCAGCTTCGCCAAGAAGGTTAAAATAATCGTGAGCGATGTAGTCCAGTTGATGGCGGCATCCTTGCGTAGCATGTTCAAGCCCCAGCACCTTACCCCCAAAGTTTAAAAGGACAAGAATAACAGGATTGGGAGCAGGGAGGACAGTGCACTGGTTAAGAGCACTTGTTATTCTTCCAGAAGACCTGACTTTGGTTCTTGGCAACCACATTGGGTGGCTCACAATGGCCCTGCAACTCCAGTTCCTGAGAATCTGATGGCTTCTACTGGTCTCGCTGGACACACATGTGGAAGACATAAACCCATGCAAACATATACATATACAAATAAATAATAATTTTTAGAAGCCGAGGTTGCCTGCAAGACTACTATAGTAACCGCTGCATCATCTTTAAGTTGGCCTATGTCTTAGTTACTGTTCTGTTACTGTGAGGAAACACCATGACCAAGGCAGCTCAGAGAAGAAAGCATTTAACTGGGGGCCTGCTTACAGTCTCACAGGGTTAGTACATAACAGTGGTATCATGATGGGGAATGAGGCAGCAAGCAGGCAAGTTTCATCTCAAGTTGGAAGCCAAGATAGAGAAAGCAAGACTTGTGTGGGTTTTTGAAATGGCAAAGCCCTCCCCCAGTGACACCTCTCTTCCTAAAAAGTTCACCAACATGGACTAAACATTCACATGTATGAGCCCGTGGGGCCATTCTCATCCAAAGCACCGCAGCCTGTTGTTTCTCAATATGTAAAACATGGGAAAAGCGACTAGAGATAACCTTTTTATGACCTGCTTTTAACTTGCAAGGAACATAATGGAATACACGAGAAGTTTCATCCTGTATGCATTTGTATATAAACGTGTGTGGTAAGATTTGCAGTGAACAGGTGCCAAGGCAGCTGCATATATGATTCATACGTGTGTGATTGATGCAGCAACTAATCCAAGTCCTTTCCGGTCCCCAGTTTGAGAAGCAGCTCCCTCAGATGGCCGCGAGGCCTTGCTCATGAATATTAGCAGAATTCTTACCAGCAGCAGTGCTTCTTAGCAGTTCCAGAGCAGCCTTCCCAGTTGTAGTTCATGGTCCTGTTTTAGGAAGTGTTGATTTGGCCTTTTATATCTTATAAGTATAGTAAGCCACAGTCAGACTTACCTTCGTCTCGCCCTCCTTGATTTTAGGCCGTCTTTACCAGTTTGGGCACTCAGTGTAATCATAACTATTAAAGAGTTTCCTCTTTCTCCAAATGTTTGTGCCTGTGGTCTGTGTTGGGAATGCTGGGACACAAACCCCGCTTGTGCCTGCTTGGACAGCATCTCCACTGAGCCATCGTTCAGCCTTTTCTCTCCCAAGGGTACATAAGAGAGTCGAGTTTCTCAGTCCTTATAAAACTGGCATTTTAGAAGAAGGCGTTCTGCCTTGCCCTTTTTTGAGTAGTCTGTTCATGTTCCCTCACACTCCACTTTTCAATGGATTTATTTCTATTTTACTACAAACTAATCTCCACTATTCAAACTTCAAGCCTAACACTTGAAGTCTAGCTGTGGCATTCTTCTGAGACGCCTCCTGCCCCAGACTACTTAGAAATAGCTTTCAAGTTCTAGCTGGCTGCGTTCATTCCTTTATATTACAGGTATTGCTTATCTGTGCAAGTGTGTGTCGTGTGTCGTCTGGGGAAGCTAGAGGTCGCTGCTGGGACCCCTGAAACCGTGAACCTGATGTGGGTGCTTGGAAGCAAACTCAGCCCTCCAAGCACTAAACGCCTTATTGCTCCGTCTTGTCAGTTTCTAGCTTTATTAGGGCACAATCTAGGACATGCTCTATCCATTGCTCCTTTGTTATACTGAGGAGGCTTTTCTTTGTATTTGAGGTGGGGCATATTGTCCTGTTTTACCATAGTTCTCTGTAGAGAGAACACCTTATGTAGTACATAGATGCATCACCTGTCAATTAAAAAGCCTTTATGACTTAGGCATGAAATAGGAGGTGGGACATCTGGGAGAAGAAAGAATTCTGGGATAGAGCCAGGCATGGGGAGATCACTCTGGGAAGATGTGAGGAGATGGACCTATGGTACCTAAGCCCAGGTAGCCGGCCACATAGCAGAATGTAAGTTAAAATAAATGGGTTATCTTAAGTTATGATTTTAGTCAGAGAAGAATCTAGCTACATGACCAAGCTATTTGTAAATATATGTTGGGTCTGAGTCCTCCTTCTGGGAGCATGGGCTGGAGACAGAACCAGGCCTAACTTCAACAGTGCTCAAACCCTCCGTGACATCATTCATCTCCTGTTCTCTGTTTTCAGGGCAAGTTTATCCGGATCAACTTTGATGTAACCGGCTATATTGTTGGGGCCAACATTGAAACATGTATCCTTTTCCAGAGCTGAGTCCAAAATAGTGGTTTCATTTTCCTGCAGCCATAAGTAGCCATCTGTGGGAAGCACCTGGTGGGAGAACTTAGTGACATTGTGACACATGGGGTACTTTATCTTACTGGTTATCAGCTGCAAAATGGTATGGATATTTTTCTTATTTTCAAAAACAGGCCACAGAGGTTGGAGCTCAGCACAGGACAGCTCATACTGCCTTTGCAGGGCGCACTGGTTGGATTCCCAGCATCTCTATGTCAGGCAACTCACAACTGCAGGTGACTTCATTACCAGGGGGTCCAGTGCAGTCTCCTGTCTTCTAAGGGCACTGCATGCACATGGTGCTAATAAACTCACACAGGCCCTATGTATATTCCTTCTAGTAAATAACAAATCTTTAAACCAGCCACAAACCCGTAGGCCTAAGTGTTGACACGTGGTACAGGACTAGACAGCTACAGTTGTTTGCCCACTGTTTACTGTATTTTTTGTGGTCCTAGGCTATGCCTCTACTCAGTGAGACAAACCTATGGAATTATGGAGTTAAAGTGCTTTTATGTTAATAAAGTTAGAGCAAAGACAGGGCATGTCAGAATGTCAGATATATATAGAATAACCCTAGGAAATGTCATTGAATAGAGTGGCCTGGAGGAATAATAGGGGCGCGTGTGTGTGGTGTGTGATGTTTCCAAGAAAGAAAGTTGGGTGCAGACATTATAGAAGAGCCCTCTCTTAGTTACTGCATCCTTAACCTTCTCTGCCCAGACCTTCTGGAAAAGTCCCGTGCTGTTCGTCAAGCTAAAGATGAACGCACGTTTCATATCTTTTATCAGTTGCTCTCTGGAGCAGGGGAACACCTGAAGTGTAAGTATTGGGTTCTTAGTCCTCTATATTCAGTTGTCTTTTTAACCACTGAACTTAAGAGGTGAATGTGTGAGTTTTAATATATTAGATTTTGAGATTTTCTTTAAATAAAATCCGAGTTGGATGTGGTGGCATACACCTTTAGTTCCAGCAGGTGGGAGGCAGAGAGCCCAGCAGATCTCCATGTGTTCAAGGCCAGCCTGGTCCACATAGAGTTCAGGACAGCTAGGTATGTAAGGAGACTGTCTTAAATTAAGTTAAAAGCTATTTCTGTAAGATTCTGTCCTAACATTTATAATGGAAATGTAAAAAAATAAATAAACTTAGTTAATAAAGTATAGAATAGAAGCTCTTGATTTAAAACTTAAGCAGAAGGGGTTGGGGATTTAGCTCAGTGGTAGAGCGCTTAAGGCTCTGGGTTCGGTCCCCAGCTCCGGGGAAAAAAAAGAAAAGAAAAGAAAAAAAGAAAGAAAAGAAAACTAAGCAGAGACTGTACTTACACTAGTACTAGCATGAGCAAGTAGGGATGTTTGTTTATCAGTGCGAATCACAAGGACTGGACGCTTAGGATTGGGCAGCGTGTAAAGTTCTTCAGATAAACATTTAAAGAGGAAATTAAACTCAAGCATGGTCTAACCTCAGCATTCAGGAAGCAGAGGCAGGTGAACCTCCAGAGGCCCTCTGGTTTTACCCTGTCTCTAGCTGAGCAAGAATTTTGCTGACTCAGATATATTAAGGAGAGAGACATACGATTTAGTCCTAAACTCAGTGTATGTGCACAATTACTGTATGTGTTATGTAGGTTTACAACAGACGCACAGTGCAGTGAGACTTTTCTTACCTGGAGCACCGTGAGTTCACGCAACTAGAAATTAAGTAGGGAAACCTGCACGCAGTAAAAACTCAGCCACACACAGAACATAAAGAGACCACTCAAGGTGATGCAATTGAAGAGAATAAGACTGAGGCTTTCATCTGCAGACAGGTAATGAGTCTGCAACTAGAATCAATCAGATTTCCAAAGTGTTAAATGAAGGCGTTGGGGGAAGCAAACCGTTCCTAATAGAGGTTCAATGTGACATAGTTAGAAACTGGGGGAAGAGTGATCGATGGGAATCCTAGACAGAAGAGCAGGAGAGCCATGGCTGTATGAGGAGAGCAGAGGTTAGGACATGATCATGTATATATTTGGGGCATAAGGAGCCCTGTTCTTTCTATTCTGTCACTAGTGGGAAATGTCCTTGAACACTATTGAGTTACTCACCAAAAAAAGTCGTTCTTGTCACGTGGCCCCTGTGGTATGAGTAGCTCCCTGTCATATGACCTGTTTCCTATCTCTAAAAGCCAACTAATTTGGGGGTGGGGGGTCTGCCTCTGTGGTAAAGCATGTGCATGGTGTGCACAAGGTTCTTGGCTCAATCCCCACCATCACAGCTGGCCTGCAGGAGGTATTTCAGGGCCATACAGGGCTCAGGTGCCCTGACCTTCTGCATCCAGATCTTATGTCCATGGTAGTGTCGCTGGAGACCCCAGAAAAGATTTGCTGTAGACTACCTGTTAAGATAAAAATACAGAATAAGAGTTTCAAAACTTAATGATGGTGCAAATACATAAATCTGGAATTTTTACTTGTTTCTCAGGTACCCCATTTCAAATAGAAAATTGTACAAATCACTATACCACAACAAAAACCTGCAGAAGTGTAAACATGTTTACAAGTGTTTTCCCTTCATTGTAACAAATGCTGGAAAACCGTGTATGTTTATATATTACAAGAATTAACAGGGAAACGTGCCAGTGATGGGCTATGGCATCCCAGTCTCCTGAGTTCTCAGTCTGAGTTCGCAGAGTCTGTAGGCAGATTCTTAAGTCTGTCGATGTTAAATAGCTGATGTCTGTCTTTCCTTTCAGCCGACTTACTCCTAGAAGGCTTTAATAACTACAGATTCCTCTCCAACGGCTACATCCCTATTCCTGGACAGCAAGACAAGGATAACTTTCAGGAGACCATGGAAGCCATGCACATAATGGGCTTCTCTCATGAAGAGATCCTCTGTACGTGTGTCCTACTCTGCTCTTCACTGTTAGAGCCCACAGGAGATAACTGGGAAGCTAGTGAGAAACCCGAGCCATTACCAGAGTTACGTGGAGCCAGCTTTTGGCACCAGGAAGTTAGGCTGTGTCTCTGCTACATTTTGATCATTTCTCTCCTTTTCTTTTTATCGATATAAAGCAATGCTTAAAGTCGTGTCTTCAGTGCTGCAGTTTGGAAACATCTCTTTCAAAAAGGAGAGGAACACTGACCAAGCTTCCATGCCCGAGAACACAGGTAAGCCAATGAGCAGCGCTCTTGGCCTTTCCGCTTCAGCTTGGGGTTGAGGTGGCCTCTCAGTGTACTTCAGTGGCCTCAGACTCCTGGATCCTCCTGCCTTCTAACTACAGGGATACACTGTGTGCTGGACTCATTGGAAATCTAATTTTTTCTTTTAATGTGAAACGTTTCTTTTTCTAAATGTTGACAATGAATTTAAACACTGGTCAGGAATAAAAGATAAATACCAAGAGGATCTGGTTGCAGGTATTGGGAGCTGACAGATTGTTTCTGAAAGGACATGAGGACCTCTATTGCCTCCTAGGTCTCACTGGGATATCCGTGGAGCACTATAGTCAGTGACAACACAGTAAAGTCTGCCACCCTTGAGATAGGCTTTTGGGGTAGGAAGATGCTCATATGGTAGTGCTTACAGGGACCTGAGTTCCATCCCAAAACCTACATAAAAAGTCAGATGTGGGTCACATCCTTGTAATCAAGCAATATGGGCATTGGTGGTCCCTGAGGCTCCCTGTCTAGCCATCCCAGCCTCATCTATCTCAGACGTAAGGTTGATGCCACCAACAGCCCCCACGGGTGCCCTGTAGCTTCCATGTGCATGTGCACACATGTATACATACCAAAAAACACAGACCCCCAAATATAGCCCTTTTTGGTAACCTACTTGAGGGTCTTTAGTATTTATTTCTGTGTGACTGCTGAGAGACTGGCTCCCCTCCTGTATCATGCTCACCATTTCCTGTTTTACTTTTAAGGCAGGGTTTCTCTGTGTAGCCCTGGCTGTTCTAGAACTCACTATATAGATCAGGCTGGCCTCAAACTCCCAAACATCCATTTGCCTCTGCTTCTGAGTGCAGAGACTAAAGGCATGAACCACTATATCTGGGTCAGGGCCAGCATTTCTTGACCAGGCTCATCTTCCTGGAGCGTTTGACCAGTAGGACCCTTTTGTGTGTCATTCGGTCGCATAGGTAGATTAGCAGAAGGGCTCCATCTCCATGTGCTTGCCTCCTGCTCACATCCTCAAGTGATTTATTTTAAGTGGAGTGATTTAAGATTTAAGGTAAGGCATGTTATGGTACAGCTTGGATCTTGAAGTGACCCAAAGGTAGACAAGGAGATCACTCTTCTAGAAGGCTAGGAGGGCAGAGGTTTCCTGTCTCACCAATGTCTTGTTGACCCAGAAGAGTAGAAAGCATTTGTCAGCTGACTTGAAGTTTTAGCACCCTTGAAGACAAGAGCTTTCCGTTGCTTTGACGCCATGATTGGATCCCAAGTAGAAATAAAGCATTTAGGAAACTTTTACACTTCAGTTGCACAGAAACTCTGCCACCTGCTTGGGATGAATGTGATGGAGTTCACTCGGGCTATCCTCACGCCCAGGATCAAAGTTGGCCGAGATTATGTACAGAAAGCCCAGACCAAAGAGCAGGTGAGTCCAGTGGCGGCACTGATTACAAAGGTGTCGAAATGAGAAACTGTGGTTGGTCAGTTACCCTGCTTGACATGTACCAGACTAAGTTAGGAAGAGCACACACAACTGTCTTGAAACTGAGTGAGTTTTGTTTTTTCTGTAGTTTATTATTTTTTTCTTTGAAGGAATTTCAAATTGAATTTTGTAAGTAAATGTGAAATGTCATCTCCAGTTGTCCCCTAGCTGATAAATAAGTTGACAGACAAATCTTGTGTTTTGTACCAGCCAAACAAGACAAAAGCCACCACTTCTGTCTTCTTCCTGGGTGGAAGAGCAGCAAGAGCAGAGGGGTCGTGCATGCCTTTAGTTGTAATGGCTTTAAGGATATGAATAGCTTTGATTAAGAAGGTTAGAAGTTGATTTCTTTTTTTCAGGGGCACACTGCCAAGAAACCAGGCTGACGAGACAGATGCAGTTGTCCCAGGCCTGCTCAACGGCCAGTGGTTAGCCACATTCTCATAAGTGAACTAATGGCTCTATTGATATGTACACTGAGATGTAATTAAGCAGTGCTTGAGATCTGGGTAGCACTGAACTCCATATTACAGCTACTAAGGTTTTGAAATGTCTTTGTTGAGACCACTTCTTGGATAAAAGGTTGGTGTTATCTAATTACAGGCAGATTTTGCAGTGGAAGCATTGGCAAAGGCTACCTATGAGCGGTTGTTTCGCTGGCTCGTTCACCGCATCAATAAGGCGCTGGATAGGACCAAACGCCAGGGAGCGTCTTTCATTGGGATCCTGGATATTGCTGGTTTTGAAATTTTTGAGGTATTCCTCATCTCTCTCCCTTTTGCTATTTTGTTACTGTTGTTTCTTCTAACAGATTTAAGGTTCATCCATGCAGTTCAGTGCCAGGCAGTCAGAGCAGGTACGTTTCTTGCTCTTTGTCAAGCAATAGACAGCAAATGGTTACTCAGTTCACAGATTTGTCCATAGCAGTGAAACATTGCGAAAAGATTGTTAGGTGCCTGCCTGCAGTTAGACAATCCTGAAAGACAAGAAGCTGCCAGCTCAGAAAGTTCTTTCTGAGTGGACAGACTCCAGTGCTTCCGAGAGAGAGAGCATTTACCAAAGGTTAGATTGCTAGAAGTCAAAGCTGCTAGGAATTCATGGTGGACCAAAGGAAGAGGGGGACAGAGATGCAGAAGTCATCCTGAGGAGCCCAGAGCAATGGATCAGAGCAAAGGTGTCTTGACTCAATGGGTCCAGGGAGAGTAATTTGATAGAGGCATATGGCAGGATGTCAGCCAGTATCCCGTGAAGTCACATCCAAAGACTGATGATGGGTAATACTTTGCATCATACACTTCTGTCAGTCTTTAGAGAACTAGATAAAACTTTCAGTGTCAAAAAGAAACATTTTTTATAAATACAGATCTAAATACAGTCCAGACCTCTGTAATTGTGCTGTGCCTGTCTCCTCTGACAGATTATGTAGAGGCGTGAATGTTAGATCAAATGCTGCTGCTCTGCCCAGTGTTACCAGTTTTGCCACAGTCGAGCATTGAAATGCTAACTCCAGCCTCACCCAAACTGGATCACTGTGGGAAGCAGCTTTCTCCGCTCAGTTTGCACCACTACGCTAAGAAACCATAGTATGAAGTGATGAATAACTACCTGGAGAAATCTTACAATGGCCTGGCACTTTTTAAAAATTGCATTAAAAAACAATCGTTACCTTTCCAACGGTGTAAATAGAAGACACAGTGAGAGGAAAAGCCCTATTTACGGCCATGACAAAAGCAGAGGAGACATGTGAAAATGGTCATGGAGGAGCCTGCGCAGGGCACGTGATGTGTCTGAGGTCCTGCAGGGTGGAGGGGAACTGTCACATGTGGAGCAGTCTTTTATCACGGAGTTAGAGCTAGAACCAGTGCTGGTTGGCTTTATGGGTGCGTACACGATTCTGAGTCAGGCTGGGTGCATTCACAAGCACAGGGCTGGAGAGATCATTCCACAGTGGCTGCCCCTGCACAGGACCAGGACTGGATTCCCAGCAACCATGTGACAGCTCACAGCCATCTGTAATGCCAATTCTGATATCCTCCTCTGGCTACATGCAGACACATAAAATACATAAAACTATTTTTAAAAAGTAATACAGCTTCTAAGCTTTTAAATGTTAGTGAGGACTTAATTTGATAATTTAATGAGGTGAGGGTTTATAAACTCAAGTAAATTAGTAAAAAATGAAGGGATTGTGGAAGAGGAGATCACCGCCTTCCAGTTCCGTAGAGTTTAAAACTGACACAGAGTGTACAAGAACACAGCTCATACGCTGTCATCTCAGATGTTTAATTCTCTTAGAAGATACCATATTTGGCAGATTGGTCCCACTGTGGAGAGAGCAGACAGTATGCAGTGTCCACACCATGTCCTCTCCCCTGCTGCTACCCACTCTAGTCTCCTTTAAACTCTTGAGCATCCTAAAGCTGCATGCTATGTCTTTTCCTATCATAGTGGTCTACTTAAAGCTAAACCACATCTTTTCTAGTGTTGATAGCTTAAATACCAACAGAGCCACGTGGAGTTGCTCATTTAACAGCCCAGACCTCTCAGGAGCAGCCGGGCGTTATGATAGACACAGCAGCTAACAAAACCAAAATCCATGTCCAAATGAAGCCAGCTTACCGTTCTGTTTGCTGTACTTTAAAGGGTATAATTGTTAGTTAATAAGAATTTGCCTACATTCATTCCAGGGTTGGTCAGGTAGGATTTAATCAGAAAAGCCACATTTCCAAAGCAGCACTAGTACCAGAGAGCATCTGGGTCCTCTCACCTAGACGTTAGCCCTTATCTTCTTACCTTGGAAGCTTTTGTCATTGGCACTAGAAGGTTATATAGTGGATGTTAGAAGTTGGCTCTTGCCAACTGGAATTCAGTATATTTGAACCGTCTCAAATATTTGGGGACTGTTTCCTTCCTTGTAACTAAGGCATACGATCTGGTAAGCCCTAATAGTTACATCTTCAGGACACTGCTGCTTCTGCCTGAAGAGAACCTTCTGTAGGAGGCTGAAGCATCTCAAAATCAGGACTGAGGTGACACCAAGTTTACCAAACACATTATCTCTACTATTTTGTGTTGCTTGCTAACAATTTTCTCTAATAAATGTTTACTTATTGAAAATTAAAAATGTTATCTTCACAGTGACACAATATAAATACAAATAAATAAAAATGTAGTTTTGATAAAAGATTTTAAAAAACAGAATTAAACTAAAAGAAAAGAATTAAGGTTACACAGATTTATGAGTGCATTAACTATTTTAGAAGGGTCACAAGAAATGAGTGACCCAGCTGACGTTAAAGAGCTGTTGGGAACGGAAATGAAGCTTACATCTCGGGGTAGCTCTTTGTACATCTAGAATGAATGCCCTGCATTCCTTTAAAACCGGATCTTTCTGGGCAGTTGTGACACAGGCCTTTAATCACAGCACTTGGGAGGCTCTCTGAGCTAGCCTGGTCTACAAAGCAAGTTCCAGGACAACCAAGGCTGTACAGAGAAACACCCAGCCAGGTCTGAGTGGGAGAGCATCTTAGCATGCTTACCCCCAGTTCACACCCCAGCACTGCAGTCAGAATCACTTTAAAATTGAGTTGTAGGGCCGGAGAGATGGCTCAGTAGTTAACAGTGCTGCTGCTCTTCCAGAAGACCTGGATTTAGTTCTCAGAACTCACATCAGTCAGCTTTTAGCCACCTATGCCTCCAGCTCCAGGTAAGCTGAGGCCTTTTCTGTGAGCGCCTGCACACCTACCACGCTCACACACTCATGCACATAATAAAAAATAAAATCATTAAAATACATCTGATAATTTAAATATTCATTATTTTTAAAATTTTTTGCATGTAATTGAGTACAGTACATGTTATAAACCCAGAGACAAAGCAAAACCTAAATAGACAGTATGTATGTAGCTTCTCTTTGTGTGACTTAGTAATATACAGTGTTGGAAGGCAAACAGTGTGCCTTCCCATATGACCTCATTCTAAAGAGCAAACCAGCTTCATGGGCTGTGAGATCCTGGGTGGCCTTTCCAGACCATAAATCTACATAAGATGGAGAGCAATTGAGCCTCTAATTCAAAGCCACTTGTTATAATGAAGGAGGTTATTTATGGGTATGTGGTACTTGTGTGAACAGCATGGAAATAGAATATGGGTTATACTTATAGAGTGGATAAATTAAGAAAATTACATGTCTTAATTTATTACTAAGCAGAACAGTTGGGTGGGGGTGGGGCAGCATTCACAGAAGAATGAGGGCAATGGCAATAATGGATGAAGGATGCTCAGATTCACTTTGTCACAGCAGGGTAGTGTCACATTTGATATCGGCCAAGGTCGGGCATCTGCTGCGAGAAGGACCCCCATAGGAAAGGAAGCAGGAGCCTTTACTCATTAAGAGCATTATGTGTTGGGCTCAGGCTGCGCTCCCAGCAACAATTCCTAAGCTGATTCCTAGTTCCATCTTTTACAACACTGTGGAGCCTGCTGCTCCGTGAAGAGAATGAGACACAGGCAGGTGCAGCCCGTAGCTCCCCTGCAGCTCACAGGCCCACGCGCTCACCAGGATGCCCTGAGCCTTTTGCCCTCTCCAGGTCCTCATGTTGCTCTTCCCCTCCTTGCTTTCTATTTCATTTATTCTTTATTTCTATCCCTTAATTGTTCATTAGTAAGCACTGAGATGTAATGTAGTGTGGCTATCTAGTCTCTCTTACTTACCTTCTCTGCCCCTCTCTGTCTCTCTATATCTCTCTCTCTCTCTCTTTTTCTCTCTCTCTCTGTTAGACGTGTGCATGTATGCGTACGTGCGTGTGTACACTCGTGCGCATACATACTCATGCAAGCACAGAAGTCGGTTCTTTTTCTGCTACATGGTTCCCAGGGATTGACCTTAGCTCATCAGGGCTGGCTGTAAGCACCTTACTCAATGAGCAATCTCACAAGCCCTCTCCTAACTTTTCACAGTGCTGTGGCAGTGGGGCAGGTGTAAGTGAGAGGCAGAGAGAGCCCCCCCCCCCATTAGGGGGTAGTCATCAGCTTTAGTCTCAGTAGTATCGGTGATGCCTAAGGAATAGTTTAGAATAGTTTTGGGTAACTAAATGACTAAGTGTTCCTGTCTCCCCTCGGTGATGCCTAAGGAATAGTTTAGAATAGTTTTGGGTAACTAAATGACTAAGTGTTCCTGTCTCCCCTCCCATGACTTGAAACCTTCAGCTGAACTCCTTTGAACAACTGTGCATCAACTACACCAATGAGAAGCTGCAGCAGCTGTTCAACCACACCATGTTCATCCTGGAGCAGGAGGAGTATCAGCGAGAGGGCATCGAGTGGAACTTCATCGACTTTGGCCTCGACTTGCAGCCCTGCATCGACCTGATAGAGAGACCTGTGAGTGCCTCCTCCTTGCCCGGCTTCCTCTTCTGTTGAGCAGAGCCTTTAGTTTTCTTTCTGGCACAATCTGAGGCACAGTCCAGGAAAATGGTATTCTAATAACACGATCTACATAAGTAAAAGCGAGTGATCTGGCAGTCAAAGCCTTCATTAGGTCTCCTCAGGTGCAGCTTTGAATCCCTGTCCTTGTGTTTGTGCATGTGTCAGGTAATGTGCCTTGGTCCTCACAGACCACAGAGACCAGTGAGATGGTAGCACTGTGTGTACCCCTCAAAGGGTGCGTGGCACTCCACTTGGCACACCTCCTGGCTATGTAATACAGGAACACTTCTCTGAGAATAAGATGTGTCACATAAACTTAGTTTTTAGGTAATTGAATTTGAGCTCAGCCTTTTGTAAGTATTTTTTTTTTGACAGTTTTTTGTTTTTGAAGTATGTTTGAGAGGGCATTCTTTTGGCAAATATACATTTAAAGACACATGATGTGGGATAGTTGACAGCTTAGCTCCGCCAAGACAGGGTAAGCTAGTCCTTCACAATAATTCCTGCCTCACTTAAGGTTTGTCAGATGGTTCTAGGCCAGAAGGCTGGAGACAGATGCTGTGAAGGGAGTGAGAGAATGTTCTGGGGCGGGATTTGTAATCCTGTGATCCTGCCTCAGTAGCATTAACTCCCTTCCACTGTAATTCCAACACAGTAGCCTGCCGCTGTGACCATGGCTCCACCATGGCTCCTCCGGAGGTAGCCAGCCTTGAACAATATGGATTATCCTCTCTAACTGATCTGAAACCCGAGGGTTTTGAGAAGGAACCAAGGGGTAAGGGTCTCACTGTAGAAGTGATCCTAGGTCCCATGCACCGTGCGCTCCAGTCAGCTCGTGCCTGGGACTGTCACCATCACATTGCTTTATTCATGCTATAATCCCTACTTGCCTTTCACATAGCATCTTCACCCAGTAAATACTTGAAGAAAATTGTTTCTAAAGGTTTAAGAATGAGTCAGAGTGTGAGTTCAGTGTCACATGCTGGCACTGTAGCAGTAAACAGTGACCTGGAAGCACTACCCAGGAGCCCATTGCTCTCTAAATACTTTATTTCAGTTCCCAAGTCATCCAAGGGAATGGCATGCTTTAATTCACAACATAAATGAACCTGTTAAGACTGGAATTTAGTTTTGTGCAATATCATACCTTGGGAGGCCATCCCCACTAATTCTTCGTTTTCCTCACCCCTGCCCCACTAAAATCCTGGCAAGGTGCGGCTGATGTGCCTTCTGTCTCTAGATTTGTCAAAGCCTTTTAAAGTGATGGCTGTGTTACCCCCTTTCATAATTTATTAGTCACTTTTCTGTTGCTGCGATAGAACCATGTGACTTCTAGGAGGAAGGGTTTAACTTAGGCTCAGGGATCCAGAGGGAGGAGAGGCTACTGAGGCAGGTGACTTTGGCGGCTGGCAACAGTCACTGTGGCAGGAACAATTGAGAGTGAACCAAGAATGGCATTGTGTGGCTTTGAAACCTCAAGTACTGCCAACAAGGCCATGCTCCCCCAACGGCACCAGCTAGGGACGGATTATTCACAGGCCAGACTCTGCGGACATTTCTCCTTAAACAAGCACACCGTGCTGCTTCAGACACTTCACCAACAAGAAATTACAGTCTCTTTAGTCATCAGTTAACAAAGCCCTGAACTGCAGCATGCAGCGTCTGGTCAGCTGAGCTTTATATATCTCCAGCAGCCGTTGATCATAGAAAACTTTGACCCCTCCACCCCATTCCCTCCCCCAGCTCCTTTCTGGCTCCTGAATTGGATGACTTGTGGAGAGTCTACTGTAATTAGTGTACTTATAATGTGCATATTTCAAGTTTCCAGGGCTTATCCGATGTTATCCATTTCTTCCCTGTTCTTAGTAACTTATGATCTGTGTTTGAACTTTTAGCTTGTTATGGCTTGGACATAATTTCCATTGGAGAAGTTGGTTCTCTCCTAGATCTTCATGGAGCTGTTAGTTGTGGAAGTAAACTGTCAATCACCCCGGTGGTGCCACTGCTAACTTGCTGGTCCTCACTGCCTTTCATTCTCAGGCCAATCCCCCTGGCGTGCTGGCCCTCCTGGATGAAGAATGCTGGTTCCCCAAAGCCACAGACAAAACGTTTGTTGAGAAGCTGGTTCAGGAGCAAGGTTCCCACTCCAAGTTTCAGAAACCGCGGCAACTGAAAGACAAAGCCGACTTCTGCATCATCCACTATGCAGGGAAGGTGAGAACCCTGAGGTCAAACTAGGTTAGAGCTCTGCATGGTGGGGCTGTGGGGATGGCTCACTGGGTAAATGCTTGCTGCCCAAGCATGAGGGGCTTGGATTTGATCCTCAGCACCCACATAGGTCGGGCATGATAGAGATGAACAGGTCCCCAGGGTTCACTGCCCTGTCCGTTCAGCTGAAATGACAGGCTATAGGATCAGTGAGAGACCGTTCAAAAACAGGGTGGAAAGTGATAAAGACACCTAAGTGGACCTGGGCTCCAGGTGCGCATGTGCACACCACACACTGAAACTAAGAACTTCAGGCATGGTGGCACACGCCTTTAATCTCAGTACGTGGGAGGCAGTGGCAGGCAGATCTCTGTGAGTTCTAAACCAGCCTGATCTACAGAATGAGTTCCAGACCTGCCTTGGCTATAGTGAAAACTTGCCTCAAAAAGAGGAAAAGAAACAAACTTGGCTGGACCTGTGCTAAACACTTAGGAAGAAGTGTCATATTAAGAAACAAAGAGAACGAGAGAGAGAGAGAGAGAGAGAGAGAGAGAGAGAGAGAGAGAGAGAGAGAGAGAGAGAGAACCACTGTTTGTGGTTTTGCCACATGTGATCTAAGGCCATGACGAACATGTTTAAATATATTTTTACAGATGTCTGCCACTGAGACAGCCCAGTGCGGGAATTGTTTAGTGAAAGTCTTTGATTAGACTTACGATGGTAATCAGTTGTGTGTTCTTTATTTTTCCCTCTTTGGTGTGGGACAGGTGGACTATAAGGCGGATGAGTGGCTGATGAAGAACATGGACCCCCTGAATGACAACGTGGCCACCCTCCTGCACCAGTCATCAGACAGATTTGTCGCCGAGCTTTGGAAGGATGGTGAGATGAGCTTGTGTTTGTATTTCAGCTTGGCCTGGATCTTCTGTAGCTAAGGTTTATTTACAGTTCTCTCACACATATGTGTTTGTATAGATCCATACATTTTTATTGCTTTAAAATCTTTCCCTAGAGCACGGCTGCCATTATGTCAGAAGTTACCCATTTCATGAATATTTGGATTAAGAAATAAATACAAACCATCTGCCCCCTTAGTCAGACACTGTGGGACATATAGAAATGGTATACATTCAGAGCTATAGGAAGCTACAGGATCCCTCAGGCTTCCCAGTGACAGTTGAGGTTATGACATAAAGGCACAGGCACAGGCAACCTGAGAAGATCCTTTTCCTGGAGCTGTACACAGGTCTAGCAAGCTAATCTTCCATCATGCACGCATGTGCACAAACACACAGTAGCCAAAGAGTGAGCTCTTTGATATCCTGCATACAGACCAGTTGCTTCTATTCTCATTAATCTTCGTGGTTCTTTCATATATACAAACCTCAAATGATTTCTGACTTCTGGTGACATTTACTACAGGGTAGACTTTACTAGGATACACAATGCTTGTGTTTCTTTGTACCTAGTAGGAGCACATCTTTTAGTGTTTAGCTCTCTGCTGTCCTTCATCCTAGTTGTGTCTCTCTTCACTGGGCCTCAGGTCATGCCCACTGGTTCAGTAACTAACTCAGTTTTCTTGTTACCATCTCAAATTGTGTTAGCTTAGCCATCTTCTTAGAGGTAGAGAAAAAGAAACACAGTAAATAGAAAGGGTTTGGGCAGTTAAGGCAAAAGAAAGAGATAGGGAAAGAACAAAGAGAAAGTCTTCAGGGGAACAGTGACCACATGAAGGGCAGTGTACTCACAAATGACCGTGTGTAGTGGGCAGGACAAGTATATGAGGGAGCTCATGGGAGTGGGGTACACCATCCACATGTGTGCCTGTCCTGGGAAGAGATGTGCCTAAGACTGTACAAAGAGGGGACTTTAGGAGAAGGCCGGCTCTCCTACAGGTGCATAGTGTCCCTTGCAGTGGCCCAGTTAGTCAGGTGCTGTCTGAATACACAGCAAAGGATCTGAGTCTGAGCCCCACTCAGTCCACAGGTGCAGAGTGGGGCCGTTCTGCTCTGTGATATTAAGTCTTATCACCATGGAATCTGAGAAACTGAACATGAAGCAGGAGGAAGGACCGGGCTCAGGTCATCCCAGGGACCTGGTACTAGGAAGCTCAGCACTGGGTTGGCAGTGTGGATGTGGGGTGTCTCTCAAAGGAGTGGCATGCAGTGCTGTCATAAATATTTGCCTATTTACTACCTGGGGGAGGTCGTACTCAGCCCCTCTTCCTCCTAGCTTGAAGAACGAGTTAGCTTGGCTTGGGGCAGGGGAGGGAGTAGAGTAACCTGGTATGGAGACAGAAAGCCAGCACTCGGGAGTCCCTTCCGGCTAGATAGTAAGGCTGGGGCAGAAAGGGTCAGAGCCAGAGTGAGGCTGTGGTGATGTAGCCTGACTCAGAGGGAGGAGTGCCTAGAAGACGTCACTGAGCAAAGTGCATCGACATAGTCTATTCAGTGAATACAGTAGCTGTCTCCTGGGGAGACTGGGGGAATCCCTTACACGTGAGGGATGCAGGAGCCGATGGGTAAGAAAGGGCCTGTAAAGGCCCCAAGACTGACAGCTTCGTAAAAGAGGCAACTCCTGTGTCTTCCTTACCCAAACCATCATTGAAAACCCTTTGGAAGCATAAAGGGTCTGCCCACAACAGACTTGTCACGCAGTTAGGAATATGGGAAAACTGCGTTTGTCTTTTCTCCCAGCTCTCTGAGATTTCTCCTTCCATCCTTTAGTTGAAAACAATGAAAGGATCAGGTTCTAGGATAAAAATTCTGTAGGTAAAGGTGGGGATGATGGCAGGAGTGCGAGCACACCAGGGGTTACTGAGGATGAAACTTACAGCTGAGGCCATGTGTGGAGAGAGTGCCACTTAACTAACACAGATAAGTTTTTTACTGGTTTACAGAAATGCTCTGAGGGAATTGTCACAGCCTTGGCACACCCTTTTAACCCTGTCTGTCCATACTTAGTTTGCCGCTCTAACCATTCAGCTGCACTACTTGTCGATGTTAGCTCTTGTCCTGCTACAGACAAGGCTTGAGTCCCGTGGCCACTCTTGTCAGAGTAGAGTGAGAAGTCTTATCTACCCTGAGTTTGGTTTGACTCTTATAGCTTCTGCTCGCTAACGATGTCACTGTTGGTAGGGCGAGCATCCTGTCACCCATCAGCGCAGGTGGACATCTGGTTAAGTCTGAGTAACAGGAGATCTGAGAGGTCAGTGCTATTGTAGAGCATTGTGCAGGCAGAGAGCCTTTCCCAGGCTTGAGGACTGGATTTCACTCACAAGGGCGGTGGTGGGCTCTGAAGTTAGGTGAGGAAGCCAAAGTCGAGAATTGTCACTTTGTAGAGATCTCTTGGACTAAGAGGAACATTTTTCATAGAAAAAAAATGGCCCCTATTTCCTTTTCTTGCCATTGAAGTGGGTGAGTTGGCCACAATGGAGAATGTCTAATGCTTGCCTACAGATTGCCTAAGCATCCCCCTTGAACTGTAGAAACCTCGTGCTAAAATCCAGCTCATGTGAGAGTTTCACACAGTTTTCTCAAGCCCAAACCAAAAGGAGTAAGTGTATAGATGGCAGCCCTGCCCTAGAGACTATTAAAAGCTGTTGCTCGAGGTTTTCCCACTGCATAGGATTCCTGCCCTTTCTCATGCCTTCTGTATGCAAGCAGCAACCACTGAAGACTGCATTGTCATGTATGTGAGCCTCCTATGCATAACCCATGATCAGAGCTCCACAATTACTTTGACATTTGCTACAGCAGAACTTGAGTAGTTAACCTGATCTTTTAGAAATCTGTATTTGAAGTAAATTATGTTTCCAAAATCTGTACTGGAACTTTTGACAGTAAAGCCACTGACTTTGCATTTGTCTTAGCGCTCTAATTTAACTGCTGTCTTGCCCTGATTTGCCAACTGCAAGACAGATCAATTAGTACCTCATTGCTCTTAAATTTTGTCAATATGGCATGATGCTCACACCTGGTGTTGGGAATTTGCTCTTTTGATTCAGCTTGAATGTATTATGTAAAGAACTTTATCGAAATGCACAGATTCTTGAAACAGTAATTTTTACATAGGCTCTGCCCTGGACCAGCTACCTTGGTAGCCCCATTTCAGAGTTTACTTGTGATGTCAAATGTCTTTCACACTAACTGAAGTGTTTGTGTATCTGCTCTTCTGTCCTGTTTTCACTGTTTCTCTGCCTTAGAGATTCAGAATATTCAGAGAGCTTCTTTCTATGACAGTGTTTCTGGTCTTCATGAGCCGCCAGGTGAATGTATACAGCCTGCAGGGCCTCCAAATCAGAAGGGTCTTAAGGCCACAGGAGACGATGGTGGGGTGGGGGCTGGCAGGGTGGCCTGGGAGGCGGGGTGTTTTGGGGGTTTCTGGGGTTTCTGTTCGTTTTTGCTCACAGGCCTGCATGAACGTCCCATTCCATGCTCTTTTATTACTTCCCGGCAAGTGTTTGAGTGCAAACCGGTTCAGTCGCTACTGCCTCCACATCGCTTGTTACTTTATGCATAGCACTTAGAGCGCTGCATATGGAAAGGTACGCCACTCACTACCTTTCCAGTCGAGCCATTTTGATACACACTTCTGCAAGAGAACAGCTAGGATCTGCTCTGCTCAATGACGTCTCTGCTATCCCTGGGTCACCTTTTACATTTTCAACTCCTTAGGAATCCTAAGAAGGAAGTTTCTTTATCTAAACTATATTTGGTGAACAAGAGTTTGTTGACCTCAGGATTGTCGTTCCCATCGTTGTGGCTTTGGTTTTGACCTGGGATGTTGTCTGGCTGTTGCCTTTTCTTGCACTAAGCCTGCCTGTAAGGCTTGATATGTTCGTTTTGCGATTGAGGTATAGTGGAATGTTCTTAGAATTTATACTTTGGTATCCCCCTAATTTCAGATATATCCTCGCCATAGCTAGAAGGTTCCCAAAGTCCAGTATAATGAGAAACTCACCTAGCCTTCCAGTTTTTAATGAAATTGTCAAGTAGTAATATTTGAACATAAAGTCACTTTCATCTTATAAAATGTGTGAATTTGGGACCATGAGGATGCTGAACTCTAAACCCATCTGAGAAGTTGCTGTTAGTGGGCTATGCTGTGATCGTCCACAGCAGATTCCTGCCCGCAGTCCCAGCTGACTCTGAGGAAGCCAACTGTAAGCACAGAGCGGGAGGAGAGATGGGAATGTCAGAGACAGCACAGCCCACAGTGAGCACACCCCAGAACTGTGAAAGGGGAGACCCTTAGCCTGCTCGTCTGTGACCTTGGGGAGCACTGCGGGTGCTGAGGAAGGCGAGCTAAGGCTGTGGTTTGGAGTTTCACAGTCTTCTTATGCTGTGCTCTGTCAAAGTTGGCATTTTGGGAAGGGCCAAGGCAGAAGGATCACGAATTTGACGTCAGCATGGGCTGCACAGTGAGACTTGGTTTCAAAACAACAGAAAAATTAGCGATTAGTGTTCTGGACAGCTCCCAAAGCCCTCCAGAGGTCTCTAAGGAAGAGTCAAGGCCGGATGAGGGCCCTCTCCTTCCCCAGCATCTGGCTTAGGAAGCATAGCAGGATTAAATAGAGGGCGCTGCTGCAGTGGGCTGCAATGCCACATGCCCACTTTCCACAAGTGGAGACTTCCGCCAACTCTGCTTCTGTGAGTCTGGATCTTTTGGGGACACAGACCAGGCATTTGTTCGCGCTGGCAGAATCCAGTACAAAGCCCCTCTCCGACGACTTCATTTTAGTAAACAAGCAGCCAGCTCATCAAATTCCCACCCTAGCACTTAAATGTCCCTGGCTCTGTCTCTCCTGTGTGGTGAAGTAGTCTTGAAGTGGCAAAGGTTTCAAACTCTCTTCTCAGAGCCCACCCATCCATCCACTGGCTCTGTATCTAGCCTTCGAATTTGTGAACATTCTATAGCAAGGTCTTTCTCTCCTCAAAGCATGTTTACGTGTCAAAGAGACTAAGGGCAAGTTGTCAGGTTTAAAGATGGAAATTTGAGGTGCTGTATTTACGGTGCTCTCCTGGGGGACGGTGAAAATGTTTCTAGGGACAGATTGTGGATAGCTGTGACACTGACCTGCGAACTAATAGAGATAATGTGCTTCCAAGTGTGTTTGTAGCCAGGGCTACATAGATCCTGCCTCAGCAACAAAACAAAATATAGCCATAGTATTGGGGAAATATGTTTTCAAGCTTTTAAGAAAAGAAAATGAGACTCTGGCGGTTAAGTGCTCTCTGAAAGGCACCAAAGAACATAAGGAAAGGGTGTGGATTCCTAGCAGCAAGCATGGAGGTCTGACAGGCTTCTGCTGTAGCCTGGAGCAGTGATCTTCCTGTCCACAGTTTGGAAGTCCACATTTCTGAAGAGAAGCAGGCAGGTGGGAAGCAAGCACACTGAGCCAGCAGAGAGGACGCCCCTCAGAGTTGGTGACAGCTGGTGGCAGGACTGATGAGTTAGTGCCTCTGGACCGGACCCAGACCAGGCTGGATTCTAATCATCTGCCCTGGCACCGATTTGTCCCAGGGTGTCCTTCACATAGAGCACTGTTTAGGCTTTGAGCCCCACGTGTGCCAGACTGCAGCTGACTGATCTGAAAAGGTACCAAGAGAGAAAAAATAACACAAAACGTGGGAAGGGCCAGGAACCGAGTTTTAATTGCTGGCAGAGACTTCCCTACCACCTTCAATCCTGCATGCAGAGAAGCCATCTTGAGATAGAGTAGCACCTGTTAATGTGACTGAGACTCAGACTTGCCTTAATTTATGGAAAAATATTTTAGATGTGTTTAAAACATGGCGGGGAGTTTTCTGACTCCAAAAGCAGCCTTTTTCCCTGTCCCTGTCCAGTGAGGCATAAGAAAGGTCAGATAGAATGGTGCATGCGTACTATGGTCCCAGAGAGATCACAAGGCCAGCCTGAGCTACGTAGTGAGACCTCGCAAACACTTTTCAAAGTTTTAGAGGAAGCGCCACTTAGAATAGCAGTAGGATGACAAGACCGGGCTCCCCGCTGAGTTCTAATGCCATCTGAGGTTTGGGGTTTGGGTCAGTCCCAGCCTGCTTAAATTACCATTTTGGTTGTTGTGCTTGTTGTTGTTGTTGTTGTTGCAACATAATCCCTAGTAGTGTTTTAGCTTGAGTTTCATCTCCAGTGGAAAGTTCAAGGAGCAATATTCCCACACTGCACCTGGTCTGACTGATAGCTGACTCTTAGGTCTTGGGGTCATCAGGAGCATGGGAAGTATCCTAGCTTTCTGTTTTGCCTGTCTGTTAGTTTGTTGTTGGTTTGGTTTGTTGGTTTGGTTTGTGGTTGGTTGGTTGGTAGGGTTTTTTGGTTGTTGTGGTTGTGGGTTTAGGTTTTTTTGGTTTTTTGAGATAGGGTGTCTCTTGGCTATCCTAGAATGCACTATGTAGACCAGGCTGACCTAGTGCTTGATGTTCAGGGGGTACAGTTGCTATGGCTGGACCACCACTGTGAGCACAAGTCCCAGCATCTACCTGACAGGAAGAGGCCAGTGAACAGTAGGCCCTGTGAGGAGAAAGCTTTCCAAAGGGTGGGAAAGGAGGGAGAGACCTGCTTGCCTGGTCAGTTCTCCACTAGTGCTGGGGGTGAGAGGGAGGGCTGTCTCCTTAAGTCAGTCAGCCAACCTCTCTGCTTCCCGGAGTTGTCCTAAACGTTTCTAACTCTGCTAAAATTATTCTAACAGATTGGCCCTAACTACCAATTCCATCCTAGTTGTAAATCAGTAATTGCAGTGTACATATCATAAAGATGTGATATTTGATGATGTTTCTGGGAACTCCCAGCATCAGCATTCCATTGCTGAGAATGCGGCAGGAACCCTGAGGCTTGCCTTGCACCTGCTGGAGGCCCTGGTCGGGAGAATGCAGTATGGAGAATGTAGTATACGTATGAGTTCTGCCTGCTCTGCCTGGCTAGTAAATGGACAGTCATCAGCTTTCCCCACTCTCGTGGCTTTTATTAGCCACGATGAGTTTCAAATACTTAGCTTAGTAAGCGCTAATATTTTGCCAGATTGAAAAAAAAGTCTTTGAAAACATCTTGTTCCTCCTTGTCTCTGAGGTTGTCATCCTTGGGAAGAGCCCGTTAAGGATCTCCTTATAAAAACCGGTGATGGCGGTTTGTGGCAGGATAGATGACAAATCCCATTTTTTTGTAATTATGACTATAAACTCATCTAATTCCTGACTGTTCGAGTTTACAGGGTAATAAATTGTAGGACTTTCAATTGTTAGCACTGTTCTAGGAAACCACATAATAGATCCAGTGCCCACCCCAGCCCTAGCTGGGCTTGACGGAGGAGTGGTGCTTCCACCTACTGCGGCTTGCCGCTGGGCTCTTGTGTCTGAGTGTCCTAACTCTGTCTGCTTCTGTTCTCATCATCTGCATAAGAAAAGCCCTTCTAAAATAGACATTTATCTGTTTTATTTTGTTTTAATGAATTTAGTGATGTGCTCCTGGTCATTTAATGACTTTGCTGAAGCGTTTCTCTATTATCCACAAGATAGTTTTTCTTAGTGCTGGGACCCAAAGTTTTAAATGGTAGTTTTAAAAAGACAAAGCAACCTGAAAGTCTAAAGCATTGGTTTTTGGTAAACCCGAGTCATTTTTAAAAGTAATGCAGAACTATTGAATTGGAAATGAGGCAGATGGACCGGTGTATTGTTGGCTTTGCGTGCTGGAGAGTCCAGCAAGAAGAGTTAAAGAACCACCCCACCCAGCCTCCCACAGAGCTAACATAATTGGATCCTTGGACAGTAATCCTGGCATCATCCCTCTTTTGTGGTAGTGATGATTTGTTCTTTTGGTAAACTTTGTTTTCTACCAGCATGTATTTATTAAGTAGCTTCTAGGTGCCAGCACCAGGCGCTGGCCTGCACTGACTGGATGGTCATGAAGGCAGCAGCAGTCACCCTGGCTGGTGGTCAGAGATCAGCTCCCACGGCCCTGGGAATGGCTGGGGAAATGTCCTCCGGGGAATGCTAAGTCAGGGAGAGAAGATACCTAGAACATGTGGGGTGTTTCTCAGGTTTGTCTGCTGAGATGTGAAGGTCGAAGGTCAGAGGAGGGAAAGCCTGTTGTGCACTGTGAGCATGGTGGAGACAAGGGCCTAAGAGTTCTTAGGAGGCTGAGGAATGGAGACTTACACACAATGAGAGTTAGCCTTGTAACCAGCAAGAGTGAACAGAAAGGATGGATAAGTCCTTGTACCTTGGAGGTTGCCACAGTCTGGCTGGCAAGAATGCAAGGTTGTGTGGGAAAGTGAGCACAGAACGCCAGTGGTGAGCATTCATTCAGGTACACCATGCCTCACCGCAAAGCGCACCTCCTCACCTCCCTTTCCGGGAAGCAGCTGGGTTTGTTGCAGTCAGAACCTACCACCAAATCACACACTCACTGGTGGCAGGTGTCTCTGACTCTGGCTAAAGTTATGCTAATACTTGGGCATGTGTGACAGGAGAGGCTAAGTGGGATGGGCCAGAGGAAAGACCCATAGGAGAGTTTCAGAATCCCAGTCAGCAGGAAGGGCAGTGTCAGGGCAGGAATGGAAAGTTGGGTGAGCAGCTGGATATAGGAGGACTCCATGACTCCCAGCTCCCACTGGAGTGAGCAGTGCTCACACTGGAACAGTTGGGGTAAAGCATGGATGGACCAGTGTTTTCCCTTCTGTCCATTGTCCTCCTCTTCCCTTTTCCAGAGTGGTCCCCTGGGGCAGATGGCCAGTCCCATAACTTGAACAACCTGTTGACAAGCCCCAGTTTACTTACTTTGCTCCAACCTCCCTTAGCAGCAGGCTGCAGCAGCCAGCCTGCCCTGGGCAGCTCACTCCACTTCTCTCCGTCTTACCCATGACCTCATCCACCAGCCTCCCAGTTCTCAAGCCAGAACCCTAGGAGCTGCCCTCCACTTGTCCCCTTTTCATCCTAATCCTACAAAGTAGGTCCTTACGTCAGAATATGCTCTTCTTGGTCATCTCGTCTGTGATGTCACTCTTTCAGGCTGCCATCGTCCCAGGCGAGCCTTCATGCTGGCCCGGCTCGCAGCGCCTCCTTGGTACAAACCTCCTGCCCTGCACTTGCTCACCTACGGCCTCTCCGTGTCTTCATGTTTTAAATGGCAATGCCCAGAGAGAGATCTCTTACCTGCATTTCCCACTTTATGATGTAAATATATTTAAAAATAGACTTTGTTCTCTCCCTAACACATGAACCGAGAATGTTAGTAACAGGTGTCGTGAGACCAGATGCAGTTATTGTAAAAGCAGACATCATAGAGACTTGGGAAGAGTCTGTGGAAGGCAGAGGTACTTTTGTGACATCCAGCTGGGAGAGAGTACATGGACCTGTGCTAAGTAGGGCTAGGTAGCCAGGCATACTTGGCCGAGAGCTTGTTGAGAAAAGAAGAGAGCTAACGTCTGTGCGCATTTCTTGCCACACCCTAGAAGGTTTCACATGAGTGTAGGTCCTGAGAGAGTGCCAAGGTGGACAGGATACGTGGAAGAGAGGCCATCTTGGATCACAAGACTGAAAGAGCTGGGGGGGACATTGAAAAGCTGGGAGTGGGCGGGGCCGTTAAGGCCAAAAGTGAAGAGAGTCTAGGAGGCTGCTGTGATGGCAACAGGTAAACATTCGGGTCAAGTAAAACCACCAAAGGCTGCAGCCATTGCCTTAGCAATGGGTGGGTCGCTTCCTGGGCAGTGCTGGGTGGGGTGGGAGGAGGTGGGCTAGGAACCAGGTGTCTGAACACTGAGGGGATATGGAGGAAGGCAGCAAGGGGCAAACACGTCAACTGTAGAAAGAAGCAGGGCTCTGCCGATGCAGGCAGGAAGTGGATTAATACAGGGGTGATGGAGGCTCATCCTTTACAGGACAGGGCGGGGTGGCTGGTGCTGGTTCCACTGCAAGTGAAAGAAACGAGTGAGTCCTCTGTGGTACCTGAGGGCTGAGCTCCAGGGCACTGACTGTAGCTTTGGGGGAGCAGCTTACATGCCTGGGCCTGGGAACCACACAGCTCTCCATCCTCCAGTTGCCATTCCAGACCTGCCCCCAGGCACTCACTCCTGGGCCAGACACTCTCTTCTGCAGAAACCTCTGGAAGTCAAGAGTCACCTGAGATCTTGTACATAGAGTCCCTACTCAGAGCCAGATCCCCACAGAGAAATGAGGTGGTTGTCAGGGGTGAGGAGAGTATCAGTAATAACAGGTCAACTGATATTCTAATTTCTTTAAGATATTTCAGGGAAGCACATGACATCTTATGCAGCAGATAAGTTAGTGGCTGTGCCCTTTTACAGTCTGATCCACAGGAGGCCCTGTTGTGTAGATGTGTAAAAACGCCATTTGCTTTAACCATCTAGGAATGTCTGAGGAGACACAGTCAGTGGTTTTCTAAAGCCTTTCCCATTTTGTGGTTTTGCATCACTTGCACATTGAGGAGACGGCTGAGGTTCACACATTCCTCTGAATCGGCGTGATGTAATCTTCCTGCACTGTCCTCAGTTCGGAGGCTTTCTCGGCGAGAGTGTGCTGGTGCAGGGTAGCGTCTGTGTACCGTGAGCATCCTGAGTGGGCCTGTCCAGTCACTCACTCACCTTCATGAGCATTTCTGAGCCATTTCTTCTTGGGAGACTCTTCCCAGCATCAGTTTGTGTATCAATAATGCCAGCCAGAGATCCTTCCATTTGCCGAGTAATGGCCGATCTCACACAGGCAGAACGTAGCAGACAGTGAGTCCCTGAGCCTAGTGCAGAGGAAGGCACCGACCCCAGTGTGGGAGGCGGGACTTGTAGGCACTGCAAAATCCTGCCATCTAAGTGTGTGGCTGTAGCTCCTCGGCTTGTGCAGTGTCTGAATGTGCTGATTGCCTTTCCTAGACGGCACCTCTCACCATCTGTTCACAAAGCTTATGCTGCTGAATATCACTGTCTGCCCTTCCTCCAGTCACATTTGGGTCACAGCCGCTCTCTCCTCTCCTCCCCTCTCCCCAGTGGACCGAATTGTAGGTCTGGATCAAGTCACTGGCATGACTGAGACAGCTTTTGGCTCTGCATATAAAACCAAGAAGGGCATGTTCCGCACCGTCGGGCAGCTCTACAAAGAGTCTCTCACCAAGCTCATGGCAACCCTCCGAAACACCAACCCCAACTTCGTACGCTGCATCATTCCAAATCATGAGAAGCGGGTACGTGAGGCAGAGCGCATGCCTGTTCTGGGTTTATGGAGCCTGGGTTCCGTGATTAAACTGGAAAACTTGTCTGCTTGACTAGGCTGGAAAACTGGATCCACATCTCGTGCTGGACCAGCTCCGCTGTAACGGTGTCCTGGAAGGAATCAGGATCTGTCGCCAGGGATTCCCCAACCGGATAGTTTTCCAGGAGTTCAGACAGAGGTATCGCGAACTTTTACCTTTTTTGTCTGTGTCCTGAACATCCAGATCATGAACATACCTTAGCAGGAGTGGATGCCCATGTGACAAGGATGCTCTCCTTTGTTCCCTGCAAAGGGGGATCCTGATTTTCTTGCTGTCCAAAGAAGCAGCTTCCGCATGCTGAAGAACGCACTCCGTCTTACAGCCTGAAGTTAGCTGTAAAATGAGCCAGACAGCAGGAAACTTCACGTTTTAAATTGTTGTTCAAGGGGGCTGGGGATTTAGCTCAGCGGTAGAGCGCTTGCCTAGCAAGCACAAGGCCCTGGGTTCGGTCCCCAGCTCCAAAAAAAAAAAAATTGTTGTTCAAGACAGGGTCCCACTGTGTAGCCCTCGCTGTCCTAGATCTCACTGTGTAGACCAAGGTGGCCTTAAACACACAGAGATCCTCCTGCCTCTGCCTCTGGGGTGCTGGGGTTAAAGGCAGATACACAGTCACCAGGCTTAATATATTCTTAAAACACATTTCAAATAATATTTTTTAAAAAATAACAATCTAAAAATAGAGAAATAATGTATGTTAAAATACAAATAAAAAGAAATTTAAAATCCTCCAGTAAGAATTCCTGAAAATATTTTAGAATGTTTCCATCTTTCTTCAGTAAATGAATCTGTATGCATCTAAATGTGTGTGTGTGTGTGTGTGTGTGTGTGTGTGTGTGTGTGTGTGTGCGTGTGTGTACACAATGACAGACTTTAACAAGAGTAGAGAAAGGAAGAGACTAGAAAATGACTAAGGTACAAACCAGAGGTGGGGCTTCACGGCTTGCAGAGGAGGCTGATGCAGACGGGGTGGGAGGTGCTTGGGGGTTGATTCTCTAAAAGTTGTTAACCGGTTTCTCCCTTTTTCTTCTGGAAATCAGATCTCAAAGAATTGCATTGTTCGTTTGTAAAGAATTAGGGGCTTCCAGGTCAAAGCAGGGTCCTCCCTGCCTGAGTCACCTCTTCCCTACCCCTCACCCACCTGGTCGCAGAAGAGTCAACTCAAGAAATGGCTGCAGTTCTAGGTGTTGTCAGGAGCCAGCTGTCTGATAGTCACTTTATTGCTGGGAGAAATAGGCGTTAGTGGCACCTGGGACGCCATGTTGTCATGGCTGACTTTCTGCTGCAGATTTCCTAACTGAGGCGTGACTGCGTACACTGAGCAGCCGCAACTCCGAGAATGAGTACACCCAGGCCTAGCCCTGCTGAATGTCACCCTGTTGTCTTCTGGGGTTCTAAACAAGCTGGGGGGCATTGCTCTTACAGCCTTTTCTGTTATCTGGTAAATGCTGACCAGCTGACTGGCTGGAGGTACCAAGAGCCAAATGATCTCATCTTAAAGATGTGAACATTTGTGGGAAATGAAGGAAAATGCAAGCTCTCCAATACCAGTTCTGATTCTTCTGTCAGACTGCTTAGCCCAGGCTCTGATCTAAGAGACTCTCAGTGGGAGCCGGACCGCAAAGGCCTGGGGCTGTCCCCTGCCCATCCAGATCTTCTCAGTTCTCAATTTGTGCATTCCTGTTTATTATGTCTATGCTTTTCTTTCTCCAGATATGAGATCCTAACTCCCAACGCTATTCCCAAAGGCTTCATGGATGGCAAACAGGCCTGTGAGCGAATGGTAAGATTTCTTCTTTCATTGATATTTTTGGGTTTTTGAGAGAGGGTCTGTATTGTGTAGCCCTTTCTGTCCTAGAACTCCCAGAGATCTGTCTGCCTCTGACGTCCAAGTGCTGGGATTTAAAGGCATGCACCACTACATCTGGATTCTATTTTTTTTTAATTCTGATTTTCCTATAACAAAAATAAACAGGCCTCTTCTCTTTTAGATCCGAGCTTTAGAACTGGACCCAAACCTGTATAGAATTGGACAGAGCAAGATATTTTTCCGAGCTGGAGTTCTGGCGCACTTAGAAGAAGAAAGAGATTTAAAAATCACTGATATAATCATCTTTTTCCAAGCTGTATGCAGAGGCTACCTAGCCAGAAAGTAAGTGGACTCCAACATCTCTACTAGGGCGGGGCATTGTGTTTGGACCGTGATTCGAGAGGCCATGAGATTGACAGGCTCTCCCCTTGTGGATGGCGCATTCCCATGGGAGCAGCATCTGGATGAACAGATGCACAAACAACACACGGGCACCAGGAAAACACATAGGGCCAAGAAGTGAAACAAAAGGGTTAGAGTTGTGTTTCAGCCGCGGTCCTGGAGAAGCCATGCCCAAGGGAGTTTTGCTGTAAGCCAGTCTTCCTGGGAACATCCCTGAAGGTGTGCTTTCCTCACTGTTCCTCAGGGCCTTTGCCAAGAAGCAGCAGCAGCTAAGTGCCTTAAAGGTCTTGCAGCGGAACTGTGCGGCGTACCTGAAGCTGCGACACTGGCAGTGGTGGCGCGTCTTCACCAAGGTGGGCTGGGCCAAGGGCCTCCTATAGACCTTTCTGCATGGTGCCCGGATCAGCAGGGGATGCAGCTGTAGTGATGAACTTTTACCTTGTCACAGGTGAAGCCTCTCCTCCAAGTGACCCGCCAGGAGGAGGAGCTCCAGGCTAAAGATGAGGAGCTGCTGAAGGTGAAAGAGAAGCAGACAAAAGTGGAAGGGGAACTTGAGGAGATGGAACGGAAGCACCAGCAGGTGTGTGCACCCCCTCGCACGCGCAGTGACCGGACTTAGTGTGTGTTGTCACGTGTTAATTATGAGTAGCCACACCCACTGCCTCATCATGTTACAGAGGAGGGTTTTTTCCTCGTTTTTACAGTGTGTGTTTTCACTGTAGAGTTAAAAGCTACATTGGGCCTTATGATTTATTTATTTATTTATTTATTTATTTATATAAAATAAAATCAACCTCAACTCCTACCCCTTTCCTTTCTCCATCTTTGGACACACAGCAGATCGCGTTTGCTGTGAAGCTTATGTCTACCCCTGTGTAAGCTTATGTCTACCCCTGGTGCTGTCTGCTCACCTGGCCGAGCAGGGCCCCACCTTCCAGCTTCTCTAGCAACGGGATCTTGCCCCACTGCAGTCACTTGCTCTGAATCTTCTCTGGGCAATAGCCACAGTCTTGGTGTTGAAGACTGAGAAGACTTGGTGTGTGATAGGCAGTGGTAGTTCCTAAGAACTTCCCAGGGTTGTTTGTTTGGTTTTAGTTGTTGTTTCGATTTGATTTGTTTTGTGTTTTTTTTGTTTTTGTTTTTGTTTTTTTTTTCAGTAGAGCCTCACTTTGTAGCCCAGGCTGGTCCCATGGCAGTCCTCTTGCTTTAGCCTTCCATGTGCTGGGATTACAGGCGTGGGCCACCACACCTGGGACCTTTAGAGCACTTGAATATTCCCCTCTCCTATTTATCCATCCTTCCCAACATAATGGACAAACTATAATTCTTAAAGTGGTAAGAACTTAGTAGTTATTATTCAACGTAACTTAAGGTGATAGAAACCACAAAAAATATTTCCTTTAGTTTATTTTATACAGACACACACACACACACACACACACACACACACACACACACCACAAAGCGTACTTAAAATTTCTGCCAGATATGTTATGTTGTGTTTGGTTGGTTGGTTTGGTTTTTGAGGTAGAATCTCTCTGTGTACCCTTGGCTGGACTGAATCTTGCTGTGTGGACCAGGCTGGCCTGGTGCTCACCAAGATCGTGCCTATACGTTTTTAACTTGCTGTGTCTGAGGCAGTGGGCACTGACTGCTGCCATGGTCAGTCTCTGTTCTGTGTGCCCTGGGATAGTGACGCCCCGTGGGTGTGTGCACCCTGGGATAGTGACGCCCCGTGGTGTGTGTACCCTGGGATAGTGACGTCCCTGGTGTGTGTATCCTGGGATAGTGATGTCCCCGTGGTGTGTGCACCCTGGGATAGTGATGTCCCCGTGGTGTGTGCACCCTGGGATAGTGATGTCCCCGTGGTGTGTGCACCCTGGGATAGTGACGTCCCCGTGGTGTGTGTACCCTGGGATAGTGACGTCCCCGTGGTGTGTGTGCCCTGGGATAGTGACGTCCCCGTGGTGTGTGTACCCTGGGGGAGTGACGTCCCCGTGGTGTGTGTGCCCTGGGGGAGTGACCGTGCCACACTCTGAACTGTGCTTCCAGCTGCTGGAAGAGAAGAACATCCTGGCAGAACAGCTGCAGGCGGAGACGGAGCTCTTCGCGGAGGCAGAGGAGATGAGAGCAAGGCTGGCGGCCAAGAAGCAGGAACTGGAGGAGATCCTCCACGACCTGGAGTCCAGGGTGGAGGAGGAGGAAGAGCGGAACCAGATCCTGCAGAACGAGAAGAAGAAGATGCAAGCGCACATTCAGGTCCGCCGCAGTCCTCGGCCTCGGCCTCGGGTCTGTTGAGCACGTGGACTCCTGTGTCCATTGAGCACAGGTCCTGTGCAGCACTCGTTCATTTGAACCACAGATGTAACAAGTTTTCTGCAAACATAGGTCTATTATTTAAGTAGGAACCTTGTGTTCCAGTGTCTCATCTTATAGAAGACCCACGGTCAGAAACTCCCAGGGAGTACATGGGCAACAGTTAACCCCATCCTGGTCACAGAGTGGACTACCATGTAGAGTGTACCCATTCAAAGCTACCTTAGCCTTCTTTTAGATCTTAGTTGGGGGCTGGGGTGCAGGCGGAGCTCAGAGGATGACCAGAGCCAGTTCTCCCTCTCTTCCTGTCCATAGGCCCTGGGGGCTGAGCCGGGAACATTAGTCTTGTGCAGCAAATGCTCTGCCTGCAGTGCGATCCTGCTGGCCTTGCAGCTTATGTTTTAATGCATGTTTTTATATGTGTGTTCCACGCTACAAAGATCAGAGGACAACCTGTAGGAGCTAAGTCTTCCCCAGGTGTGGATCCAGGTGACGGCAGGCTTGGCAGCGGGCACCTTTGTCCCACGCCGTCTTCTTGGCCCTCCCCTGTCTTTTATACTAAATTCTAAGTACTTTATATGAGATGCTTGCAGTTCTTTACTTAAAGACTAGCGTTTCCTTAAACACAAATACGTCCTGCCCCACAGTTAGCTTCCTGCTTTGTTTCCCATGATGCGAGGTTCATGCTGTCCTAAATCAGCACAGGCTGCGGCTGCGGCACTGCTGTGATTTACCGTCTCCCTGCAACTGGGAGTTCATTCCAGTGCAACCCCGCATTGCTCGTGGCGTTATGAAATCACTAGGTAGGCAGTGGGCTTTTTTTCCTCTGGTGGAATGTCAGGTTCACCTGATGACACCACCCTGAGAAGCGCATTTGACCCCTTACATGGTTTATTTTGTTGTTTTCCTCTGCCTGTGAGACTTTGGGTGATTTCTGATCACCTTTTTAATTAGAACTTCCTTTATATTTGGTTTTGAAGATAAGTTTCTTGATTTTAGCATTAATAGAATTATCGTAGAAAACCTAGAACATAGAAAAGTACTTAGAGGCCCTCTGCCCCTCACCCCTTCCTACTCCCATCACTTTTGGAGAAGTGTTTGCAACAGCGAACAGCTTCGTTTGTCCTCTGAGACTGTACCTGAACACACTGCTGTGCTTTGCCGCCTGTGAGTACGCGGAGCAGGAGTACAGTTAGCGAAATCCAGCAGCAAGGAGCCTGAAGCAGTAAGAGAAGACAGCCTGACCCAGAGATCGGAGGAGGCACAGCCTGTGAGACTTAGAGATGCTGACTTGAGCAAATGTTTTGTTAAAGCGCCTTTCATTTTTACTGAGAGATGTAGCAGGAAGGCTTTTCAGATGGAATAGCATGCTTGGGGTCAAAGGAAAAGAGAAGATGGTGGAGGTCTCAGGGAAGGAGACGGGCCCTGAGGTGACCCGTTACATACACTTCAAGTGGTGCGAGGGTCACCGTGTCCTCGGAGATGTGCTTGCAGCTTTTCTAATTGATGTCACTTTTACACCTCACAAGATTCTGAAATTAACCTTAAGTAAAGCCTTCAAGCAGAGTTATTACCGGGTTAATGTGCATAACCATGTCCACTGTTAAATGTTTAGTATCATGTAAATAATATAGTATGTAAATAAAGATAAGCAGGCTAGAGTAGAGATGTGTCAGTGCTTAGAGTTCCACTCAGGTCTGCCACACACCTCAGGTAACAGGCACTCTTGTACTAGACGATCGTGTGTTTGATGCATTTCCGCTCTTCCAGTTTATTTCCTGTGTTGTTAGTCATTATTGTACAATGTGAATTTTAATTACATGTTATACCTCCTCACAAACGTACCGAAGCTTAACTGCCAAGCCTTTTTGCAGAATGCTCATAGTTTCGTGGTATTATTATATGTTTGGCTTGGTCTGGCGGTATTAACGTAGCCCAGGCCGGCCTGCAACCCATGGCCTCCCGAGTGCTGGAGTCACAGCCATGGCCACTCCAAATCCCCCTGACAGTTTCCTGCAGTTGTGTGGAAAGCACGTTTGCAGAGCTTGCCGTGCTGGATCAACCCAGTTTATACTTTACCCTGTGAAGGTGCACGTATCTGTCTCAAACTTGCAAATACAGTACAGGCCATTTTTCCTGTGTGCTCTCGCTGTGCGGCTGAATCTGGATGGAGAAGCTGACGTAGGCTTTCCTTCACCAGGATCTAGAAGAGCAACTGGATGAGGAGGAGGGGGCGCGGCAAAAGCTGCAGCTGGAGAAGGTGACTGCGGAGGCTAAAATCAAGAAGATGGAAGAAGAGGTTCTGCTTCTCGAGGACCAGAATTCCAAATTTATCAAAGTAAGACCCTTCCCACAGGCGCCACTGTCGAGACGCAGAAGAGCTGACACACTCACTGGTTGTGGCTCCTTGTGAGGGAGAAAAAGTGCTGGAGAGAATTTCACTTGCGTTTACTTTCTCTGTAAAGCTTCTGTCTAGAGCTCTGAAGACAGGCTCCATTTAGCCAAATGTCCTCACAACCTTTTCCAGTCTGTTCCATCTACGCTCCTCGTAGTGCATCTGGTATTCGGGCTCTGAGTGCAAGGCAGGTAGTAGGCAGCCACCAGATCGCCTAGCTGCTCTGGGAGAACACCACCCCGAGGCCCCAGTCACCCGCTTTTTCTCACATCAGAGAGAATTCCAACCCAAGCTGCATGTAATCCTGCATGTCTTCCCTGAAATAGAATTTTCTTTCTACTTAGGAAAAGAAACTCATGGAAGATCGAATTGCTGAGTGTTCCTCTCAGCTGGCTGAAGAGGAAGAAAAGGCAAAAAACTTAGCCAAAATCAGGAATAAGCAAGAAGTGATGATCTCGGATTTAGAAGGTTAGTGCCAGCCCAGAGACTCTTGGGTGTCGTGGTTGTACCAGAGTCAGAACAGCCAAGCAAGCCCAGGGATCGCTTAGATGAGGAGTTCCGCTAACCAACATCCTCACAGGTCCTGTGGCTTGGTGTCTGGTGGAATGGAACTCAGATGGGTTCCTTTGTTCTTTTTAACTTGCCTTTAATGGACATTCTGGGCATTGGATCCAAACACTGGGGGGAAGTCCCCGGGTGACACCTCACAAAGGGATTGATCAACAGCAGAGTCTGGTAAGACAGAGGTGACACTGGAGAGAGGCAGTGTCAGCAACTCTGGCTAACAGGATGTCACAGTCAAGACAGCTGAAGACGGGACAGAAGCTGTGAGGGATGGATGACCTGTCCTTGATCCTGCAGCTAGAGAATGCTGTCACACAAGCCCTGCAGAAAGTGTGCCCACCAGCTTTCTTATGCATACTTTTTTTTTTTTTTTTTTTTTTTTTTTTTGGTTCTTTTTTTCGAGCTGGGGACCGAACCCAGGGCCTTCGCTTCCCTAGGCAAGCACTTATACATACTTTTTACAATGGGAAACATGGGCTTATGTATTTTTAAGAAAAAAGACTTGGGCTTGGAAAGGGGATTTTGGTGCTTTTTTTGTTTGTTTGGGGTTTTTTTGTTGTGGGTTTTTTTGTTTTGTTTTGTTTTTTGTTGATGTAGATAAAAGAGGGAATGTTAACATAAACTTACTTTTGTCAACTTCCTTGCTACCCTCTGGGTTCTCTGCTAAAGAAGTGAGGTGGGTGTACCCATCCTGGGACATGCTCTTAGCAGAACAGAGGGCTCCTGCTAAAGAATTGAGGGCTCACAGGCCACACTGCTTGAGCAAAGCACAGGAACAGAAGTAGTCACCAGCCCTTATTAGGAAGTTATACCAGAGAGGCTGGGAAGACACATGGCTCTGCCTGCTCCTGTCATTCTCCCCTGTGCTTCTCAGGGATGGGGGCCATGACCCTCTGGTTAGCTTCCTTCCCAGTCCTGGGCACAGGGATGTTGTGACACAGCTCCATGTTATCTTGGCTCTTAGCAGAGTGAATTCACTTTCCAAGAGAAGCGACGGCTTTAGACAGTGCCCCACTTCTCCTGCAGATCCTATCCTCTCATCTCTGTTCCATCTTGGAGGGTCTCAGGACCAAGCACTCGACTCAGGGTTATCCAAGCTGTGGCTGCATCCACTTACTGTGTGTATTCTGCTTCTGTCTTGCCTTTCAGAACGCTTGAAGAAGGAGGAGAAAACACGGCAGGAACTGGAAAAGGCCAAACGGAAACTGGACGGTGAAACAACTGATCTGCAGGACCAGATCGCCGAGTTGCAAGCACAGGTCGATGAGCTCAAAGTCCAGTTGACCAAGAAGGAGGAGGAGCTTCAGGGGGCGCTGGCCAGGTCTGCAGTCGGGGAGGCAGCTGGACGGGCAGGCCTGTGGTCTGCATCATGGCCCATGTCTGGAAGCATAGGGAAACTCCAGGGAACAAGATGCAGTTTCTTTGATGTTGGTTATGACATAAGTTCACAAACACAAAAAAAAAAAAAACCCACCAGCACACAAAGAGTGTCAGAGCGCTGAGGTCTCACAAGATTGTCACATCTCAAAATCCTAGGAGGCTCACACCAGAGAGCAAGCCACTTTACTGTACCAGATATTTCCTTTCTGTATGTTACAGATTAGTTTCAGTGTGCTTTGGGACTTTGAAGGAACTAACATTTCAGAAATATTTCCTCTTATTCTATAATCTGATATTTAGTTTAAAACCATTTGGAATATTGAAACCAATTTATTTCCATCTAACATATCATTTTACTTTTAAAGCGTTAACTACCTGACTACATGGTCTTGGAGCGTAATTTATAACATGATTTAATTAAGAACAACTTGTAACAGGCTGGAGCTGTAGCACGGCTGGTAGAGTGTTTGCCTATTGTGCACAAACCCCCAGCTCTGCTCCAGCACTACAGAAGACTGAGTGTAGAACAGCATGCCTATAATCCCAGGAGGTAGAGGCAGGGGGATGAAAAGTCCACAGTCATCCCCAGCTCCATGAATCCAACTGGGTGCTTTGTAGCCTGGAAACAGGCCTCTCGCTTGTGTGGTCCCATCAGGAAGTCCTGTCGACACTCAAACCGTGCGTGTAAGTTCAAAGTTGTGCCAAAGAATGGGGAAATCGAAGGTGTGACAGTGTCAGGCCTGGGACCACACACAGGTCTGTGCTGGCGAGTGGGACCCCGACTCCAGCAGGCCCCAGGAAGGAAGGCTGTTGTCAGGCAGGAGGCACGGCCCATCCACACACCATCCTCAGTGTCTTTGTGCCTGGATCTTTTGGCAGAGGAGATGATGAGACGCTGCACAAGAATAATGCGCTTAAAGTGGCGCGGGAGCTGCAGGCCCAAATCGCCGAGCTCCAGGAAGACTTTGAGTCTGAAAAGGCTTCAAGGAACAAGGCTGAGAAACAAAAACGGGACCTGAGTGAGGAGCTGGAAGCTCTGAAGACAGAACTGGAGGACACCCTAGACACCACAGCAGCTCAGCAGGAACTCCGGTGAGTGAGGGGCTCTGCCATGCTGGGTTTTCCAGTCCACTCCACAGTGGATGCCATTCAAATCGATAGCCTGCTTCCTCCTGGAAGGAGAGCAGGGAATTGGTGACGAAGCATGGTGGTTAGTAAGCAGCCACACAGCAGACCGAGGTGGGAGACACGGTAGAAGCTGAAGTCAGGAGGAGACAGAGGCAGGACCAGAGGGAAGGACAGGATGAAGACAGAGCAGTGGAGCGGTGGCCACCCGCAGGCAGTACAGTAGCCATGGACACTGGAAGGGAAGCAGGGGAGGAGGAGGGGTGCTAACAGGTGCAAAGCCGGGACAGCTCAGAGTGCTTGCTGAATATGCAGAAGGCGGAGGTTCAGTCCCAGCCCTGTAAGAAAAGAGTGAGCACAGGCCCTGGAATGTTCTGCACAGGATACTACCAAAAGCCAGGCATAGGTAGACATAGCCTGAGAAGGCTCATAGGAAGGAACCTACAGCTATCAGCCCATAGATAGTCACAACTCACTGACTAGGCAGGGCCATTGGCAATGTAGATGTCATCTGTGAGGCCACTGAGACACCTTCCACCCTGCTGTCCTTGCCTCCTGCTTCCCACTGCTCCCTCCATGTGACTGTGAATCCAGACAGAAAGGAACCCACACTGCCTAGGCTAGTGACTGAGCTTGTTGTGTAAGTGTGCACAGTCTACACACACATGCATGCCTGTCAGATGCTCTAGGATATGCATGATGGACCACCAGTGCTACAGTGGGAGGCTACACTGTCACATTAAAGTAGATACCAAGTACCCAGAAGGAGGATCAAAAGCCAGTGGTCCCCACCCCCTTTCCAGGAAGGTCAGGATGTGACACCAGGATCTACTCATTGATCAGGAAACAGGCCCCTGGAAGAATGACAGATCTGTGTCTAGATAGCAGATGGCTGCAGAGAACAGCGAGACCAGGGCAGACCCTCCATCCCCACCCCCAGTTTCAGGAGCACGCAGGGAAGGCGCGAGCAGCCATCACAACGAATTGCCCAGGGTTTGCGTGTGCAGCAGCATTCTAAGTTCTGGCCTGCTTTTCACAGATTCTTTCTGCTTTACACAACTAAATTTGCACACATACCTACCCTCAGAAGGTCTTTGTATTTTTATATTTTTAACGAGGGTTGAGGTATGTGCCCATGTGTGCATGTGTCTGAAGAACTAAATGCTCAGATCTCCAAGCTGGAGTTACAAGAGGCCAGAAGGAGGCATCGGCACTCCCTGCAACTGGACTTACAGGCAGTTGTAAGCCACCCGATGGAGGTCCTGGGAACCGAACCCAGGAATCCGCAAGAGCAGAATAGACTCTTAGCTTCTTGGTGGATTTCTAGCTCCACAGATGGGCCTTTGACCACGACTCTAACCACTTCTTCCCGCTCAGCTCTTGCACAGATACTGCGGGTGGTTGCTCAGGCACCTGGGTGACTGAGACAGGAGGATTGCCACAAGTTTGAAGCCAGCCTGGGCTGCAGAGACTTTCTGTGTTAAAAGCTTGAAATGGTGTGTACACCATTACCAAAACCAAGCATGTGCTTGGTGGTGGTGAACACAACACTAGGCATGGCTCTGGCTCATCTAAAACCTGGTGTGTGGTGTGCTCTTACCAAGACTGGTCGGAGTGCTCACCGAACCCTACCTTGTCCCCTAGTTTTCCTTGATTGTGTGAATTGTGGTCATGGGTTTCTCTTCTGTGTGAAAGAGTTCCTGTGACGTTGGGATTCAAGTAGAGACCAGGAACACACTGAAAAGACAATGAGCGTAGCAGGGCCTTTCCTGACATCTAATAAGCGGGAGCCACCAGCTGTGTTGAAGTAATGTTGATGAGCACTAGCCATGGACAGGCCAGACCAAGTAAGTGTCTGAGCCAGCAGCACTTGCGGCTGAAGTGGCTTCCATGACTCTTCTGTCTAGACTCCATCTAACCTCTCGTGGCTGTGACCTCTGCCCTCTCTCTCAGCTGAGAATAGGGAGGAGAGAAACGTATCATTGGCATGGGTTTCACATCTGTGTTGGGAACAAGCAAAAGAAACTTATCCTAAGTGCTATCATTTTGTTTTCAGACTCCACTTTAGTGATGGGGTGAAACTAAGCTCTCGTTCCCAGCCCTAAGGGACCTGGGGACTCCCCAATAGCTGACCAGCTTCTGTTACTCATCTTCTGTTCCTGAACATAAATAAAGACTCCTTTTTTCATCCTTTGCTCCCCAAAACATAATGACCATTCCTAGCCACAGCTCCCATTAGTCATCCTTTGTTCCTCAAAGCATGAGGACTTGATCACAATAAATTTTTGTCATCTGCATTGACTTGGTGTTTTGAGTTGTGTTGGATAGAAGAGGTCCCCTACACATCTGAAAGCAGAGAGCAAGTCTTTCAGATACGCCCTTCAGGGTGACCTTGGACTCTCCAGACATGCTATCGTAAGTCTCTGCAGGAGTCGGTCACCTTACTGGTTTCAGGGAGTGAGCAGGTGGTAGTCAAATGGCTGCCACAGGCAGGAGCTCTACCACGGAGCGATGCTATATCGCAGCCTCTGGTTTCCATCTCTCAGGCTGTGCACCTGAACGTGATGTTCAGGTTGACTGATCTAAAACCTTCACATGTAGAAGGCGAATTCACTCCTGGTTAGTAAAATAACTGGGTTGTTCATGTTGCCCCCATGTGCCATAGACAGTTAGAAAATACTAGAAAGCCACACAGGGATGTTTAATACTAGTGATCTTCATGACATCGGTGCAGTTATGAAACCCCTCCATTTCATTCTGAGCATCCAAATCCTGTGATATTTTTATCTCCTGTGCCCAGTACCAGGCTCCAACACCAAGACCTTTCTAGAGAGATGTGACCCTTCAGCCTGCCTTATCTTACACCTCCCCTGTAACCTTAGTTCCCTGTAACTGCTTCACAAGGGTGACAAGGAGGCTTGCTTACACTGGGGAGCACCTTTGCTGCTACAAGCCTTGTGGGATTTACTTCAGAAAGCTGGCTAGACTGAGGAAGCTTGGCATCATGTGCTAAGCAGACTGCGTAAAAAGACTAGATGACCTTTATGGATATCACAGTGAATCCTGGTTGTGTAAGTCAGTGTGGAGGGCACGTTGTACTGTTTCTAGAAGGATGTCTGATGCCACAGTACTGATCAAGCCCACTTACTGGAAATAACATGGCTGGTGTCTATCAAAGACCTTCTGTAAGGTTCACTAAGCACAAACAGCACATAAAATGGGTTTTAATTTCATTGCTTAGCCAATTCTGATCTTTGTACTTTAAAAAAAAAATGTCTGTAGCACAAAGCGGGAGCAGGAAGTAGCTGAGCTGAAGAAGGCTCTTGAGGATGAAACTAAGAACCATGAAGCTCAAATCCAGGACATGAGACAGAGGCACGCCACAGCGCTGGAGGAGCTCTCTGAGCAACTGGAACAGGCTAAGAGGGTGAGGACCCCCTGAGACCCACCTGCTGGACGTCCCCTCACCTAAGACCCACCTGCTGGACGTCCCCTCTAGCTACACCAGCTCACTCGCTCCCAGCCTCTGTGGAGCATTGCTGAGCCTCTCGGCTGAGGCCAGAAGCCACAGGACCACTGTCAGCCCTTCCTGCCCTTCCTACTGCTCTTCACCCCGCTGTGCTCTCCTCAGCCTCCTACCCTCCCACTCGGCCTCCTTCCTCCTCCTCCCCCACACACTTCCTTGCCTTCCTGCCATTTTGCTTCTGTCCCTCTCCTTTCTCTCTTCATCCTTCCCTGTGCAGGGTGATGGTGTCAGCACGTTAGTGAGGGTCGGTCTCTGCTGTTTAGTACTCTGAGAGTCTTGGCTTCAGCACTGTCGCATAACCTGTCATTGTCATTTAAAGGATAAGGAAACATAAGTTTAGGTCACCCAGCTAATAAGTGGGAAGACAGATTAGAGCCAAGTTCCATAACCACAGAGCCCTGGGTAGCCTTGTCTCTAACCAGAGACCCAATCCGTGTTCCAAACTCAGTAAGTTTGGGATAACGTTTCTGACAACTTGTTACTGAAGACACGCACCGAAGGCACAGTTCTTCCCTCTGCCCTGTGTGGAGGAGAACCACAGTCTGATGAGCGTCTCACAGCCCATAGTGCTGCAACAACTCACAAGGTCTCCCAGGTAGTGGGTGTGCTCAGGCACTCCTGCAGCGCACACGTGGTGTTGCAGGCTCACTGTGTGCCCACAGACATCTGCACTTTTATGGAGTATTGTGAGACAACCGTTGATGAGTTCCTCTCTCCCCTCTGCTAGTTCAAAGCCAATCTGGAGAAGAACAAACAGGGCCTGGAGACGGACAACAAGGAGCTGGCGTGTGAGGTGAAGGTGCTGCAGCAGGTCAAGGCTGAGTCAGAGCACAAGAGGAAGAAGCTAGATGCCCAGGTCCAGGAGCTCCACGCCAAGGTGTCAGAAGGTGACAGGCTCAGGGTAGAACTGGCCGAGAAAGCAAACAAGCTACAGGTATGGGCTCTGGCGTGTTCTCTTGCATACCTGGAAAGTGTCTCAATTAAATCTGGGAACCCTTGAGTTTTGTGTGTGTGTGTGTGTGTGTGTGTGTGTGTGTGTGTGTGTGTGTGTGTGTGTGTGTGTGTGTAAGTTAAGCAATCCCTTTAAAGAATAAAACGTGAGTTTAGGGCAGGAGAGATGGCTCAGCGGGTAAGACCACTGACTGCTCTTCCAGAGGTCCTGAGTTCAATTCCCAGCACCCACATGGTGGCTCACAACCATCTGTAACAGGATCTGATGCCCTCTTCTGGTGTGTCTGACAGCTACAGTGTACTCATATAAATAAAATAAATAAATCTTTTTTAAAAAAAGACGTGAGTTTAGACCTGGCCAGCGTGGCTGTAGCTGAGCGCGTCTCACCTCTCCGTTAGTCCAGCTGCGCACAGAGTAGTACAGTGGCACAGGCTCAGCGTTAAAGCTGCTCACTGTAGGAATGTGTGCAAAGGCGCCTTCATGCCTAGTAACAGACTCCGGCACAGCAGTAAGGCGACTTCCCAGAGGAGTCACTGTTAGGAAAGAGGTGTCTGTGCCACTGCCTCGCTGCACAGAGTACAGAAGTGGTTGTCACAGAGGTTTGAGGGCTCCTGTTCTAGGGAAGGAAGCTGGAGCTGCCTGACTGGTGGCCAGCCCAGTCCCACAGTGTGTGCCCAGTTTCTTCAGCAGGGTGGGGACAGTGGTGGCAGTCGCCCTTCAGGGATCCTGTCAGACACTCAGCACAGTAGGCTGTTTGTTGCTGAGAAGTGGGTGGTGTGGGTTGTGTAGGCCGTCAGCCTGGAAGGACAGCAGGTGCTCTCAGCACAGGCACAGTGGACCTAGTGTCAGACCCCACCTCAAATCCAACTTTCCGGATCTAGCCAGGGATGTCAGAAGCAGGCCTCTTAAGGAGACCAGCCTTTGGCCTGTGTACAGAACATCCCTGCGTGCCTCGTGTGTGGGCTCTCATGGATCTTGGAAGGTATTCCTTAAAGGCAGCAGTTAGAAACAGTGTTCTGAACAAGGTGAGTGACATCAGAGGTTTCCCGGGAAGCACTGGACTCCTGTGTGCATAGCTGCTCCCCCCAATCTCATCCTCCACAGGGGCGGCCAAGAAGGCTGTGGCTCATAGAACCTAAGCCTCCTCTCTGGCCTCTTCAGATCTCAGGTAGAAGAGGAGGTCCCTCTCAACACCAGAGATCTTCCCCAGTCCCCTGCACCCAGAGCACTGAAGGATGTTGCTACAGAAGTAATAGAAACAAGGCTATCTTGTTAGGCATACAATGTATCTTCCATATCGCTCCCCATAGTCATACAGACAGAAGACAAGTGAAGACAGCGTGCCCTGCTGTTCCTCCACTTTCTATCTATATGCACAGCACTCATAAAAATGTGAGCGTGCATGTTTTGAGGCAGGGTTTGTCTGTGTAGCTGTGGCTGTCCTAGAACTTGCTTCTTGACCAGAATGACCTCTCACAGAGATCCACCTGCCTCTGCCTCCCTAGTATTAAAGGTGTGCTCCACCACTGCACAGTCTCACGAGTTTTGTCCACATGTCTGTCTGTGCATCACCTCTATGCCCGAAACTCACCAAGGTCAGAAGAGGGCGCAGATCCCCTAGGATGGGAGTTACAGACCACTATGAGCTGGGTGCTGGGAACTGAACCTAGACCTTCCAGAAGTGCAGCCAGTGCTCTTATGGTCTGAGCCATCTCTCCAGCCCTGTTTGGAGACCTCTCATTGGGGAGGAAATGGGGGGAGGTATCACACTATTCCTAAAATCTGATCCTCAGCGACTTTATGCTCGCACTGAACGTGAGTATAATGCTCACACTGAACGTGAGTGTAATGCTCGCACTGAACGTGAGTGTAATGCACGCACTGAACGTGAGTGTAATGCTCGCACTGAACGTGAGTGTAATGCTCGCACTGAACGTGAGTATAATGCTCGCACTGAACGTGAGTATAATGCTCGCACTGAACGTGAGTATAATGCTCGCACTGAACGTGAGTGTAATGCTCGCACTGAACGTGAGTATAATGCTCGCACTGAACGTGAGTGTAATGCTCGCACTGAACGTGAGTGTAATGCTCGCACTGAACGTGAGTGTAATGCTCGCACTGAATGTGAGTGTGCCGCTCCTCACAGCTGCAGACATTTTGGCTGATTACCAGCATGTACATATCTCCTTGAGTCCCTTAAATGTCAAGTTCTGTAAGGATGTAAACTCCATGTGCCCCCAGCGTGTGCTTAGTGCAAATTAACACGGAGGAAAACACCTGCTGGCCCAAACTGGCCCTTCCTGCCCTCCAGCGTGGTTTTATTTTGTCTTTTTGTGGTGGTCAAAGTAAAACACGAAGAGGATCACAGGTCCCTGCGCCCCCTGCCCTTTCAACCAGAGGCGGTGGGAAGGGGGCTGTGGAGTGGGTCTTAGCTCCGGCTGGGTGGTAAGCATTCACTGAATTTTCTAGTTCGAATTCTCATACATGTGCACACTCACGCGCTGCTGTGTTCTCTGAGGGCTCTGATGGTCTTTTCTCACTGTGGAACTGAGTTTCTTCCTTACCTCCTTGCAGAATGAGCTGGATAATGTCTCAACCCTGCTGGAAGAAGCCGAGAAGAAAGGTATGAAGTTCGCTAAGGATGCTGCAGGTCTCGAGTCTCAGCTACAGGACACACAGGTACTCGGGGAGCAGGGGATGGAGGGGGCGTGTACCAGATTTTGAAACAACAGAACTTCCGGCCAACTGAGGACGGGAATAAAGTAAAGCTCCAATGTATCACAATGCTACACGCGTGCCGAGAGCACGTGCTGCATGCATTTCTGTGATGAAGCAGCCAGTGACAGACACTGTTTCTGCATTTGGAGTGAGGTGCTCAAAATAAGGAGGTAGAGGTCTCGGTTAAACCGCAGGGTAACTAAGTAAGTTACAGGGACAAGTTCAGCAACCAGCGCAGCCCCTGAGCAGCCTGGTCAGGGGGGCTGCAGGAGGCAGGAGCCATGTGTCACCGTGAAGAGTGCTCACGGCTAAAAGCAGCAAGGACATGGTTGCATGGAGATTTTGGGGAAGTCAGTCAGCTAAATGCCTGCCGAGTGCTGGGACTGAGGCAGAGGAGTGCGGAGGAAGAGACTGCAGCAGGAGCCGCATGTGTGGAAGGCATATGTGTGGGCCTAGGCAAGGGTGAGACTGCTTATCTGTCGCTGGCTGTTTCTTGTCCATAGGAGCGCTTGCTTTTTTGTGGCCTAGTTGTCCAGAGATTTACTTTAGTTTGGGCCTTTTGTTCCTCTGGTGGGATCGAGCCCCAGTGTTCGCTGCAGGTAACCTAGGCGCTCCCTCTTAAACATACAGGAGCTTCTTCAGGAGGAGACACGGCAGAAGCTGAACCTGAGCGGTCGGATCCGGCAGCTGGAGGAGGAGAAGAACAGCCTTCAGGAGCAGCAGGAGGAGGAGGAGGAGGCCAGGAAGAACCTGGAGAAGCAGGTGTTGGCCCTGCAGTCCCAGGTGTGTGTCCTTTTTGGGAGCAGCAGTGCCCTAGATGTATGCAGGGACGGCGGTGGCCTAGCCACGTGGACTCAGCCTCTGCATTTTGGGACAGTTAATTAGGTTGAACTAAATTAAGCTCGGTACATGATTTTTTTTCTTTAACCCAGCCAAACACTGATGTCCTCTCCATAACTTGACAACCTTTACAGACAGAAGTGTGGCTTCTGTGGGGCTCAGTCCCAATTTACAGCTTAGCTACGGGTTGTTTCAGGACTTGGGTTAGAAGCATACCGTGCTGGCTTATAATATTGAAAACAAGTGTTGATTCTTGAAATGCAAAAATCAGACAAGTTCTTGTGACCCTTGCTTCCTTACCCAAAACCTAGCTGGCTGACACCAAGAAGAAAGTGGACGATGACCTGGGGACAATTGAGGGTTTGGAAGAAGCCAAGAAGAAGCTGCTTAAGGACGTGGAGGCGCTGAGTCAGCGACTGGAGGAAAAGGTCCTAGCATATGACAAGCTGGAGAAGACCAAGAACCGGCTGCAACAGGAACTGGATGACCTGACGGTGGACCTGGACCACCAGCGCCAGATCGTCTCCAACTTGGAGAAGAAACAGAAGAAGTTTGACCAGGTGAGGCGTTGCTGGGTGTCCAGGCCCTTAGGCTGCACATCCTGACAAGGCTCTCACTTTGGTTTAAGACAATCTTTTCTTATTTAAATGAAATACACATTTACACAGTGTTCAGAAAACATGAAAAGGAAGTATGGGGGTGCCCATGAGTCCTGCACAGGGGAATAAATACCACCATGCAGGGTTCTTAGGACAAGCACTCTCCCAGGCTTGAGAATGCCTCACTGCGGAATGTGCACCTACACAGTGATGTACAGGAAGGACCTCAGTGTTTCACCTAAGCCTGTGCTTACAGCCTGTGCAGCGCTGTGTGCTTTGACTGTGGCCTATCCCATGAGCACAGGCTGGAGCTTTCCAGTTGCGGCATCATTGGCACTCAGAGAGCCTTGGGGTGCGTAGGGCCCTCTGCGGTGTCCTTAGGTGTGGCGAGTGGCGTTTTCACTGTGCTCTGCTCTCACACAGCTGTTGGCAGAAGAGAAGGGCATCTCTGCTCGCTATGCAGAAGAACGGGACCGGGCTGAAGCTGAGGCCAGAGAGAAAGAAACCAAGGCGCTTTCCCTGGCGCGGGCCCTGGAGGAGGCCTTGGAGGCCAAGGAGGAATTCGAGAGGCAGAATAAGCAGCTTCGGGCAGACATGGAAGACCTCATGAGCTCGAAAGATGATGTGGGGAAGAACGTAAGTCATCTGTAGTTGCGAGGACAGAAACAGCCTGGGACCATAGCAGAGCCAACTAGAGCCCTGTCCTGGAGGCAGATGTGTTCTCCCATTCACCTGGGCCGAGATCCATGTGGGAGCCTGCAGACATGTGTGTGCCGTGCACATGCCCTATGCCCTTGAGGGCAGAGAGGGATTGGATCCCTTGGGACTAGACCTACTGGTGGTTGTGAGCTGCCATGTGGGCTGCAAGTTGAACCCAGGTCCTCCAGAAGAGCACGCAGTGTTCTTTACTGCTGAGACCTTCTCCCCAGACCCCAGATGTGGAATTATTGCAGAACCCCTAGCAGACAGCCAGATGTTGACCCTTACCCTGGCCCTCCCTGCCCCAGTTCATTCTGGCAGAGGCACCTCTCATATCTGCATTGTCAGTGGTTACAAACCTGGATGTCCCAAGATCCCCTGGGAACGGAAGCACATTTACTCCACTCCCCGCCTGGCCTTCCTGAGACCTGAGTGCTGGCCTTCAGGGTGTCAGCAGCTGTCAGGACTTACAGTTGAGACATTTCTGTGAGCTCTCACATGTGTGCCTTCTCCAAGAGTCCCCATGCTAGTTCCTTGCCCTGTGCCCTCCCTCAGTATCTAACTAGCAGAAAGCTACAGAGTAAATTTGGACCTGCAATTCAAAGGGGACATTCCCCTTGGCTCTTCTGCCAACTTCCATTATTTTGGGGTTTTGAGACAGGGCTTTTCTGTGTAGCAGCTCTGGCTGTCCTGGAGCTCACTTTGTAGAACAGGCTGGCTTTGAACTCACAGAGCCATGTAGCAGTGAAGAGAAGACTATAGTGGTTCCCTAGTCATTTTCTCCACAGTAACTGACACTCACACTCATGGTGACTGATGAGTTACCAAACACTACTTAGGAATGGATCTTCCTAAGTTCTGCTGCTTGCCCGTGAAGCTAACGTGATTGTGAGCCCCGGACATGCGATGACACATAGGTCTGCTTCAAGAGGTTGGGCAGGTTACTTGGGACAGGAGGTGGAGGTACCCAGTGGAGCTCCAGGCTCAGAAGGCTCATCTTTGTGGAGGGCACTGTTCAGAGAAAGGTCAGACCTCGTGGCTGTGCCCTGCTTTGCAGACTACCTCTATCTCAGGTAGCCCGTGAGCCTTTCCATTGTGAGTGACTTCTTCTGAGGCTCATGCGGCCTCACACTCGGCGGGTGATGTGACTGCTTTAGCTTCAAAGTCCTGTCATCCAAGTGGGGTGATTAAAACACGTGTGACCGCAGAAGTCAGAACTGTAGGTTTAGGTCACATCTCTGATCAAGAGCAGCGGCCTCTGCTCACCAGTCTGACGTTTGCTGCGCCTTAGGTCCACGAGCTGGAGAAGTCCAAGCGGGCCCTGGAGCAGCAGGTGGAGGAGATGAGGACCCAGCTGGAGGAGCTGGAGGACGAGTTGCAGGCCACTGAGGATGCCAAGCTCCGCCTGGAAGTCAACATGCAGGCCATGAAGGCCCAGTTTGAGAGGGACCTGCAAACCAGAGATGAGCAGAATGAAGAGAAGAAGCGGCTGCTGCTCAAGCAGGTGGGTGGGGGAGGCATGGCCTGCAGAGCCTGGCTCGTGCGTTCTCAGCCGGCCCAGCAGTCGGCCTGTAGCTGGCACTGGGAAGCATTAGCTGCAGGACATGTTGAATCTGGCAGTAAGTGGTTTAGATTTTCTCTTTCTCCAATGTCACTGCTGCTTAGCTAGGGTGTCTGTGAAGCCATCGGAGTACTCAGGGTATGAGACTAGGGGAAAACCTGTCCCTCAGATCGGGGGACACTGCAGGTGCCCATCATTCAGATATCATGGCCTCCTTAAATCACCCCACCCCCTTCGGAAGGCTGGGATCAAACCTAGGACTTTGCACATACTCGGTAAGCACTCTACCGCTGAACCCTTAAAGGGCTCTTTATGTACTCAAACTTAGAGTTTAATCCCAAGTGTTGGAACTGAAGACATAAGAAGAATCTTCTGATTGTCTTGTGCCTCCTATCTTTCTGATTAGAGTCACCTGTCCCTGTGAGCCTAAGGTCTTCCTCCTTGGGTCCCCTAGTAACTACCAGCAAGCGTGGCCTATCCCACGCAGTGGTTGCCAAGGCCTTCTGAACTAAACCCAGTCCTTGAGCTTTTGTTAGTAACACATGGGGACTTGTTGGTATCAGGAACCTCTGCAGTGACGATCTCCCCTAGCCAAGGAACTAGAGGCCAGGATAATGCAGTCCACACTGTCCTTCAGGTACGAGAGCTCGAGGCAGAGCTGGAGGATGAGCGGAAGCAGCGGGCACTTGCTGTGGCTTCAAAGAAGAAGATGGAGATAGACCTGAAGGACCTGGAGGCTCAGATCGAGGCCGCCAACAAGGCCCGGGATGAAGTGATCAAGCAGCTTCGCAAGCTTCAGGTAAGAACGGCAGGCTTGCCCTGCGGGACAGGGTCACATGGCCGTACTGGAACCAAGATGAAACTGAAGCTGGGAGACAATACAGCACCCAACTGTCACCTTGTCACCGAGCCACTGTCCCCTAGATTATTGGATTTGCTTTTGAGACAGAACTGGGGATGGTGGCCAAGAGAAGTATCCTTGCTGTAATATGGTCCTGTGCCCACAAATACCCTTAAGCAACACTTAACTGTCCAGCAGATCTCCAGGAGGAGGCAGAGTGTGCCTTTCCCCTGCGCTGCTGGGAATGTAATTTCAGACAGCTCCAAGCATCACTTTTGGTACACATATGATACCATTTTATGGCCTCGATTAGGAGAGGGCTGTTATTCATGCTAAAGGCCAGCGTGGGATGGCCCTGCTCTTACTAGATAGGTATAGGCACCGGTGGGAGGTACAAACTGTGACCAAACCTTCAGAAAAAATCGTTCCTTTAACTTCGTAGTTCTACATCTTCATGCATGCACCCAACAACTATGATCTTAGCCAAAGCCCAAAGACTGACAGAGCTGTGTGGAAGTCTCAGGATGAAGGGAGCACCTGACAAAAGAAATGGTGACTGTTGCTTACAGCTGCACACATGCAGACAAAGCGTCTGTGGCCAGCAGCTTTATAAGCCAAGGAATCACTTTTGTGTGCTTTCTTTAAAGCTGGCGCGATGGCTGAAGTCTATAACAAGGGCGCTTGTTGCCCTTGTCCAGGACCAACCCAGGTTTGGTTCCCAGCATCCACCCACATGGTGGCTCACATGCTGCCCTCTTCTGGCCTCCTTGGGTACTGCATTCACGTGGTACATCAGCATACAAACAGGCAAAACACTCATACACGCAAAATTTAAAAATTTTGAAGCTGAATACAAACTTTTGGCTTAATAATCACAAATATTTCTCACGATGAAAAGTAATACTGAATGTATTTAATAGCTGTTTATCAAGATAGTCACGCACCACAGGATCTGTGTGTTTCCTTTGCTTTGGGATGTTTGCTTATCCTGAGCTGGACCCCGGCTCTAATCTCACTCCCCCAATTATGAGCACTTGCACATGCGTAGAGGCTGGAGGTCAGCGTCCTCCTCAGTCGTGCTCTACCTTGTTTCCCAGTGCCTCTCTCTGAAGCTGGAGCTCAGATGCGGCCAGGATAAACAGCTGGCCAGCAGTTCCCCAGCACTGGGACTACGGGCACTCAGTCAGCTTTTGTGGGTGCTGGTGTTTGTGTGGCAGCCTCTTTAACAGTTAGGGCCCCAGCACCTCGAATTGTGCTCGATTTGCTTTGAATCACCATGACCAAGAAGCAAGCTGGGGAGGAAAGGGTTTATTCGACTTACACTTCCATATTGCTCTTCATCATTGAAGGAAGTCAGGGCACGAACCAGGAACTGAAGCAGAGGCCATGGAGGGGTGCTGCTTACTGGCTTGCTCCCCATGGCTTGCTCAACCTGCTTTCTTATAGAACCCAAGACCACCAGCTCAGGGGTGGCCCCACCCTAAATAGGCTGGGCCCTCACACATTGATCACTAATGGAGAAAATGCCCTACAGCCTTATCTTATAGAGGCATTTTTCCTTCCTCTCTGATGACTAGCTTATGTCATGCTGACAAAAAACCAGCCAGTACACTAATGGCACTGAACATCTTTACAGAAGAACACGTAAATGCCAGTTCATCCCGCCTGTGAATCTTTTCAGTTGCACTGTCTTTTAGTGATTTAGTTGGACACTACAATTCTGTATATACTCTGGCTGGTGTTTTTTTGTTTTTTTAATTTATTTAATGTATAAGAATACATTATAGCTGTCTTCAGTTACACCAGAAGAGGGCATCAGATCTCATTACAGATGGTTGTGAGCCACCATGTGGTTGCTGGGAATTGAACTCTGGACCTCTGGAAGAGCAGTCGGTGCTCTTAACCACTGAGCCACCTCTCCAGCCCCTGTATCTATCAATCTTGCCAAAGTCATCTACTAGCTGTGATGGCTTGTTTACTAGGTCCCTTAAGATTGCCTAAGCAAAGATCATGCCGTAAACCCACTTTGTCTATTCCTTCCTTCTTGGGTTGGCTTCTTGTTGTCAAATTACCTGGGCTGGGCTCTGCACGTCAGGGTTTAAGTAGAGACTGAGATTGGACGTCCCTACTTGATGATCTGTCCAGCAAAGCATACGGATTAAAGCCTCATCTTCATAGCCCATCGAGTGTTGTGATTAAATCCAATGCCACTCTGCAGCTGATGAGGTGATACGGTGTATTAATGCATTTGTGTTTGTCATAGGACAGGTGACAAACGCACTCGGTCATGGTACAGACTCCATTCCATTCCAGCATTGGTTTGTTCCTGTTGAGGGATTTACATGGGATATCAGTCTGGTCTTCTGGGAGCTTTGTACTTCTGTGTTCTTTTTACAATGAAACAATACTGAGACTAAAAACTACTCCCTAAAAGGACTTTCTTATTTAACCTCAGGCACAGATGAAGGATTACCAGCGTGAACTAGAAGAAGCTCGAGCATCTAGAGATGAGATTTTTGCTCAATCCAAAGAAAGTGAAAAGAAACTGAAGAGTCTAGAAGCAGAAATCCTCCAGTTGCAAGAGGTATCTTTGCTTGGTCACCCACGTGTTCAGCAGCTGCTTGTCCTTAGGGAATGTGTTGTGGCCTTGATGGTGTGGTTTCAGTTTAGCACCACTTCCAGTGCTTTGTCACCTGCTCCTGAATGAATATTCTTTTACCTGACTAAAGGCAGAACAGCTGTTAGTAAGACAGCCTTCTAGAATGTGCTCCCCTGAGAGAAAGGAGAGATCATTATTTAAGCAGTAAGCTGAGTGGGCTCTGCCCAGGGAGGGTTGTTGTTTCTCGCAGAAGTGCTGTCCCCTTACAGAAAGAGACGTGTTCCGTTGAATTCTGGAGTGGGACATGTAAAAACAAGCACTTTTCACTCGTCTCTCACTAAGGTCTCCATCATAAGGAGCAGGCAGGACAGAATTCCACCCATGTAATAAGGCCTCCCGAAGTGCACTTCTCTCTACTAATTTCCGAGATCTTCTCAAAAGATAGTGACCGGAACTGTTGGCTTGATAACAGTTGCCATGGGAAATCGCCAGCACTGGCTACAGCAGCTGCCGAGACCCTGTCAGTCAGGGAGAGGCTGAGAAACAACAAATGGATGAGACACGGGTAGAGCCCAGGCTTATCCTGAGCACCGGCCTTTGGTCCTTTCATGTTTTCTATTTTACTGTCTTTTGTTTACTTCCCTTGGGCTATTTTTCTCTTTCTGTGAGGTATGTATGTGCGTGTGTCCGGGAGTGAAACCAGGGCCTCGGGCACGCTAACACACACTGCAGCTCAGGGCTATGACTCCTGCATTCACAGAGACATAAACATCCCTCTTTTACTTCGTCCCGCAAATTTTGATGCAGGGCGAGTTCACTGTCATAATTCAGTATTTTCCTAATTTCTATAGATGGCTTCTTTAATCCACACTAATTTAAAGCTGTGGCTTGAACATAACATATACATAAATGTACCATCTACTTCCTGGCTGTACTTCAGCAAACCATGGCCGGTAGCTCCAAGGCCTTGAGTGAGCTGTGATTGGGTATGGCCAGTGTCTCTGTAGGGTTCAAAGTTGAATCTTGTGCTCCATGATTGTAAGGAACACCTGATGATGGTGGGAAATAGCCACTCCACACAAGTGACAGTGAACGCTTCCTTGGTGGCCTTTAATGGGTCTGGTAGCAAATCTCATCTCAGCACTAAGCCAGCCTCCTATCTTATAGAGACTGCTCTTTGGTTATGTGGAAAGCATGAGGGAAAATGTCAGTGGGAGAGCCTAACTCCGTTTGAACTCATTTAGGAGCTGGCCTCATCTGAGCGAGCCCGCAGACACGCAGAGCAGGAGCGAGATGAGCTGGCTGACGAGATTGCCAACAGCGCCTCTGGGAAGTGAGTCTCCGGGCAGCAGGCAAATGGGATGGGACTAGGAAGCAGCAGCGCTCAGCCTACCCTCTGCGCAAGCATGGTTCTCTGCCCTCAAGTGTGTGCAGCTGCACGGGCTAAGGACAGTCGCCTGACATCGAAGAGCGAGTGGGCTGGCTCACCTCTTCAGGTCTAAAAGGATGACCACAAGTCTGGGCAACCTCAGCCACACATAGGACACCCCCTTCACATGCCCATCACACACAGGCCACACAAGCGTGTGCCCCTGTGCCAGTCCCAAAGGCCTTACAGCGTAGACATCCGTAGACTGCAGTCCCCTAACACTTAAGGCCTCACTTTCAGATTCACTGGCTTGGCAAATAGCTTCCTCGCCATCTTCCTCTGAATTGCTTTAAGGTTTCTCTTGGGAGTGCTGGGACATCATTAGAGTCCATGCCCGTGACTACAGGGTCTCATCTAAGATCCTCCTGAATTCTAGAGGCAGTCAGCAACAGGGAGGTCACTGGGAAGTCACACAGTGGTTCAGAGGCCAGGACCAGGAAGACAGACATGGGCAGGAGAGCACTGTTGAGGTGGGGCTTATCCACGGCTCAGGGGCAGATGCAGGGACTAATCCGGAGCGAAGTGCTCAGTTCTCAGCTGTGCTCTGTGCATGCCCCTTCCTTGTGCCTAGGTCCGCTCTGCTGGATGAGAAGCGGCGCCTGGAAGCCCGGATCGCGCAGCTGGAGGAGGAGCTAGAGGAGGAGCAGAGTAACATGGAGCTGCTCAATGACCGCTTCCGCAAGACCACGCTCCAGGTGCCCTGCGGCCTGTCCCCGGGGCAGCTGTACTGCCTCTCTCTACACAGCTTATCTGAGCTCTCTCCCCTTCTAGGTGGACACGCTGAACACAGAGTTGGCGGCGGAGCGCAGCGCTGCCCAGAAGAGCGACAATGCCCGCCAGCAGCTGGAGCGACAAAACAAGGAGCTGAAGGCCAAGCTGCAGGAGCTGGAGGGGGCGGTCAAGTCCAAGTTCAAGGCCACCATCTCAGCCCTGGAAGCCAAGATTGGGCAGCTGGAGGAACAGCTGGAGCAGGAAGCCAAGTAAGATGTTCTTGTGGGCCATTTCATCACACAGAAGCGCCTCACCCGTAGGAGCACCCCCTGCATGGGAGGTAGAAGGGTCTGTGAGCCGTGAGAGAAGTGCTTAGGGAGGGGCTAGGCCTCTGCCTGGCCCTGCTGGGAGCCATCATTCTGTCCTGTGACTATATGTACCCACGGCAGACTTCCTGTGAGGTGCTGGTTTGCGGTGTTGCTCAGAAGCATTCTCCCTCCCGGACAGTCCGTCACACCAGAATGAAGCACGGCACTGCACAGGGCAGAATGAGCAGGCAGCTACAGCAGCCCACAGACCCACCATGTTGGGGAGTATGGGACCCAGAAATGCAGGACCCCCCCAACCCTGCAGTTCCAGTGCTACGTTTCCACCCCTCCTCCCACTCCACTGGGTAGGAGTGCCTGGAAGTGTCACAGCCAGGCACAGGCAGTCAGGCGATCACCAACAAGATTTAAGTTGCCCTTTCACCTGACCCCAACCAGCTCCAGTTCCAGCTAGGGAGGAACCATCTTGTCTGCAGGAACTCTCGGCGTTGATTTCCTCTAAATGGGCAGCAGTGTGGGCTTTGCCATTTCCAGTATCGGTAACCGCTCCCAGCATTAGCAAACTCTAAACCTGAGACAGTCACTCCAGAAACTGAGTGTTTAAGTGATAACCATGTCTGTTTCACATGACTTACCAGTGTATGTGGCACATGCTGTCCTTGTCACTCAGCACCTGTGTGCACAGGAACAAATGCTGTGTGGCCACTGAGGGACACTGAAAGACAATCCCTGCTTCAGATCCTGGGAGGTCTAAAAGGACCTTCCAGTGTGCGTCATTTTCCAAAGAAAAAGAACTCCTAAATATTTCCCTATTTAAAATATAATTAATTTCAAGTCTTACAACTACTTAAAACTATTTTGGTCACTTTGACAGGGAACGCGCAGCTGCCAACAAACTAGTCCGTCGGACAGAGAAGAAACTGAAAGAGATCTTCATGCAGGTTGAAGACGAGCGCCGGCATGCGGATCAGTATAAGGAGCAGGTAGGAGAGAGCCAGGCGGGGTGAGGGTCGCACCGTGGACATGTTTAAGCAAACAAGTCAGAGTTAAGAATGCTTTGGGAAACTCTTAATGATGGCATTTCAACTGACTGCAGCATCAGTGTCCCGTGTGAGCTCTGGGGTGGATTTTAAAGTTACACACAGCTTCCTCTACTAAAGCATTCCTATGCCTGGAATAATAGTTCTTGGGTACAGCGAGCGTCGGGAAACTGGATGGAGGAAAAGTGGGAGGGAGGTGGCAAACCGCAGAAACCAGGGATATGTGAAGGGTGTTTGCCCACATGCACCAAACCCTAATACCAGACGCACGTTACTGGAGGGCTCTCTCCAACAGTAACACGCCTGGGGTCCCATAGAGCATTGGGGGATCAACGCCAGCCTGGCTATAAAAACCCTGTCTCAAGGCAGTAGGCAATAGGGTGTGCAGCCTGTCCATGCCTCCCTCACCACTGAGGGTTCGTTGACTTTGGGCCAGTCCCTGCAAATTTAGGAGCAAAGGATCCACAGTCAGATTCTTAAGAAGTGGGAATGTGTTCTCCCGAGTGGCTGTTGCACAGCCAGGCTTCACGGACAGCATGCTGTCCAGACTGCTGGCCTTCTGCATAGCCCATCAGTCACGTGTGTGGAGATGGAAAACAAAAACTCAAGGGTAAGGCAGTTCTGAGTTTCTGATTATGTAGCTTGCTCTGTAAATACTGGTTCTACTACAGCAAGGGAAGAGCCTTAGAGCAGCCCTAAAACAAATGTGCATGTGTGTGCAGGAGCCCACACAAGATGTCACAGACGCTGACCCTCCAGGCCATCTGACCCTGGATTCTCTGTTTGCCTTTCGTTCATGTAACTCCCCAAGATGGAGAAAGCCAATGCCAGGATGAAGCAGCTTAAACGCCAGCTGGAAGAAGCTGAGGAGGAGGCTACACGTGCCAATGCATCTCGGCGTAAACTCCAGAGGGAACTGGATGATGCCACCGAGGCCAATGAGGGCCTGAGCCGCGAGGTCAGCACTCTCAAGAACCGGCTTAGGTAAGTGTTTGGTGAGCTGTGGGGAGCTGACAGGCTTCATGGGTGGACTCCTCAGGAATCCCCACAGTCAAGACGCATGGCGTTTACAATAGCGGGTGGAAGAAAGCAGACATCTAGAGTCCACAGCCTCACTCAAGCAGGGCAAGAGCTCCCAGTAGACTCACCCACCAGCCTCCTCACTCCTCTCTGTCCAGTGAGGGAGCAGAGCATGGCAGAGTAAAAGGTGTACACACATTTGCCAGAAAAGCCAGCGAGCCAGCATAGGCCTCTGTCCTGGGGCAAAGGATGCTGATGTCCTGCTTGTGTGGCCACGAAATTGAGCCTCTGATTTTAAAGGACTTAGAATACAAAATCAGAGTCTAAGCTCTGCTTCCCCTTTCAGGGAAGGCTTTCTGAGGGGTAGAGCTTCACCCTAACCTGTCTGCCTTACCATGCCGTCACGTGCACGTGCACTGTGGGGGGGAAGGAGGGGCTGGACAAGCTACCCACCAAGGCCATGATGCCCAGACAGGGTAGAGTAGAAGGTAGAGAACGAGCCTTGTTGAGGGTTGAACAACCCAGCAGCCTCATGTGCTTGTGCATTTCTCTCTCAGGCGGGGCGGCCCAATCAGCTTTTCTTCAAGCCGATCTGGCCGGCGCCAGCTACACATCGAGGGGGCATCGCTAGAGCTGTCAGATGACGACACAGAAAGCAAGACCAGTGATGTCAATGAGACACAGCCACCCCAGTCGGAATAGACACAGGCAGTCAGAGGTGATGCTGAGGACAGGCCGGAACCCAACCCAGCACTGGTCTGCTTGAGCCCTGCACTCGGGAGCAGCAAGCCCCAGGTCCTTAAGGAAATCAACTGTGTCTTAAGGCTTTGCGGCCTGCGCAGACTGTATCCTGCTTCAGACTAGGTACAATTGCCCCTTTTTATATATACACCTCCACAAGACATGCGTATTAAACAGATGTCTCATCGTTGCATCTATTTTCCATATATTCATCAAGAGACCATTTTATGATGCATTAAGAAGAAAGAACCTTTTTGAAACAAACTCCAGACCCTTTGTTGCCAGTGGCTGGGCCTGGGGGTTGCCCCGGGGACGTTGCTCAGTTGCTCTGCATGCTCTGTCCTGCCGACAGGTACCTTAGTTCTGTGTTCATGTGGCCCTGACCCTTCCACCACACCCGGTCTTAGAGCATTGTGAACCCAACCTGCACTTGTCTCTCATTTCCTCTGAATAGTGATCGCTGTCTCGGTGAGCAAACTGTGAGAAGGGCTTTGGCGGCTTAGGAGGGGTGGGTTTGGGTTGGGGAAGCAGCATCCATTTGGGGTAACCCTGCCCCTCAAATTTATGGTGTCCCCACTGTCTCATGTGAATAGCCCCAGAGCTCTATGCACAGAGAGGACAGTGGCCTCAACACATAAGGTGCCCCAGGTGGCAGCCATCACAGTGACTTCCAGGTGGTCTCTGAGTGTCTGGCTTGATGATGCCCTCCCTCCTCAATTCAGGAGTGAGCCTCTGTGACCCTTGGGGTGCTCACAGAAGGCCTCTCCATCCAGTCAGGCCCTCTTGCAAATTCAGCCACTGCTTTGAGCCCAAAATGGGAATATTAGTTTTGTGTCGGAGGTGTGTTCCAAGTTTGTCAAGGAGGCCACAGAGCCTCGAGAACAGATGCCATCTGCCTGAATGTTGACACGCCAGTGGGCGTGTGCCCTCCATTTCCCTCCCCTCCTTTGGACAGTGTTACAATGAACACTTAGCATTCTGGTTTTGGTTGGTAGTTGAGCAGACTGACGTTACAGAAAGTGCCTTAGACACTGCAGCACTAAGACAATGTTAAATGTATTATTTGCCTCTAACAACTCAGTGTATTAGGTTTTGTCTGTGCTTTATATCATGTACCTCTGTAGTGAAGTAGAAACAAACATTCAGTGACAGCAGCAAATCAGTGTTAATGACAAGCCCCGACCCGTGGCAATGTGCTTGAAAACACGGACCTTTTGGGTTAAAAGCTTTAACATCTGTGAGGAAGAATTGGTCACATGGGTTTGGAATCTTTGATTTCCCCTGTATGAATTGTACTGGCTGTTGACCACCAGACACCTGACTGCAAATATCTTTTCTTGTACTCCCATATTTCTAGACAATGATTTTTGTAAGACAATAAATTTATTCATTATAGATATTTGCGCCTGCTCTGTTTACTTGGAGGAAAAAGCACCCGTTGAGAACAAACAGACCTCAATAAACAAGAATAATCATGTGAACATGGAACCTGCTTCCGCACCTTCTGTTCTTGGTTTCCCACCTGTGACCTGACTGGAGGGGGTCACACACCTGAACCATGCACACCAGGGTGGGGTCTCCCACAAACAGCAAATGGCCATCTGTTTCCAGAGTTTGGACACCTGAAGGCAGGAAACCATGTAGGAGGGTGTGGCCCAGTCACTGAAGACTAGACTAGGTTAGAACATTTTTAAGGAATCCCAAAAATTTGGGATTGCATGTATATACAGGATGCGTGCAGGAAGCAAACTGGGGAGGAGCAACCTTTCTGGTGTTCACTGCAAAGGAACCCTGGGGAAACAGGAAGTGAGCACATACCCTAGTTATACCTAGGCCTCTTACAACAAAGGCATAGGAAACCCTCCCGACCACGGAGAAGAAAGGTGGTTGGTTGGTGTGATGGCCATCCAGACAGGCTTCACCTTCACAGCGTATCCTAGAGCTTGGATGTAGAAGCCTGTTTGTCTCAATCATTCTTTCTGCCTGTCCTGCCTGACTGGTCTGTCAGCGTCTGAACAACTCAGCCTGTCAGGACTGACAGACTCTGTGGACCAGGACTAGTTCCTGATTCCACAAACATGCTAAGTTGAAGGAACCATTGATCGCTAAACAATTCCTCCCTTTGTAGTCAAATGTAGTTTGCAAAGTCTACTGGACGAGGCATGGCTATGCACACTATAACCTGCAGGCTTAATGGCAGACTTCCAATGTCCTGACACCAGGACGACTCCAGGACCTCTGCTTCTCTCTCAGCATTTCCCTCCATGTCCTGAACCTTAGCTGTCCTTCTAGCCCTACTGCCCTGGTCTGACTGACCCAGATGGGCCCATGGCCCAATGAGACACTGAGACGATGTTAAACATAGAAGGAAGAACACTGCAAAGCACACTTTCCTGGCCCAGGCTTGCCCCACCTCGCACACAAAACCAAATCAGAATGGCTACATCAGACCTTGGAAGAGAGAACTGATGACAGCTTCTCTCCCCACAGCCCCAGCAGGTCTGAGAAGAAAGTCTGTGGCCACCATGAGGAGTCATCCCCATGGGCTGCCTAGTTCCTCTGCTTCCCTACCTTGCTGAGACACTTAAGAACAGTCTCCAGGGATTGGGGATTTAGCTCAGTGGTAGAGCACAGGCCCTGGGTTTGGTCCCCAGCTCCGGAAAAAAAAAAAAAAAAGAACAGTCTCCAGTCTCTATTAAAAGGCTGCCCTAGATCAGCTAAGGACCAGAGCCTACAGACTACTCCTGGCCAGTGAAATAGTTAACTGTCAGGAGTGTGACACAAAGCTATGGAAGGGGATGTTTACCTCACAGTGCTGGTCAATACTAGCTACCTATGGGCTGGATATTACATTCCCTGTGTGCTATGCCAAGAAGGGAGCCCAGATCCTTCAAGCCCTGTAGGACTGGATTCAGTCTGACTCGTCACAGCAGTGTGTAGACAGTCAGTGAGCTGCATTCCAGCTGACTGAGAAGATAGAGCTGGTTTAGATTCTAGAGATCTCATGCGTCTCACTGTAAATAGGTGGCACCTGGGCTGTGGCTGTCACTGCCTGACTCGTGCTAGTAAGGTTCAGCATCAAAATTTGCAGAATGGCTGTCAGCCACTTAGAAGATTCTGGAAGGGACAGTGGAATGTACCTTTCAGGATGCCACATCAACACCACAGCACAAGATGCTAATGCTGCTTGGGAAAACACGAACAAGGGCAGCTCTGGGCCAGAAGAGTGATTCCGAACGCAGGCCCACAGTCAAGTTCTAGGAAATCCATCCTTCTCACAGTCTATGAGCTGTGATAGGTTAGAAGTGCCGGGTATGGCACTTTAACCTAGCACTAGGGAAGCCAGTAATAGTAAAGGTATAAATGGGGGCTGGAGAGACAGCTCAGTGGCTAAGAGCACTGCTGCTCTTCCAGAGGACCTGGGTTTGATTCCCAGCAACCACATGGTGACTCACAATCATCTAAACCCAGACCAGAGGAATCTGAAACCCTTTTCTGGCCTCTAAGGGCACCAGGCAGGTACATGATGCAGACGCACACAGAAAATAACAGCATCTAGTAAATGATGACAAGCATTTCCATCTGTCTGTCACACTGTTCTCAATGGGCAGGAGACAAAGTGCATCCTCTAACAGTGGTGTCTCAGGGTCTGTAAAATGGCTCTCATGAGTCCAGGACCAGGGGACACATGGGAAGCTGTTGTGACACGGCCTGGGGTGGCATAAGTGGGCAGAGAAGCCACACTGCCTGCCTCGCACAGGTCTCAGGCCAACTTGCACAGTAAAAGAAAGCCAGCATTACTACTTTTTCCTTTAATCAATTTGGGCAACCTTGGAGGCAATTTTAAATCTAGAGAGGAAGTCCCCTACACACTTTCCATCACTTACTTGATTGGTTTAAACAAAGAGTTGCTGCTTGTG